>NC_056582.1:7785281-8131790 GCF_018340385.1 Cyprinus carpio | reverse complement strand
CATTATAATTATGAAAATAAATTTTTAAAGATTTTATTGTAAACCAAAAATATTTTTATTAATATTAAAAATATGAATAATTTCCTAGAACCTGATTCATAGCCTGTGAAAGAATCAGCAGTGTAATGGTTGATTGCTTTTAAATGGACCATCTGCACAGGCATATGAGCACATGGGACGTTCTTCCCTCAACTGTCAACCTCTGTCTCAACTTTATAAGAGTCAACACTGAATCAAATCAAGCTTCACTGGCTCTAGAGAGAAAATATACTGCAGCCAGCATTTGCTGAAACACAATACATAAGACACATAAAGAAACCAACTGAAACAGAAATGAACAAGGATAGAAAGGCAGCTGGTCTTAATCTTCATTATGATCTCTCTTCTTCTGCTCTGTGAGATTTTAACACCAAAATCGATGCCCCATGATACACATAAATTATTTGATCATGAACCTCACTGCAGATTTTCTATTACTAGCATGCTTCAGTGTGAGAGGACCAAAAATGAACTTCAGTATTGTGCGCGAGGCACTTCGACTTATTGTGGAAGGTTAGAGCTGCTTTCAGGAGGTTAAAATGTGCTCGTTTTACTACCTGCGTTTGCGAATTTCTATGATCTATAATGATATCACCAACACGTTCCTCAAGAGCCGTGTGAACCACTATGGTGAAATCCAAAGGGCATGTTCTATCCCTACGGTGTACAGAAGCAGCTGCCAGAAGAGAGTGACGCTCACTGTGTCTCAACGGGCTACCGTCTAAAGACAGCCAGTGAGGATCACATGGACAGGTCAAGGAGCAACAGGTCTCAAAAATTAACACAGCAGACACCCACAAGGTGCAACGCAGAGCATGGGCACATTCTCTGCCGTGGGGCCTGTAATCGGTGTCACCAGAAATGACTCCTGGGAATATAGTACAGGCTGTGAGGGGGTGACTTACAAAGCGGGTTTTACTTGTTTTTTTTGACGATTACGCCGGAGTAGTCTCTCTCCGGTTCCTCCCTGCGGGACTTAACTTTGTCCTGGTGTTATTGAGATTCATTGCTGACCGGGGCTTCTTTTGGGAGCCGCTCTCTTTTTTCATTTTGAGGGAATGTGAGTTTGTCCTGTGTTAGAGATTGATGATGAATTTTGTGAAGATATGTGTGTTCTTTTGGTTATTTCACTTAATTTACTATTTTTTTTTTTTTTGTATTGTCACATTATTTTCATATTATTTATAAACATGCAATGATTATATAAAACTTGGCTTAGTTTTCTTTAAACATTATTATTGTTATTATTATTATACTGTTTTGTTTTTTCTTTGGTTAGCTAGCCCCCTTTTTCTCCTTTATGTAAAGCAAACAAAACTTTCAATTAAGAATTTCAATTATTAATCAAAAGGGAAAAAGGATAATATATATATATATATATATATATATATACTATATATATATATATATATATATATATATATATATATATATATATATATATATATTAAATATTTTAAAATAATTTTTGAATTGTCACATTATTTCCCTGCAAGTTGTCCAAAGGTGTTACACTGTATTCAGGCTAACATTTTTAATTTACTAAAATGGTTCTCTGGAATTGAACCACAACCTTTTGCCCAAAAAAACGCAAGAAAACCCCCCCCCCCAAACCCGTTTTTATTTGGTGTTTTTTGGTTGCTGTTTTTTTTTTTTTTTTTTTTTTTTTTTTTTTTTTTTTTTTTTTTTTTTTTTTTTTTTTTATGTTTTTTTTTTTTTTTAGCTTGAAATATTTTTTTTTTTATTTGTATGTTTATTGTTTTGTTTTTTTTATTTATTGTTTTATTCCTATTTGTATACAGTACAATATTCCTATTTGTGAAATACTGTTTGAATGAATAATAATTATAAAGCAACCAGAAGGTAAGTTGGGCGGATCATGCGGGAGAAAGCCAACGGTTCCAGAGTCGTGATGGGGCCTAGGTTCAAGCGGACTATTAGTGCGTAGGAAAAATAGCGTGGTAGGGCACGCGCGTGTTTCAGTATCGACGGGGAAAAAAATTAAAAATCATAATTAACAAAAAATATGCCAAAGTGGACCGCTGCTGGCGCCGAATGGCACGGTGAACGGCTACTGTTTCCAATGAAATGTGCGCGAAGGCAACCAGCGCGATCAAACAGCTGAAACAGAAAATCAAAATTTTTGGTCACACAGTAAAGGCATAATTCAAAAATGCAAAGTGTTAGCAGTTGAAAAATCAAGAATAATACAAAGAATGACTCATAATTATTGCTAAATGCTGGACCGTTTCTCATTTCTGTCTGCAAATGGAACCTGAAGGGTTTTTTTTTTAATTTCTATCTGCAAATGGAAATGAAAACATTAACTTTTAAGCTATTTTATTCCGTGAATATAGGCCTTATATTTAATGACTGTTTAATAACAATAGCAAGCATATCCTTTGTGGAAAGGTCTTCTTTTAATTTTTGATGAGTAGACTGTAGCCTAAGACTATCCTACATTTTGAAATTAAAACTCACTGTACATTTTTTAATGGTTTTTTAAAGATGGGTACAATGTTATATCATAATGTTATTGTTGTTTTACCTCCTCCT
This sequence comes from Cyprinus carpio, assembly GCF_018340385.1. Classification (NCBI taxonomy): domain Eukaryota; kingdom Metazoa; phylum Chordata; class Actinopteri; order Cypriniformes; family Cyprinidae; genus Cyprinus; species Cyprinus carpio. The sequence goes on along the minus strand of NC_056582.1, from coordinate 8,129,195 downwards.
TTTATTTCATTTTACAATTACATTCAGTTCGCAATCCGTCCCTTTGCGCCACCTGGTGGTAGTTTCGCGAAGGATTTTTAACACTTGACTGACTTGAAGTTAACGCCGCGGCCCTGCGGCGGCGGTACGCGCGGCGGTATTACTCATTTTGGTTGTCTACCATCTGTATTTAACGCCGCGGCCCTGCGGCGGCGGTACGCGCGGCGGTATTACTCATTTTGGTTGTCTACCATCTGTATACCATTATAATATATAATATATTATATATATACATATACATATAGATATTATATATATATAATATATTATGTATATAAATATACAGTACAAGTCAAAAGTTTGGAAACATTACTATTTTTAATGTTTTTGAAAGAAGTTTCTTCTGCTCATCAAGCCTGCTTTAATTTGATCAAAAAAAAATGTAATATTTGTGATATTTTATTACAATTTAAAATAATTGTTTTTAAATTTATTATACTTTAAATTATCATTTTTTTCTGTAATGCAAAGCTGAATTTTTGGGATCATTATCACATGATCCTTTAGAAATCATTCTAATATAATGACTCATTATCAAAGTTGGAAACAGTTCTGCTGCTTAATATTTTTTCAGAACATGTGATACTTTTTTTTAGGATACTTTGATGAATAAAAAAAAAAAAAAAAAAAGAAGCTATGTTTTTAAAATATAAATATTTTGTAATAACCAATACACTACTGGTCAGTAATTTGGGGTCGGTAATTTTTTTTTCTTTCTTTTTTTTTTAAATGAAATCAATACTTTTTATTCAGCAAGGATGTGTTAAATTGATAAAAAGTGATAGTAAAGAAAATATATTATTAGAATATATATTATTAGAATTTTTTTTTTTTTAATAAATGCAGTTCTTTTTAATCTTTTATTCATCAAATATGTTAGACTGCAGAACTGTTTCCAACACTCATAATAAATCAGAATATTAGAATGATTTCTAAATGATCATGTGATAGACTGGATGTTACATGTGAGCACACTGAAGGCTGGAGTAATGATGCTGAAAAATTCAGCTTTGCATCACAGGAATACAATTATGTTTTTAAAGTATATTCAAATAGAAAACTATTATTTTAAGTTGTAATAATATTTCACAATATTACTGTTTTTTTCTGTATTTTTGATCAAATAAATGCAGGCTTGATGAGCATAAGAGAGTTCTTTCAAAAACATTAAAAATATTTGTTGATCAAATAAATGCAGCCTTGATGAGCATAAAAGAGTTATATATATATATTATATATATATATACATTACAAACACACACACACACACATATATTTGCAGACATCAGTGTGAAGTTGCTGTGCAGTTACTACATCTGATGAATCACAAGAGGGCGCTAGAGGTTTAATGTAAGACCTGTTTACCAAAAACCTCAATAAAAGGTCATGAGGAGGGTAGTTCAGAGATACAGACACATCTAGCTTTCAGAAACAATTGCTCCTTTCTTTTCTTTTTTAAAAATTGTGACTTGAATATTATTACTAATATAACAAAATGCGCATTCAGTTTCTCTTTTCTAATGTGAGCTGGAAAACAGAAAAACTTTCAAATATAATGAATATGTGATACAGTGCATATATTTAGCACAATCCTCAGTTTTAGAGTTCATTTTTAACAATTTTATGCCATTACATATGTCTTTTCTGAGGTAAAACGTGACATTGTTTACAAGCTGGTCTTGGTATTTAAGAATCTTAAGAAAATAAGAATTTATTAAAATCTAATGATTGATATTTTCAACCCAGCATTAAAAAACACCTTCTCTAAGCATCACTTTTATAAATCATTGTCCTATAAGAACATCTAATAGATATGTAACATGGAGCTGAGGAATCCCATAGGAATGAACTGGAGTCTGGTGCTCAGATATGGAGGCTGGTCGGGGAAGTAAGGCAGCAGTTTTGAGTATAGACAGAACTGTAGATGCTGACACGGCAACACTTCAGGCCGGCGCGTGCCATGGAGATTCGTGTGAACCATAAAGACTGTCTATTAAATGTTGCAAACATTTAAGTTTACAAACTAGAACAGGGTTTGAATATTTGCATGGCCAGAGGAACATTAGGGTACTTGTTTACTGCCTCACTGACTAATCTGCAGAACATCAGTAGCGTAGCGATTCAGAAATGTTGTCAGATCAGTGGAGACTCGGCAGAGATCCTGTTAAACTGGTTCCTCTCTCTGTTTTGAGGGACAGGCCTTGACATGCCTCAGAGGTGAAGCTTGGTTAACAGAATAAATCTGACCTATATTAATCTATATGTATATATACAAGGTATATAACTCCTAAAGGTTTGGGGCTGGCTTTTAATGTTTTTTAAAAGAAGTCTCTTGTGCTCACCAAGGCTGCTTTTATTTGATCAAAAATAGGCCAACTGTAAAAACAGTAATATTATGAAATATTATTTTAATTTAAAATAACTCTCTTTTCTCATTTCTCTTCTTCTGTTTTAATATATTTTAAAAGGTGATTTATTCCTGTGTGTGGATAAAGCTCAATTTTCAGCAGACATTACTCCAGCCTTCAGTGCTCAAGAAACATTTCTTATTATTATCGTGTTGAAAACAGTGCTGCCTAATATTTACGTGGAAACTATGTTTTTGTGTGTGTTTTTTGGTTTTGTTCAGGTTTTTTTGATGAATATAGAGTTCAAAAGAACACCATTTATTTGAAGTAGAAAGCTTTTGTAACGTTATAAATGTCTGTACTGTCAATTTTGATCAGTTTTATGCATTATTGCTGAATAAAAGTAATAATGTCTTTCATATATTGTAAAATGTAAAACCCTATTCGTAAATAATTAAATGATGTTTTATTAATTCATTAAATGATAATGAAAAGCATATGCTTAGAGTAGATATAGTGAATGCTTACTGGAGCTTTCAATATTTCAAATGATGCAAAAATAGTAGCGTATAGCCTACTATATTGTACACTATATATACTTTTTAAGTTTATATATTATTCAGCATATATATAACACACACACACACACATATATATATATATATATATACAGTACAGACCAAAAGTTTGGAAACATTACTATTTTTAATGTTTTTGAAAGAAGTTTCTTCTGCTCATCAAGCCTGCATTTATTTGATCAAAAATACAGAAAAAAAAAGTAATATTGTGATATATTATTACAATTTAAAATAATTGTTTTTAAATTTATTATACTTAAATTATCATTTATTTCTGTGATGCAAAGCTGAATTTTTAGGATCATTATCACATGATCCTTTAGAAATCATTCTAATATGATGATTCATTATCAAAGTTGGAAACAGTTCTGCTGCTTAATATCTTTTCAGAACATGTTGATACTTTTTTAGGATACTTTGGTGAATAAAAAGTAAAAAAAAAAAAAAAAAAAGAAGCTATGTTTTTAAAATATAAATATTTTGTAATAACAATATACACTACTGGTCAGTAATTTGGGGTCAGTAATTTTTTTTCTGTCTTTTTTTTAAATAAAATCAATACTTTTATTCAGCAAGGATGTGTTAAATTGATAAAAAGTGATAGTAAATGAAATATATTATTAGAATATATAGTTATTATTAGAATTTTTTTTTATTTTGAATAAATGCAGTTCTTTTTAAACCTTTATATTCATCAAATATATTAGACAGCAGAACTGTTTCCAACACTCATAATAAATCAGAATATTAAATGATTTCTAAATGATCATGTGATAGACTGGATGTTACATGTGACTCTGAAGGCTGGAGTAATGATGCTGAAAATTCAGCTTTGCATCACAGGAATAAATTATTTTTTTTTTAAGTATATTCAAATAGAAAACTATTATTTTAAGTTGTAATAATATTCACAATATTACTGTTTTTTCTGTATTTTTGATCAAATAAATGCAGGCTTGATGAGCAGAAAAGAGTTCTTTCAAAAACATTAAAAATAGTAATGTTTCCAAACTTTTGGTCTGTACTATATATATATATATATATATATATATATATATATATATATATATATATATATATATATATATATATATATATATATATATATATATATATATATATATATATATATATATAAAAAAATTTTTTTTTTTTTTTTTTTTTTATATTTTTTAGTGCACCATAACACATTAGTCAGATTAGTACGATTTGTAAATTGAGTTTTCTTCAAAAGAGGAAAGGCAGAGCTATATCAGATCAAATCCTCCTCACAAGATCAGCACACAGACATACAGTATCAGCATCTGACAGCATGCGTGTGAGACAGAGACAAACTGATGGACTCTGGGAAGTGTTAACCGGCCCACACTCACTTCCCCTCTCTCTCTCTCTCTCTCTCTCTCTCTCTTTAGCCCTTAAGAGAAAATGGTGAGTAATGCTGGCAGCTTTCCAGGCCGCTATTTACATGTCTGCACTGTGGAAGAGAAACCGGTCTGAACCAGTGCATACCGACTAGCAGGGCCTTTCCAGAAGTCCGTTCACTCATTCCCTCTCTCTCGCTTTCTCTCTCTCTCTCTCTCTCTTTCTGTGTGTGTCATTGATTCAGACGTAGGAGCGCACAAACTTCCTTAAAGCGCTCCGGTGACATTCTGTCTCCTGGAAGGGTCTATGATACAGATTCCTGGGAATTGTAAGAGGATCCCCTCTTAATCCCAGCTGACCAGGGGCTTGTCGAGTCCAGGTGTCTCTTCACGTTGTGTGATATGTAGTGTGTCATGAGGATGTCACAGGTCACGATTAGCGCAGGCATGTGTCAAACATTTCTGAGGTTGCATGACTCGGAAGAAATAGTCCGGACTATCACTTTTGTTATTTTAGTGTCACCAACTATATGCTGCTGACAGAATTAGAATGCAATTGTGACAAGGTTCCAGCACAGAAAACTGCTTTAGTTAACTAGTTATTTAACTGTAATAACTGTCAAAAAAAATTATATATATATATATATATATATATATATATATATATATATATATATACATTTCAAATGCGCATCAAGACAGATTCATTCACAAACCTATATTTAATAAAGTTTTCCAAATAAGTGCTGGACCTTGGTCTGACCATTTCTTCTTATGAACATGAACAATTTATATGAATATTTTCCCCCAAATAGTGTTATTTTAGTATTATTGAGATATTATTATTATAGTTTCATTTATAATTGGAATCCATTTTTATTTCTATATTTTCCATTTTCATTTTCATTTCAGTTGAAGTTAAAGTAATTTTCTTTTGTTTCATAATTTTAAGTGATTTCTGTTTGTTTGTTTTTTTTTTCTATGAAGTTTTTATTCATTTGTATTTCAGTTTTAGTTATTTTAAGTTAGACTTAATAAAATTAGAAATGCAACTAGGTAAAAATAAAAAAGTTTTTACATTTTATTATAAATTGGTTAACATTTATTTTATTTCAAGTAACAATTATTTTGAATGGTTTGAAGTTTAGTTTCAGTTTTAGTTCAGTTCAGTTTTTAGCAAAATTTTCTGTATGTATGTATGTATGTATATATATATATATATATATATATATATATATATATATATATATATATATATATACACACACACACACACACACATATACATATATAAAATGAAAGGATATATATATATATATATATATATAAAATGTCCTTGTAATGTAGTTTATATGCAAATGTCAAAAAATGTAGTCTTTAATGTAAACCATATGCAGCCCTTTAATATCCCTCATTTGAGCAAGTGAACTGCTTTACGGGTTGCCTGTTATCTACAGTTGTGGGGGGAGGAGGGGTCACGACCTCTGACCTCCTTCATCATAAGCACATCCAGGTGCAGAGGTCATTTTCCTGCCCAGTGATCCTAAAGGTGCCATTCGTCTGAGCGTCTTCTGTACTTCAAACTAATTGAGCTGCCTTCTCATCACGTTACAAAGAATCAAAGATGTCCAAAAAGTGAGGAAAATTTTCATTTGAATACACAGGTCACAGGACAGACCCGTCTGGAACACAGCTAGAAGCTTCTGGAATACTGTGGCACTGTGTGTTTTCACACTCGCTGTGGTTTCTTGATGCCATTAATGTAAAATATTGTTGTGAACAAAAGCTATCCCTTACAAAAATGGACCACAGTTATGACAATAAAACTGCGGTAACTTGGTTTTAGCCACAATTTTGATCAAAATAAAATGACAGAATGATAATAAAAGTTTCTTACAGTGCATGGAGATCCCTTATTCATTTATTATATTTTACTGTAGTAACAATAACTGAAACTATTGTATTTTCAAGGTTGCTTGAAACTACACTGCAGCCAATGAATGTAAAACCTAACAGGTTCATAAAAGTAAAAAAAAAAAATTATAATAATAAAAAAATAATATCCACTATATTTTATTTATACACTCTAAAAATGACTCAAAAAAGGCCATGTGGTGTAACCATTAAGTCAAAAATGTGAACATATTTTCATATCTTAATCATTTTTACCAAAAAGATCTCAAATATACTTTTGAAGGAAAACACATTTTATTGGGAAAAAAAATATTATTAATTCACAAATATTATTATATTGTGAAAGAGTCACACCAAATAACATTTTACAACCTACATTAACTTTGTCTTGTCATAGAAAAGTCATTAACACACTTACAAAGTGGACAAAATAACCAAATAATAATAAAAGATTAGCGCAAAGTATTGTTTTCTTCATTACATTCATGACATTTAATTATATCTGTTAAAATCCCGTTTTTGTTGCTTTGTAAACACATCTTGATTGGATGAAACACTTACTTAATGCCCCAAACCTATGCTTTTGCATGATTGCTCATATTATCATACAGGTGTTTTTTATTACACAAAGCTATTTTTGGCTTTTCCATGTACATCTTTGACAGAGTAAATTAAGTATAATTACAGTACTCTGTCGCTACTCGCTGTTTAATAATACCTTAAGGACATATTATGAAATCCTGAGTCTGACATGACATCCAGAATGGAAAACAAGTACTCAGGGAACCAAACTGCACACAATATGGACCAGGTCAAGCTGTCAGCTCTGCCGTGAACCCCTCACCCTGGAGCACAGCCAAGCAAATGCAGAGTGAACCAGAGTAAGCCAGTACGACAGAGATCCCTGTAACCTCGCACCCGCTCCCCTGTGACTCCTGAACACACTCAGACACACGCTGGCACTTCCTGACTCACTCTGTCAGTCTCTTTCTCTCTCTTTCCCCCCATGTCACTGCTAGGACAAAAATATTGCATGTTTTTCTCACATTCCTCCTGCTTCCAAGTTACAAGATAAGTTAACTAAAACTATTAAGTTAAAACCATAAAAAAAAAATGTTACTTGAAATAAAATAAATGTTATATTAAATGTATTTTTATGATGTGCTAAAATAACTAAAAATGTAATAAAAATGAATAAAAATTAAATAGTCATAAAAAAATTGCTAAAAATGACAAAGACAAACAACAAAATTACTAAAACTTTAAATAAAATTCTAATGAAATCAGACAATATAATATACAGAATATATAAACTGGTTCAAAATATTAATAAAAACTATAATAGTATTTCCAAGATACTAAAATAACGCTGTCGGTGTAAAAAAAAAAAAAAAAAAAAAAAAAAAAAATATATATATATTATATATATATATATATATATATATATATATATATATATATATATATATATATATATGTATGACTTAATTTCATACATATACATTTCTCTGAATACAACATAACTACAAAAACACTCTGATTTCTAGATCTGACTTGAAAACGTGGTGAACAGTTGCTGGTACCCATTGACTTCCATAGTATGAAAAAAAACTAGTCAGTGCAGAACAGAAACTCTTTGATTACCGACATTCTCAAAATATCTTCTTTTATGTTCCGCAAAAGGAAGAAATTCCTACAGGTTTGGAACAACTGAAAAATGAGTAAATGATGCAGAAGCTACTTGTTAGCAATCTAGAAAAGCTAGAATTACTAGAAAAACTATGATTTAGTTGAATTACAGCCAGAAATTGAAGTTAAAGAGATAAATCACCCCAAAAATTTTGAAGAATGTTGGTCCCCATTGACTTCCATAGTATGGGGTAAAAATACTATGGAAGTCAAAGCAGACCAGAAACTGTTTGGTTACCCACATTCTTCAAAAATATATTTTGTGTTCAACAGAAGAATGAAACTCATACAGGTTTGGAGCAACATGAGCGTGAGTAAATGAGGACATTTTTGAGTGGGCTATCCCTTTAAGTTAGTAGCATCACTACTTTTAGTTAGTTATTCCCAAACACAGTGCTAATAACTCCTGAACGAGTTCAGCCTCTGTAACAATGATAGATTGTTCACAAAGCTCAGTGTACTAATATAGTCATGCTTTGCTGATTCCCAGAAATGGCCTGCCTGGAATACAAGAAAATATGAAAATTAACTTTTAACTGTTTACAATCTCCAGTCTTGCTTCACCCATGTGCCTCATATTCTTGGGGTACTCATCTGGATTTGGATGTCACACCTGCTTTCAATCAGGTCCCGTGCTAGGGTAACTAGGATGTTTCCTGGAAAAGAATAGCAGCCGAGCAACACTTGAGGGTAAAGACGCCTTTCAAATGCTGTTTTTGCGCTGTTTTGAACTAGCTGTGGTAATTCTAAACACATCTGAGAGAACAGTACCACTGGTATGGACTGTCATGGACAGACAATGCTGACATGTGCCAGGACATTAGCTGCGATTCGGGAATACACTGGCATCCGAATGACTTTGGTCATCTTGTTTACTTAAAATCCAGAACAAACATCTTATAAATGTGTTTTTCAAGCTTCTATTCTGGTAAGTGACTTTTTCCCCACACCCCTTGCTTACACCACAACAGCCTCTGCCAGAGCTAATAGCTCCAGAAATAGTCATCCACACACATCAGATGTAGTGCCCTCAGTGTTGTCCCCGTCTCACTTTTAACCCAGACAGTAGTTAACACTTCTAGTTCACACTGGCTCAACAAACAGCACATTTTGAACAGTTGATACGTTTCGTTGGATCCGTGCGACCACCCTGTCAGTGTTTGCTGAGGCATTGTGAACCAGCCTTTAAAGGACAACCATAACACTAATGTTCCAATGTCATTCTTCACTTTTCAGTATGGTTTAGTCCCATATTTAATCTGATGTGAATGGAAATGAGGATGTGAGGGACAGAAGAACAGTGTGTTCAATAGGTTGTAAGATATTAGGATTTGCAAAACATCCGGAAACATTCATTTTCAATTCAAATTGGTTATTTGATGCAAGTGACAGCAACCTTTGGCCATGTGTAAAAGTTAGAGTTTATGCGAATGCACAGCGGCACTATACAGCAGCTACAGATCAGACAGTAGCTATGTTTCCATACACATATTTTCTATGTGCATTTTGAGATATTGCATTAAAAAAAATACTGGGTGAGTGTAACTGGCTGTATAAAATGAGCAATGTACTGTATGAACGTAGCTGTGCTTTCTTGCATTAATCAATGCAGTCATTAATGTAATTAGCACAGATGTGGGTGATATGGAATGTGTAATGCAAAGCAGGTGGGTTTGTCATATGAGCGTTTTAGCATTTCTCACACTGCGCAAGTTATATATTCAGTATAAGAAGAGCAAACATTTATCACATTTATCATTTATCATCAAATTTGAACTCTATCTTAAAGAATGTTTTGATTTAATGTTGTACACAGCTTTAGTTTGCTGCACTGTTTTTTTTTTTTTCTTTTCTTTTTTTTTTTTCTTGATTAGTGCTTTTTACGGATCCCTGCATATGAAAAAAAAAAATCATGTCATATATTAAGTCTTTGTTTCCACAACTTAATTAATTCCCTCGTTTCAAGTAAATCGTGGCACCTTGTTTTTTTTTTAATAGTAGCCATGATTTAACTAAAACGAGGATATGAATTAATAAAACATGGCCATAAATTATGATCCCTGGGAATGAATTCTTAATTTTAAAAGCCATAATTTTACTATTTTATTTGACAATTTTTTACACAGTTTTTTATAAATTTACTTGCAAAGCAATATTGTGCAAGAGAATTTATCTTTCAGAGACTATATCTTGAATTTTAAATTAAAATAATTAAAATGAAAATTTTATATAATAATAACATTTATTCAATCATTTAAATTAACATTTTTGAGAAGATTTTTCCTAACACATGATGCATCAGAATTTTTTACTGGAAACAATACATATTAAAAATAATAATAATAAAATTAAAAACATGAATTTATTAATTATTTATTTTTTTGTGACAGAGGAAGGCTTGATTTTCTTAAGCTGTGTCCTTGAAAACTTGAAGACACGTCTATTTTTAAACAGATCATAAATAATGACTTTTTATGCATTCCACTGTGAAACAGAGGTGGAGGCACCAAATCAATGTACCACTGTAGGACAGCAGTTTATGGATCTTTTCCCAGTCATCAGATATCATCTGAGAGGAGTGACCCTCGAGTCCAGCAGTCTTGGAACTCTGATGTGGATGATAAAATCTTCTTATGGTGATATGTGGTCTAGATAAATCATCTAAATCATGTGCATGCGATTTCACACATTATTTTTGTGTATATTTCTGTATGTTTTTTTTTTTTTTTTTTTTTTTTTTTAAGCGTGTAAAACAATCTTCATTCTTTCTCTTCTCCCCCAAAGAGATTTATATATTGTGTTCTGTGCAAGCAGTCCAGTGCAGTTCACTGTTCTCTGTTTCCTCCTCGGTAAGAGTTTCAGGGGACTTGACCGATCATTTACAAACAGGAAAGGCAGACTGATAGGGAGCACTTCCCCCACACTCATGCATTTTTTTGTTTCTACACAGAGTGAGGCAAAAAAGGGGAAAAGAAAAAAAAATTGTTCCCACATCAAGCATTCCCAACAAATATATCACTTATCAATCCAATCTTTACTATAATAATTCATAATAAAACATAATTAATCAGCCCATCCAAAGTTAAACCTGTGGCCAGATGCATAAACTCCTGAGACTAGTCTTAAAAGTTAGTCATCTAACTTTTTTTTTTTTTTTTTCTGAAAGAATGGTCATAACACTTTTTAAAGTCAGTCACATAAAAACGTAGATTGGTCTAATTTGAATCTGAAAAGTAAGACTGATTACCAGTTGGTTAACTGCTAGTTAGTCTTAACATGATAAACATAACTATGTTTATGTGTGTCATTTCTGTTCTGCCAGCATCTTCAAACAGAATTGCAAAAATAGTGATTGTTTCCAAACAGCTTTCCTAAACACTCCCCTGTGCATTGGCCAAACAAACAGTAAGCCCCGCCCCAAACTCACACCATTGGCTGAGCCACTGTTTCTATGTCAGGCTGGTCGGAATTCTCAGACAAAGAGCTGTGATTTGACAGTACTGTGTTTTTAATAGAATTTAATTTCATTCAAACTAGCCACATTCATACTTTACAGAACATACTTAACTTTGTAATGGAGGTCAAATGTCACCAAAAATGTTTAGTTACCAGTATTCTTAAAAATATCTTCTCCTTTAAGACTTGTTTTCAGAGAATGCATATTAAATGAAATTATATTTTCTTGTACATTTTTTTTGTAAACTTGTTTTAAGTATAAACAAGTTTAAAACAAATAAAAATACACTACTTTTCAAGATTTCAAGAATTTCTGAAAACAAGTCTTAATAGCTTGCATTGTTGCTTCCCTCGAAAACTTGTCTTTTAGGCTTTTTGCACTGGAAATGGGATAGGAAAAATATTTAAGCATTAAAAAAAAATTTAATCAGAAGGTAACGTGGTGAATCATTAAATCATGTATGCATGTTGTTCTTTTATAACATGCATTTCATCATTGTACAGAATAGTCAGAAAAAAAAGCCAATTATGTTTAAAAAAAAAAGAAAAAATAAAACAAGATCAAATCATGTTCCACTGAGACAATGTGTCGTACCTGTGAGCAGAAGCAGCCTGTCAACCACACGCTTGCTTTTTATATGTTTGTGGTTTCATTTAAAAGGCACATGACGTCACTAATGTTACATTTTAGTTTGGTTTGCAGCAGAAGGGAAATTCATGCCTTCGTCTGATTGGCTAAATGTTGTTTTGTTCTCTGCAGACACATGCCCGGAGACAGGAGAGCCAATCAGAGAGAGCAGGGGGGGGGCTGCTGCACCATATGTTGAACCAGGCTGGTTTCCTGAACAGCCACACAGCTCTAGTCCGGATGTCTCATGTCACCCTGTTCTCTCTGTGCACTAGGCCAGCTGTGCCCTTTCCTGCCCTCTTGGCTTCTCCCCTTGTTTTGCATTAAAGGTGACCCATAATTCCCATGAGTTTGGCCCTGCTTGGGTTATTCCTCCAGAAGTCATCAGCTGTGAGAATACACTTAGACCTCACAAGCCTCTACTGCTGTTAGTCAGCCAAATGTTAAGTCACTGCACACCAGCGCACAAACAAACAACAGCATGGATGAAACACTTTTGGTAGCAGCTCAAATTCAGCCCGAGTCTATGCGAGATTATGCTCTACTGTAAGATTTGACCCTCTGTTTCGCTGCTCCTGGTGCTGATGTTTGTGAAGTATGGCACAAAAGGGCTTTTGTACCACTCGGATTCTTGGCTTTCTTTTGTTTGGCACCAGCTCCATGTGTTTTTTTCCCTGTAGTTTGGCACCAGTGACCTCTCTCCACCTGCTTCTTACTCTAAACCAGTCTGTCAGGTCGGTCTGGTTATAAAGCCAAAGATAAGCACTCTGTGGGATTCACTGTTGGTTGTTTTTCGCTGGTTGATTCTCTTCTCTCCCATACAGGAGGCAAAGATAGAAGGTCAGTTGTGGTGAAACAGCACTTATGATATAGAGATAGCTCATCCAAAATTGACAGCTCTGTCTACTCACCCTTATGGTGTTCCTAACAGGTATGACACTTTGAAGAATGCTTATGTTTCTGTCCATACAATGTAAGTCAATGGGTTCCAAAAACAACATTGGAAAAAAAGTCTTACACTAGGAAAAGGATACTAGCAAAATACTAATATTTTAAACATTTTAAACTACAAACCATCTCTTCCAACCCACGGAAGTTTTACGTCAAGAGTGGACTCATGAACATTAACTGTTGGCAGTTTACAAAGTTTGAATTAATAATATATTCCTCACACACACATGGTTTTTCACTTCAGAAGACATTGATTCATCAATTTAGGATTACCGTAGTGTTCACTTTGTGTGGTTTTTGAAACTTTAGCTTTGAGGGACCCATCTACTTGCATTATATGGTCCCAAAGAGATGGATTATTTTTAGTAAAATCTTAATTTACGTTCATCTGAAGAAAGAAAGTCATAAAGACGTGTGATGGCATGAGTTTGAGTAAGTGATGATGAAAGAATTCCCAGTTTTGGTTGGAAATTCTGGGCCAAAATCAAAACCGAAATTTCAGGATGCACTTGTCTAAAAAAAAAAAAAACTTTAATAATCAGTTAATTAATAATCAACACTAATCAAATCAATAATCAAAGAGCATTAAATGTTATTCCAGCACTAGTGTCCACACAGCTGACAAGTCATCAGAGAAGCACTAATACACGTCACTGATTTCTGCACTCCAACACTATTTTGTCCGAAATCGAAACTTATTTCAATCCAAATGATGTAAATAACAAAACATGACAAATATGTGCAGTTGAACTGGAGGCAACATAATAGCAGGTGTGCCTTGAGTGAATGGATTATAGGGAAACTCCAGAGATCATGAGCTGTGCCACCAAATGAGGCAACAGTAGTGTAATCAGATTCATTTTGATTAGCTAAATGGGGAAAACCCCGTAAACCTCACAACAATCCATGTGAGCAGGTTTGTGTGAGAACGAAGGGAATCACATGATCACTGTTTATGGACTTCTGGGAGCAAGATCAAGCATTTGAGATGTTTTTCGTCAGTAGATGAACATCTTGTGCATTTACCTTTAGATTGGCCTCCACAGCTGGTGCTATCATCTGCACGGACAGAACGTAGCCCATGTTTTTTTGTAAGATGAGACCCTCTTACAAGGTAAGGAGACCATCAAAACATTCCTTCATCATGATTTCCTTCACAGGTGACAAAGATTGATATCTCACAGGAAAAATATGAACAACCCATTGAGATCAATGTGGGGTACTGGATTTCTGAAGGTCACATTGGATGGCAGCAGGAAATCCACACCAAAGCTATGTTTTCAAACCTCTGTTACTCTGGCCATGGGACCAACAGGCCTTTCATGGAAACGTCAGTTTGCTGTGAGCAGGATCAGCTACGGTTGGCTGTTGAGACCAAGACAAGACCATGATTTGAGAGGCTGAGATCAAAACAAGACCAAGACCAACGCAGGGCGAGACCAAGTCAAGACCAGACAAGCACTACTCAAATTTATCTGAAAGATCCACATTTAATTCCCTCGTTAATTTTTGGCCCGGCCTAACAGTAAAAATCATTTCTCAGCCAAGGGGCCGGGGCCCACTAGATTTACAATAAGACAAAACACACATTAAAATAAACTAAAACAAAAAATATTCAAGATCTTTCTAAATATTTGGTCATTTTTATATCAGGTTAAAGATGGTTACAAGTAAATCAGACAATGCACTGGCAATTTAGTGATATCCCCAAACAAAATCCTGAGTCCTCTTAGTCTGAGACCATTACTACATCACTGAATCTCAGTCTATAGAGGTTAATTTGAGACCTCACTCAGAGCAGAGCCTGACATAAATCACGTCTTCAGCTGTAGGAAGAGATGTTCTTTATTATTATGTCCTGTTCAGCTGCCCTGCCCACGCTTTGTGTAACATTAGTTTGTTCAGGGCTGGCTGTAAGTGGAGAAGGTGTCTTGTTTTGGTTAGCAGCTTTCAGCAGCCAAAAGTTCTCTGTTAGTTTAAGATGCAGGCATGCTGTCTGACCTACATACACGTCCAAATTCTCATTGTATGGCCAGGACAGGGGTGATAACTTGTTTACAAAGCACTCTGGAAAGAGAGCTAGAGTGTTTTAAATGCTCAAAAATACATGCAAGAGTTTTAGAGAAAAAAAAAAAAACAAGCTTAAATTTTTTTATATGAACATCACATTGAAACAAACTTTTATGTTCTAAAAATTCATTTTTGCTATTTGTCAAATCTTTTATATAGAGCCCTGCACATGAGAGAGAAAAAACAACATGTTGCCACCATTTAATAAATTCCTTAATTTTTGTTAAATCATGACCATGTATGTAGAATATGTATTTATGTATATGTATACAAAAATTAATCTGGAATCTGTGCTGCAGTTTTTATTATTTTACCCTTGTCCCAAACACAGACTATAAATCTAAAAAATAAATAAATAAATAAAAATAATAATAATAATTAATATGATGATCTAAACAAAAAGCGACAATGAGCCTAAACCATTTTGATTATTGTATAAAAATACATTTGTTTACAGAAATTTTTACATGAAATGTTCAGTAAAAAAAAAAAATAGTAATAATAAAAATATATATATATATATATATTATATATATATATATATATATATATCTATAATATATATATATGTATATATATATATATATATATACATATATATATATATATATGTATATATATATATATGTATATATATATATATATATATATGTATATATATATATATATATATATATATATATATATATATATATGCAGATATTTTTATTGTTATTGTGTAATTTCCAATCAACTTTTAATTTTGTGAACTTATGCAAAAAAAAAGTGAAAATATTATTAATATGCAATATTATATGAAATGCTAGCTGTGTAATCAGTCTTAACAAAACTAAGGAGTTGGCCACGTTGTAACACCTGCATGTTGTGGAAATCACATTTGGGGGAAAAATTTGCAAAAAATGCCCAAATTCTTCTGTGATATATTTATGTACACTGTTAGACATTATAGACCAACTAAACGAACCAGTGAGCTAGTTGAATAGGAATAAAGACCCTTATACAGATGATGGGATACGAGAAGCTCAACATGACATTGAACTTCCCAAGTCTGTCATTAGCTTAGAAGAACAGACATAGTGAACATGTCATCCTGATATCCTAAACCCTTCAATATCAGGTTCAATTGAGTTTTAGGCGGCCTGCTGTAGTAATAGCGTCATTCACTCCAGCCAGTACAGAACAGTAAGATCTTTAAAAAAGAATACACAACAAATATTCTATTAAGTGAAACCTGAATCAGTGTGCTGCTCATTAACTGTCAGGAAAAGTCGTCAGTGCCAGGGAGTTATTTAATGGCTGAAAGGTCACCGAGTTTACAGTCACTTCAGGAATATACACTGACCTACATACACACACTCCCTGTCTCTTTCTTCTTTCTGTCCTTCGATCTCTCAGTCCTGACCATCATAACTTAAGTCGGTCAAAAACATCTTTTTCTTACAGTTTTTCTGTCTTCCTCATCAAATCTGCAGTCTTGTCCACACTTTAAATCTTTAGTGTTTACATCTGGCTGTTCCCCTCAGGTCTTCTTGTTTACTTGTACATAAAGTGTGACGTCAGTGAGGCAGGGAGCTCTACTCGTCCCTGAGAGAACTATGAAAGAAAACCTCATTAAAAAAAAAAATATATATATATATATATATATATATATATATATATATATATATATATATATATATATATATATATATATATATATATATATATATATATATATATATGTATATATATATATATATATATATAGTGTGTGTATATATATATATTATATATATATATATATATATATGTATATATATATATATATATATATATATATATATATATATATATACGATATATTTTATTGTTATTGTGTAATTTCCAATCAACTTTTAATTTTGTGAACTTATGCAAAAAAAGTGAAAATATTAATAATATGCAATATTATATGAAATGCTAGCTGTGTAATCAGTCTTAACAAAACTAAGGAGTTGGCCACGTTGTAACACACTGCATGTTGTGGAAAATCACATTTGGGGGACAAATTTTGTCAAACAAATGCCCAAATATCCTTCTGTGTAAGATTTATGTACACTGTTAGACATTATAGACACTAAACGACCGATTGAGCTATTTGAATAGGAAGAAGACCCTTATACAGATGATGGGATACAAAGCTCACATGACATTGACTTCCCAAGTCGTCATTAGCTTAGAAGAAAGCATATGAACTGTCATCCTGATTCCTAAACCCCTTCTATCAGGTTCATTGATTTTTACGGCGGCATGGCGAGTATAAGCGTCATTCACTCCAGCCCAGTAACAGAACAGTAAGATCTATAAAAAAGAAATACACAAAAATATTCTATTAAGTGAAACCTGAATCAGTGTGCTGCTCATTAACTGTCAGGAAAAAGGTCGTCAGTGCCAGGGAGTTATTTAATGGCTGAAAGGTCACCGAGTTACAGTCACTTCAAGGAATATACACTGAACTACCTACATACACACTTCCCGGTCTCTTTCTTCTTTCTGTCCTTCGATCTCTCAGTCCTGACCATCATAACTTAAGATCGGTCAAAAAAAATCTTTTTCTTACAGTTTTTCTGTCTTCCTCCATCGAATCTGCAGTCTGTCCCCACACTTTACAATCTTTAGTGTTTACATCTGGCTGTTCCCCTCAGGTCTTCTTGTTTACTTGTACATAAAGTGTGACGTCAGTGAGGCAGGGAGCTCTACTCGTCCCCTGAGAGAACTATGAAAAGAAAACCTCATTATTCCCAAACCTCCCTGTTTATCTAGCGGCGCTCTTAACATGATCCTGCTGAGTGGGAGTGTGCCTTGCGGTTTAGTATGCATCACATCCTATCAATTATGACCCAAATTGTTCTCTTTTCTCACAGTGTCATTGTTTTGAGAGGGGGTTTGCAGATAATGATGACTGTTTGGAAAGTTGAAATAGGGAAGGGCTGACCAGAAACAAGTCTTACTGATGTCAGTGTGCACATGACTCATTCAGTACTTCACAGTTCAGCATTTTGGAAACAAAACGACCAGGTGAAAGCTCAGAAAATGCTTCTGTTTTTAACCGAAGGTATTCACTGTTAAACTAGGTCCTCAACACCCTTCCAGGCTTACCATGTGTGGAAATGGCAACCCCTCCTAATGGCCAAAGGTGGAACAGCATATCCTTATAGCATACAACTAGTGCTCTTAAAGAGAAACTTCACCTAGTTCACCTCAGTTTTGTTCCAAACCTGTGCGACTTTATTTCTGTGGAACATGAACGTTTTTTAAAGAACCGTTTTTGTCCAAATCGACTTAAAGGCCGAGTAAATAACAGAATTTGCATTTCTGAGTGAACTATCCCTTTAAGGTTATGTTATGTATTATAGAGTGTTATTGGTCACAGTTACACCCTGAAGACACATTTCTACACATAAGCATGAGAGCCAAGAGCAGCGCAAACATCTCTGACAGACCTTTAAAGGAATATTTAATGATCATTTACACATTTCCAGGGTTCTCAGATGCAGAAGTCATAGTTTGGTCAGCATTTCAGGTTAAACTGAAATTTAATGCCAAGGTAATAAAACCTTGAAATAAAGAAAAAAAGAAACATATACTGTCGGTCGATAGATAGATAGATAGATAGATAGATAGATAGATAGATAGATAGATAGATAGATAGATAGATAGATAGACAGACAGACAGACAGGTAG
Organism: Cyprinus carpio; assembly: GCF_018340385.1. Lineage (NCBI taxonomy): Eukaryota > Metazoa > Chordata > Actinopteri > Cypriniformes > Cyprinidae > Cyprinus > Cyprinus carpio. The sequence continues at coordinate 8,110,459 of NC_056582.1, read as the reverse complement.
ACAGGTAGATAGATAGATAGATAGATAGATAGATAGATAGATAGATAGATAGATAGATAGATAGATAGATAGATAGATAGATAGATAGATAGATAGATAGATAGACAGGTAGATAGATAGATAGATAGATAGATAGATAGATAGATAGATAGATAGATAGATAGATAGATAGATAGATAGATATTAAAAACTGTGGAAATGTGTCATCACAATCTGTGAAAAGCGTCCATTCACTTTCATTGTATGGAAAAGAGCAGGCTGGACATTCTGCTCAATATCTCTTTTTGTGTTTCACGGATGAAAGAAAGTCAGACTGGCTTCAATCCACATGTGGGTGAGTAAATTGTCACAATAGTAAATCTTTAAACTTCAAGTACGCTGGAATATTGCCTATAAAGAATTAGTGATCAAGGGAAACAGTTGTTGTTTCTTAGAGGACTGCGGTTGTGCTGAAGTTTGACCACAACTTTTGTGAGCGAAAGAGAGGGAGAAATCTTGGAGAACATCCTGTTCTTCTAGTAGAGCAATTGTGCAATTGTACTGCAAACACATATTTTGTTTATGCTTTTTCAAATCACCAGAGAAAGATTTGTACGAAACTTTCTTTTGACCCAAGGTAAATACATTCCTCAGGATATTTACCAACGCTTCAGAGCTGTGTCTGAGACCTGGACGCGAGCCAGCAGCGGAGGAAGAACACGTCGCCACGTGCAGCCTGACGGGGGAAGTACAGTAACATGCATGCGCTTTTGACGCATTTAACACTTGTCACCCACATAACATGCAGGAGTACATCAACAACACTTTTCTAAATTCCTGACCTATGCCCCCTTTTCTTGATTCATGTTTGTGTGAAAATCCAAGTGCAGAATGATACATGCAAATAGTGCATGTAAATAGTTTTTTTTTTTTTTTTTTTTGTGTGTTGTGTGTTTGATTTGATTTTGTTATGATTAATGTAATGTCATGATTAATTAATTGCTAGACATCAGTGGGAAAAATCTGACTTCATCTATTTGGCAATGAGCTAATGCATTGATTCAGCATAATTTTCGGGAAACGGACAAAGCTCAGTGCTGTCCAACACGTACAAAGCAAACGGGCAGCTGGAAATGCAATAAACATTGCAGCCTTCCGACGCTCCCAGAGCCTCCAAATGTGTCTGAGATGTAGTGCAAACCAAAACAAGTGCATTTTAAGTCATACACTGCTCAAACAAGGCCAAGACATCAAGAATGTCAGGATATTTTTGGAGATTCCTTGGCTGTAAGGGTAGCCTCTTGATTTGCCCCTAACGTTTCCTTGGTTTCCATGAAGTCCCCGGGCTTCACAGCAAACTGATCTGCCTGAGTGAAGTCAACAAGGGTCTCACACCCAGATGCACAGTCTTGAACGTCATGTCTCCATATAAGGAAGCCTCTCTAAGGACAGACAGACACAAATATCACTGCTGATATGTTTGTGCAAGGTAGTGACTTTTTGATTTCCAATGTTTTCTCTTGCTCTCTATAACCAGATTTGCCTGTAAGACATATTTAGGAGATATTTAGGAGATAATTCACTTACACAAAAAAATAAATTAATAAATAAAAATATATCAAATATAACATTACTGGTTTCCTTAACGTTTTATTTTTCAGGCAGAAACCATTCTCGAGTAATTAAGTGCTTGTTAATCCTGTTAAACAAGATTGTACTTTTATACCAAACATATTGTTTACAGATTCTATTTCAGGAGAGAGATTCTCTGTTTGCTTTAAAACTTGTTCAACTTCTAATCTGAGTCTCCAATCTTGATTTTTTTTTACCTGTACATATCTTGTACTCAAATTAGCTTTGTACAGTCAAAATAAATAAATAAGTTATTTACTTACAGTTCCTATATAGAACACGTTTTGCATTGCACTTTGTTGTTTGTAATTGTTTTTACACCTGCGTTAGATGGACACACTATTGGCGTCTATAGCATGAATGTTGTTTTTCAAATGTCAAATTAAAAGAAGTGGGGGTTTTAAAATCATGTGTCAAGAGCTGAATTCCCACCGATATTTTCGTCAATGAATATCTTTCTTTGACCCATTTTAAAAACTCCTAAAGAAAGAAACATTAAAGAGACATTAAATCAACAGGCGAATCAGGGATTGAAACTTCACGCAAGCACACACAGGTGTACTATATACACAACATTATCTATTGTAAAACAGGGCATGTAGATCTGCAGTCTTATGTGCTTTTGTCAGCGATGAGCTCAAAGGTCTTTAAATTGTCATAAAAGGAAATAATAAAGAGCCTTTGTGACGTGCCTGTTTTATTGTGCAGGTTCTTGATAAGTGATTATTTTAATGTACACAAAGGACCATGTGTTATATTTCCACAATTGGGTGTCCCTGTCTGATATAGTGCCATGTTTAAACAATAAAAACTCACAGAACAAAAGCTGTGTTAATGGCAATCATGAGAACACTTTTCCCCTTCAGCAAATTCTGTTCTTTCATATGTACATCTTATGTTTGTCTACATTCCACACATAACTGATGCATAAGAGTGCATTTGTTTTTAGAAAACATGGGAGAGTTCCTTAACACAGTAAGACTTTAAACTTGTGACGGCAGCTTGACTTTCAAGAGAATGGGAACTCTAGTCACCAATCAGTAATCGTTTGCAGAGTTGTTGTTCCACTTGTTCATGTTACATTATATGATGATAAAATAATAAAAGCCCTGCAGGATGTACAAATAAAAAAAATAAAAAATGACATTCCTCTAATATGACCTTAAATAAGTTCAGTCAGGTCTATATTATGCTGGTGCATATAATATTTTAAATTAATATAATATAAGTAAAATATATATTACTATTTGTTGTTATAATTATCTAATTGTCTTATGAAAGTCAAATCATGATACATATTATGTATTATTATTATAGTATAGTATACACATTATCTAACTTTGCTCCCATAAGTTTTCTTCTCATGAGGTTCAAATTTGAATGACGCGAGTTTTTAGAAATGATGGGATTTTATAAGAATGGAAGGATTTCAGACAACAACACAGAAGGAAAAAGGACACTCAGTGCCTCAGGCTCCACTTACAGTATATACAGTTAAAGCTCAACCCCCAGGAAAACTGCTGTACTCTTGACATTCTCATGGATGGAAAACAAAGATTTTATGATAAATGTAACTCTTGGGGTACTTCCAACTTTAACTTTTGCTGGTCAAAAATGAGCTGAAGCAAAACATGTTGCTTAACCTCCTTCACATAACAGTTATATTAATATTATAATCACATGAAATAAAACACCATATTCAAATGTAGTTTTTCATTTTTTATTTAAGTGATTAGCAAAAAATAAACTTATCACAAATTTCAACAACAACAAAAAAAAAGCTATAAAAAAAAAACCTATAAAATACATTCATTCAGAATGAGTGCCATAAACAATCATTGTGTTTAAGCCTGATGTTACATTTTTTCATTATCTGGAAATGAAGCGAGTCTGTGGTATTTTTGGAATGTCTGTAAGGACACTTCAGGGAGTCGTAACACTAGGAAAGCTTAACGTGACATAATCCCTGTAGTCATTCATTGTTTCTTCTAAAACAACAAAAAAAGGCACCTTGGATACACATGGCTCTGTATTTTCCCCCACTCTTCGTAAAGCTAACTGTCAAGGGCTGCTCTAGCCCTGTCTTACATTACTTTAAGTCACTGGCAAAAATAACCAAGAAAAACAATGGTTTTGCACAAAAAAAAAAAGTTATGTGTGGTTTACATTCAGCGAGGTGTCATGGACTCGACCTCTGACGAGCCAAATGAAACTTGACAACATGAGATCCACTCCAAGAGGGCGGGGGGGAAGATGTTCTACTTCCAGAACATTTGCAATTTTCCCTTTTGCATAGAATTACCCGTTCACATGAACGTCAAACCGAGCTCTTTGGCTAACATCAACACCAAATGAGACGTACATGATGATGGTTTTGGGAGAGGACAGCATCGCATGCCTGCTAGCATCTAAGGTGGGCAGCCTGCAGCTGGTTTTAAGAGGGACTCGGCCCTCGTTCACAGCAAAATAAGGCACTTTGTGCAGCATCTAGAATGGCTTCTCACCCATAATTCTCTAGTGATCATGCCCAAAATTCCCTGATTCTACCTACAACCGTTCTAGGCACAATCCAGAGTCTGATGGCTCTTTGGGACACAAATGTGGGCAGAAGCTTTGTTTGCCCCGGTACTGAATGTCCTCTTTGTTTGATGAAAGCGCTCTGCCTCGCCCAGTCCAGACATCTCCTCCTCTCTCTGCCCCACTGCAGGAAGCACAGATGCGAACGGCACGAACGAGGAACAAGTGCCAATCTCAGTCTCAGAGAGGCGTCCGGGAGAATCAAATCTCGGCTTTTGTTTCAAACATCAGTCGATGCTCAGCTGGCAGAGAGTTCAATAGGTCATGCAGCGAGGACGCATGGTGATGGGCTGAGGGTTTGGGTCCACCTGAGAAGAGAGAGAGAGAAAAAAAAACCACAAGTCAGAAAATTTCCAATACGATAGTTTTCAAAAGCACCAGATTCCTTTATCAGTGAGAATCAACTCTCCATAAGAAGGACAAAACACTTCCTGTATCTTTTGTTGTTGATGTCACAGGCTGCGCATTCAATCTAACTCAGTATTTTGATGCAAATTCATTTGCAACTTTTTAGTCGCAGGCCAAATTGGGAAGATCCCAATTTTGTGATTTTGCTTTGATTTTACACATTTTTATGAAGACTACAGTAAGTACAAAAAAAAGTAACTGTGGAATAGTTCAAAATAAGAAAGAGTCAAATTCTTAAAGTTGCAGTTATAAGGAAAAAGTCGCAACTGTGATATTGTACAACTAGGAGATATAAAGGGGCAAATACAAGTCACAATTATGATATATAATCTGCAATTATGGAAAAGAAAGTCACAAGATTTATAAAAGTGGCAAGATAAGATAAGATTTTACTCTGAGGTAGAAATAGGCTTCCAAAAATTGTTTAATAAATAAATAAATAAATAAATAAATAAATAAAGGGCCTCTTCTGGTGTAAAAATCTCAGTAATAATTGTGATGGAATATTGAGAGATTTAAAGTCACAAATACATGAAGTCACACTTATGATATATTATCTGCAATTATGGAAAAGTCATCAGACATATAAAGCTGCAAGATTAAGTGACTTTTTTTTTAAGTTTTTTTTTTTACATTATTATAATTTTATTAATTTTATTATTAATCATTATTATTATTATTAATTTTTAACTCTCGAGTAGGAAATAGGTTTCCATAAATTTCAGTTTTCTGTTCGACATACAAATTTTGGATCTCTTCTGATGCAAAAACCTTGGTCGTGACTGACAAAAGCAGCTGAAAAGCGCAGTCTAATAAATAAATGAATGAATGCAGTCTTGCATGTAAGCGTCTGCTCACCTCGCTGTACACCGGAGGTGGCCGTAATCTGAACTCCTGCACGTAGGCCAAGAGGGAGCGCTGCAGCACGCCGCTGAGGTCTTCCTCAGGTTGGACTGCGGTGGAGCTCTGGACCGCATCCTCATCTGACACGACAGAGCTGTAATCTGGAGGAGCTGTGGTTAAAAAGAACACAAGAGTTAATGTGAGGGGCATTGCTTTCAGGCTGATGAAAGAGAACGAAACTCGGGGTGGTGGTGTATATACGTACGCTCAGGCTGCTCCGGGATGGCCATGCGAAGCCACTCCATGTTCACGCTGTACTGGCTGCTGACGCTAGACGTGCGACTGCCGAATGGATGCAAAGGGATGGTGCCCATAACCAAAGGAAGCTCCAGGGAAAGCTTGGACGTCCCAGGAACATAAACACACACCTATGAAAATACAAAGAGATGTTAAGTAAGACCATTCTAGCAGCTTTAGTAGTTCAGCAGCGTAAAGGTCTCGAACTCACCCTGAGCGTGTATTCCACTTTAATGATGCGACACTGTAGGATGGAGGGGCCGACGGGGGGGATTTTGATGGCTCGGCCGTGCCACGTCTCCCTACGGCGTGCACCAAGTATGTCCCCGCTCAAGGTGGCCACCACGGCTCGCTTCTGTTTCATGGTGCCCCTTGCGAGGAAGGTCTGCGTCTGGGTGATGTAAGCTTTCGGCACCACGGAGCGAGACGTGGAGTTATCGAATTCGGCGAAGACTGGAATCACTTCACCCGGCGTGTACCCCTTGCGGTCGATCTTTGCGGTGATCGACACCTGCCCGCAGTTGCGGTACCAGATGCGGGCCATCTTCTCTTTGGTTCCGGCTTGAGGCGCCTGAAGTAAAACCTCTGATTTAGCGTGCATGCCACCAAAACTATGAACTGAAAATGACAAGGCAACATTTATTCCGGGCTCCTACCAGCAAACTTGGTGTGTTGATGTCAATGGGCTCGATAACGGTGAACTCCTTCTTGATCTTCTTGACGGTGGCCCACGGGCGATGCAGCTTAACCTTCACCCAGTATCGAATGCTGCCGTGCTTGCCTTCAAAGGATGTCACAAGAGTTCTGACAGACAAAACACTTACATTAACACTCATATCCTTCCCAAATAAAGCTCAAGGAGAACATCTGTATGAGACTTACTCCTCTGGCAGCTGGAAACTGAAAGGGTACTCGTGTCTCCCGGCGGACAGGACAGTCAGCTCACCGTTATCTGCAGGGGAACAAGATAAAGACAGATGATGGCAACAATAAATCATAAAAACACAGCGCTAGGGGCTGTAATGTCAGAACTGGATCATGATATAACACAAAACACAACATTAACCGCTGATGTCGATTATGTATTTCTGTCCAGTTCATAACAAAGCTTCAGGTTAAGGTTTTGTTGGTTAATAAAGGCATAAAGTTGAACTTTGTCTGAAATGTTTCTCATTTAACCACAGCCTCTTATAATGACTGACTTGGTTTATTCAGCAGTTATTAAACGCTGCTCACCATAACAGTTCACACATTAACCAATCTGATGCTGTAGCATGATGTGAAATAAAGGGTCTATAGCAAAAAAAAGCATGTTTGTATTATGAACAGAAATCTGCCGTTTAGAGAATGCAGCGATATCAGATGAGTGGAATATGTTCAGTACACATCGAGCTCAGTTCTTTTGAATCAATGGTTTTGTAGTATGATCAACAAAGTCTGCGCTTTAAATGAGCGCTTCAATCTATTTTCACTTTCATTTTGATGAAAAAAGTGGTCAGTGTGTTTTATTTAAATCACCTCCCACGTGAGAAAGCAAATCATGGGGGTTTAGAGCGACATGGGGGAGAATAAAAATAAAATTATTATTTTTATTTTTGGGTGAACTGCTTTAAGAGTCGCCTCCATCAGCTCGACAGAAACAAGCTGGAACTCTTCTGCACGTCTTAACTCTCTGTCTGTCTCAGGCAGCGCATAGCTTCAGTGAGTCTCTGGCTGTGAGGGACTGACCTGCCTGCAGGAGAACCTCTCTCCGGTTCAGGTACTCCACCTCATCGCTGTAGTTCTGCGTGTAAGCGGTGCTGGAGCCGGCGCTGCGAGACTCGGTCCAGTGGACTCTGGCGAAACCTTCAGCGTGCAACTTCAGCGACTCGACTTTAGTCTCCGCCGAGAGCTCGAGCACAACCTTCCCCGAGACAACATCTCCGCTGCTGAACACCGGAGGACAGTCCATCTCCGGGGAATCAAACACTATCTCGAACTTTTTCAGCTTGTCGAAAATCATCTTTGGTCTTGCAAAAGTCTGCAGCCCCTAAAGTAGGTCGAGTTCAGACGTGCGAAGTCAAACAAAGCGCGAGAGAGCGCGTTCAGGTGCAGGGAAGCTGCTCTTCCTTCAGGTTCAAAACAAAACTGAAGCTGTGCATGTTCCCGGATCGGCCTTTAAACTCGTGTGGGCGGGTCTTACTGATTTTATTATGTAAGGCCAGTGGCAGGAATCGCAGCCTGCTCATAAACATCTTAACTGGGTGTGGATGGAGAGCTCGGATGATTGATGCTTACAGGTTCTCAGACGAAAACAAGCTGACTGAGCATGCCCCAACCAGAGGAACCTCCCCGTGAAGTTCAGCAAAACAAAAACGGGTACTTTCTGTGCTGTTGTGCTACTTTCCTGTCAATCACATTTCTGAAAGACGTGCATATGCGAACTTCCTTTGCATACTATATATAAAACAAACCACGAGGTTTTAACCGAAAGCCGTTTCAATCTCTCAAAAAAAAATAAAAAAAATAAAAAAAAAACTGGTGACAACGCAAAAAGATGAACTTCTAAAGTATTAAGCTGTCAAACAAAACTACAAAAGCACTTCTTTTTTTAATCAGTGTTATTAAAGACCAAATCAACTTTCTTTGTTAGTAGCGGAATGAAGTTCACGTGTCGCCCTCTCGCGGAGAATTCGCCCTAGTAGTTGAGCAGGGTTGCCAGGTTGTGGGGGGATCCTCCGGCAAAATTCGCATTAAATACACGTTTTTGGGGTTGTTCCCCAGCTAAAATTCGCACTTACCACGTTAAATATCCCATGTAAATCAACATGTAAATCAACCAGCGGGAACAGTTGTTAAAGTAGCCCAATCCCGCGGGAAAACTCCGGACCTGGCAACACTCTCTCAGCGTGGCTCGTCCCCCCTCTAGTGGCTCCAAGTTGAAATTACAACGTGAGGACTGTCACGTCTGAGCTTGCCAAGTAACGAGCTGTTTATTTAGATAATGATAAGCAACCCTGGCCATGCGATTTCTTTAACTGACACTGCGGTATGTGAACACGTACTAAAACTGTGTATCATATCCACGACTATGGAAAGATCACTGCTCTCACAAAAGTGTCCTGTTGTATAACTAATATGGTATTGTTCGTAGCAGATGCCAATAGTGATATATAGAGAGCAGCAGGGTGGCAGATGACTGATCAATAATACCACTTAAATGCACATGTGACATTTTGATATAAAACAAAAAATTACGAAAATTGTTGCCAGTCTGTTTTTGTTTTGTGTTTAGTTATAATTTATTTTATTTCAAGTAACAACAACAACAAAAAAGGCTGAAACCTTAATATAGCCAAATATCAGCCAGTTCAATTCAAGCCTTCATAGATGAACAGACATACGCCAGAGTAGTAATCGTGTTCATGTCAGTCGTGATATCTGACTAAACATGAGCTGTGAGGACGGATCTATCATTGTGTCCGCCGCCTCATTTCTCTTTATCACCGAAGAAAGAAAAGAGTGTTTGCATTCTGATAACTTGAGGGGAAGAATGCTCACTATCAATGAAGAGCGCACTGATAGTCAATGTGCAATTTATTTGTAAATAAAATATTTTTCATATATCGCTACTTTGCATGCTAGATAACAGTTTATCAGGCGTATCCTATATAATACATCTCCAAACAACAAAACAGAAAAGTATTGGGACACCGTATCGTACCACATTCATAGAAACTGCCAATTACTGCTGCAAAGTGTTGAAATCAACATAACATCGCTCGTTTTTAGAGCAGTAAAACACAACCTGATGACCTGTAAATCAGTTCTTCCTATTAACATCAACCCAAACGTGCCTTTATTTCATTTTAATGACAACAGCTGAGCTTTTATCACCTTGGCGAGAAGCTTTTAGCTTTGAAGTGCAGTTTGCTCGCGTGTATTTCACCTAAACAGATGAATGATTAACCAGATCATACACTTGCTCAGCATTATCACTCCTGTGCCAGCTGTCAAAGGTCACGACGAAGAAGCCAGTCAACACTGAAACGACTGCATGGCTGCACGATCACAGTTGTACCATTTTGTCATTGTTTAGTCAGCCTCATGCTGTACCAAACCTGCATGACTTTCTTTCTTCGTCATTTTTATGTATTCACAATGAATGGTGACTGAAGATGTAAAGCCTTGAAAAGGGCATAAATATCTGCATATATATGGTCCTCACAAGCTTTATAAGCCTTTTGGAGCCATATGGTATGACAGTGAGGAACCCACCTTTGTGTTATGCTCATTATTATTGATAATATTGATATCTGTCCGGACTCATTGAGGATTCCTGCCAGAGATTTGTCCATCGTCTGCTTTACTGGATGAACGATTCATTTGAATTCAAGTCAAAGTATACAAAACCGATGAATGATGCATTCACAATTTAAACTGATACAACTAAAAAATGTCTTGCAAACTAAAAGTTTTTGTTTTTAACAAAGCTAGCATGTGGCTTTAGAGGATTTGGAATATTCTGACTACAGGCATTTATTATAATATCTATGGTGAGTTACCATTGATTTTAAGATCATAGAAAAGACCGATCAGGACTTTCTTAAAAAAATCTCATTCTGTGATGCACAGACGCATTCAGCAAAAACTATGTTTTTAAATATATTTCAAAATAAAAATAAATATTTTTATATATTTCTGGCCATTTTTTGCACATTTGTAAAAAAAAAATAAAAAATAATAACTATTATTTTAAAGCCTTTAAAATATATTTATTTTATACCATATATTTCAATCCAAAAAAATACATTCATGTCACATTTGAAGAAGAAAAAAATAATTAGTTATAACACACGTTAACAAAATCAGAAAGGAACATAGGCCTACTTTACAATGTTCCAAAAACATTACAATATTTAATTATAAATTAAGCATTATTAAATCATTAGAAATCTAGCTTTGGTCTCGAGTAGGCTATTCCATCCACATTTGCATTAGCCAGAATGTAGGCTACTGTAAGATTGTAAATGTATTTTCTTGCCTCTGAAATACATTTTGAAATTTGAAGGTTGAAACTAAATATATTTTCTATTTTTTAAATATGAAAATAGATTTCATTGAGCTTTACTGTTTACAACACACACACACACATATATATATATAGATAGATAGATAGATAGATAGATAGATAGATAGATAAGAATCTTAATTTTTGAGTGAACTCTTTAAATATCGAATGAGTTGTTAAATCCACTCAAACCCACCTCGGATAAGGTGCCGTCTCTTCCTGAAATAAGTGATCTTGGATGTGTGGTCGCTATAGACGGTGCTGACGCCGACATTGCGGTTTTCCAGCCAGTGGGCTGCAGCGACCCCTCGTCCCAGGACTCTCAGGGCTCGGACGATGATGTCCCGGTTGAGCTCCAGGATCACCACGCCGCTGATCATCTCTCCGCTGCCGTACACAGTATCCTCTGGACCGTCCAGCTCCAGAGCAAAGCGTTTGATGCTTTGGAAAGCCATAACTCTGATGCCCAAAATATAGCGTTCAAGTCATATAAATAACCAGTTAATGCATCTCTTATGATTAGAGATTATTTGTACTTATCCATACAATGGTGCAAGCGCAGTGCTCAATTGAAACATCGTTAAATCTTCAGTGTTAGCTAGTTAAAACGTTACTGAGTTACATGGGTGACATTACAGCAAGGTCAAAAAGAAGAGGAACGTACCTTCCACCTTTATAACCCACAAACTGCGAGAAAAACAGTCAACAACACAGCGAGAGTAAAAGTTAAATGCATTCTGTCTGTTTAGAGACCGCCCAATTTCGATTGTGCACCAATAGGAAGCAGACCACGCCCTTTAATGCTGTAGCCACGCCCCTTAGCGGGTGTAAATATGCCTCCGAGCAGATGCTTCGCAGTGCATAACGGGTCAGTTTTTGAACACATAGAAGAGTAGTAGCCTAATGTTGTTCAGCGATACATTTTCTTCCTATATGTAATGTAACATGGTTTATTGTTGTATTCTGCCTGGATAAAGAGGAGTCCAAACGAGTGCCCCCCCCCCCCCCCAACCCCCCAAAACAAAACAATTATATATACATATTCTTTCTATACATAATGTATAGTTTTCTGTTGTTTATTGTTGTATTTCTGCATAAAGAATAAAGGGGAGTCCAAACATTTGAGATGGGATGGAATATTTTTGTATTTTAAACCTAAAAAAAATATAAAGTTTTGGGATTTTGACTAATCAAAAATAAAGAAAATGACTGAATGAGTTAAAAATATTTAAGGTTTTGATCTATTTTCAAGGTCTCTAAACAAATAAATAATGCTGTCATTAAAACAAAAGGAGGACAACTACTAAAACTCCTACTACTCATACTTTCATCCAAATGATAATGATCAGAATATTCATAATGAAAACATTTTTTAAACTAGAAACATGCAAACGCAGAAGCACTTTCAAAATATGTTATCAAAATTCTGGACCCACCATAAACGTTTACATGATAATGACAATATTCCTAATTCCATTAACTTAATGGAACTTGTGTGTGCATAAGCACCAGTTCAAGGTTGCAACCTGTAACAGGAGTAGATGTTGTGAGTTAGACCATCACCTCATCAGACCGTCTGATAACACACAGCCTCTGGTTAAGCACAGTGCAAGTAGGACATGTTCTGTTGTCATAACACGCCTCAAAGCCTCTTATATGTTGATAAGAACTATTCACACTCGTAGTTATGGAGGTAATGATGTTATGTGCCAAATTCTGGACTTCCAACATGACATGAATTTGACAGGACATACATACACAAGTGATGCTTTGAAACATGCATGCTTTTAATATTTTAAAGTCAAAAACAATAAAGGTCTGCACTCTAAACAAATGTCCTTTTTTAAGTCTGTGTGTATTATCAGGTGTTTATCAATAAAAAAAATCAAGTCCATCAAAGAATAATAAGAACTCATAATTGCTCCTGTTTGTTATTATTGTATGCTGGAGTTGAGTTGGATTTGGTTGATTGTGCATGAATGTTGCACAGGCCTTCAGCCGAAAAAAGACATTTGTATAGAGTGCAGACCTTTTTAATGTTATGTGGATGTTTTTTAACTCAAAACGGCACATGGCTGATGTGTTGTAGAGGTGGCTTTTCCAGGGATGCCTTGCAGTAGGGTTTAGGCACAAATGCTTCATTGTGGATTGTCCTGAAGTCATGTTTGCTGTGTTGGGGCCTTATATGGCTGTCTTTAACCTAGAAAGAGATTCATTTAAGGTCAAGATCAGCTCTAAAACTTACTGTGCTCTTAAACACACATAACTTGTCTTTGAATAACTATTGTGCTCTACAACCCCTAAAAATGGGAAAACTGTTGATAATTATTTGGTAGTATCAATGCCTTATTTCGACAATATCATTTTGTGACACTTTTTAACTACTTGTCCACTAGTTATTATCACATGGTTTAACTTTGGCACCACCAGACGAGGCCCATTTCACAGCTCAAGATGATATTAAAAAAACTGACCAGTGTCTGTGTTTACTTCTGAAGGACTGGAGAATAAATAGGAAACAGGTCAGCTGGAGTTTATCTGTTGTGAAATATGTAAATATTTTACCTGCTGGAGCTGGCTAGGGCTCATTTTCTGTCTTTTACAGTTCAGGGGGACAAAATCTTTTTTCATGGTTGTAAGCATCCAATCTGGCTCTAAAAAATAAATAAATAAACAAAAGAAAATCAGAGAATAATAAATATTGCATTATTAAAACAACTACAAAATTATTGATTTTTGTTTTCCCCTTTATATTATTTTCAGAATATATTTTATTATTTTTATACATTTTATTGAATCTATGTTTTTTATTTAATTTTATTTATTTTTATTTTTTTGTCAGGTAACCAGGGTTATTATACTAAACTAAAACTAAAACCAATAAAAAAATTGTTACTTGAAATAAATGTAACTGAAATAACTGAAATAAAATATATATAAAAAACATGATCCATAATAATGACATATTATAGTTTAACATGACATATTAAAATTACTAAAACTGAATTTAAAAATTGATAAAAATTGATAAAATTAAAAAAAAAAAAAAAAAAACTAATAAAATAAATAAATAACAAAAACAACAAAATTACTAAACCTTTAACTAAAATTAACATGAAATTAGAAAAAAAAAATCTAATTCAGAATATTAACAAAAATATTTTAGTTTATTGGTAATGAAAGAAGATAATATGAAGTTATTTTATTATATTTTATTTTTATAACTTTTTATTTTAAGTGTTTTTATTCCAGTCAGAAAAACAACAACAACACTTAGTATGACTGAACCAGTGACAACATTCAGTCATTTAAAAGGTTAAGTTTAAGCAGAACAGCCGCCCATATGCTCTTTTTACACTCTAAGGGTATAATGTGAAGTAATGTGGGCAGGTTGTTTCAGGAGACTTTTCATTGTGTATATACAGGTAAAAGTACCTTGCTCAGACAGCACATGACTAGGTGGGTAGATCGGAGGCTTGGGGGGGACCACCTCTTTTGGTGGGAACTGCTCTTGTGTTGCTGTGCTATAAAAGCTTCCCGCTAGATCAGGCCTCCCAAATTCAACGCTGCTCAGAGTCCTGATACTGGCTCCATCCACATGCACTGGGAACTGTGAGCCGTTTATCTGAATGGTGAACATCTCAGTTAGAAAAGGCATGCTTTGTGTTATCTAGATTGTCAAGAAAGAGTAAGTTGCAGCAGGTCAGACCTTTGGGAAGAAGAACTGGTTTGTTGTTGACAGTCTCTGCTGGTCACCTGTGAGCGTCTCTCCTTTGAACACAGAGCTGAGAGTCGGGCATCTGCGCTCGAAGTGAACAGGGCCTGGTAAAAAACCAACAGAGTTATTAAAGTCACTGATGAATATGTCATAATTTGTTAATTTTGTGATGAATGTAAAGCAGAAGTCGAAGGCAGGTTGATGTTTGAGTCTACTTGAAATTCACAGAAGTGAATATTAAAAAATCAGGAATACTGAAATGGCACCGTCTGCTGCTCATGCTGTGCTTTTACCATAAACATGCACAAAAAGCAACAGATAAAGCCGACTTCCTGTTTATTTAGAAGAGATACCAACTTTGATTGAGTGTAAGACACAAGCAGGCCAATACAAGGTCAGAATAAAATAACAGAGAATTAAATCATTCTTAGAATTAATGTCATGATTTCAATGTTACATTTAATTAAGATATTAAATTAATGCTTTTAACTTGTTTGTAGTTTAAAAACAGCTGTACAGCATCAGGAGAAAATTACATTCTCGTATCTGTGTTATTTTAATAACACTGAAATACTATTATAGTTTTTATTAATATCTGAATCAGTTTTAATTCTTTTATATTTTACTTTTCATTTTAATTTGAGTAATTTAATTTTGTTGTTGTCATTTTGGGGATTTATATGTCTTTATAGTTATTTTTTTATTTCAGTTTCAGTTATTTTAGTATGTCAACTTTAAATAAAAGCTGAAATAATTATTTTATATAAATACACACACATATATATATTTTATTTCAGTTGACGTTTATTTCAGTGTCTTTAATGCTTTTCATTTTAGTTTTGGTTTCAGTTAACTATAATAACCCTGTCCCATATCCTGCATTAAAGAACAAAAAATACACGGTGTGCAGTTATCATATATACCACATTTGTGTGCACGGAATTCCTCAGATGAGTTTGTCGTCCATTTGTCATCAGGAACTTCCCGAAGGTTGATGGGCCGAGATTTATTTATCTTGGGAAGCAGACATTCCTTGAATTCAGCAGAGCTGTTGAAAAAAGAAATGTTTCTAATTCTCCACATGGTTTTAGTTTCTCTCATCTATGCTGCTCTCATCCTGATTAACTAACTGGAAAGTAAATGTGACCAAATGTTATTTAAAGAGCTTTCTTGTGAGGTTTTATACAATCAGACACGGTACAATATTAAAATGTGCATGTTTTTTGTTCATGCTGCTTACAGAAGCTCAATGGACACACCTGTGGTCACCTGACTGTCCGAAAGAGGTGGAATATGTTGTTTGTTTGTCCACTGTCTTTTCTCGGTCTCCCATCACCACAGATGAATACTGAATTTGTTGCTAAAATAAAAGACAAAAGGATGTTATTGAACTGCAACATTATTGGCACTCTCTGAGACCACTGCCAAATAATATAAAATTGCCTTCTCTGTCTCCGGAGGATGAGGATACCATCTGTACTGGAACTGCTCATGATAACTGGATCTGAACCGGTCCCTTCTGTCCATAATTAGACTCGATCCGACACCTGATCGATACCAAAGCATCTTATATCAACTCCTAAAAAACTAAATGTCAGTGGACAGCGTGAGTGTGCAGTACGTACCTGTTTTCGCCGATTGCTTTGCTCTGAAGATCCGGGACACTTTATGTTTGATGTAGGAAGACCTATAGGTGGGTTCAGGATATTTGTCCTCCGGCAGACTTGTCCTGACTGTAGTGGTGGGACGAATTATTTTGGCTGCACACATCGGAAGGGGCTTTAACTCAGATTGAGTGATCTCATAGTCTCCACACCTGTCCCCCGAATGCAGTTTAAAGTTGGTGCGCTGCATGTTGAGGTGGGTCAGGTTTGGCTGGACGACGGGGGCTGGTGGATGAGACGGGAAGGACAGCGCTGTCTCGGTCTGGTACTCTGCCAGGTATTTCTGGTCTCCACGCTTGAAAAGTGAAGAGACAGGCTGAAGGACAACTTCTCTTTTCGACTTGACAGTGGCATCTACTAGTTTAAAGTGGCTCTTGTTACTTGTCGCATACATGTCATCTGCGCCATCCAAAAACGGTACATTTGAGATTCTTGAGCGAAGCATCTTCACAGCTTTGTGAGCAAGTAAGACGGATTGTAAAATGCAAAAATGTGCGGTTAAAATTGCTTTAGACTTCTAATTTGTCTTCTCAGAGCGATCAGGGCAGAAGTTCGTCACTTAAATAGTAAAAAGAAAAAGAAGAAAGTATTGTGTATGATGTCATAAAGAGGCTGGTGAGATGCGCCAGTCAAACATTCCGCAAATATCATTCAAATATATACAACACGACGGTCTACATCTTCAAAATATTCTTAGTTTCATATAATACTGCAGCATTTTAATTTTTACATTATTAAGATTTCCAACATATGATCCTTTATGACCCCAAAAATCATTTTGATCCTAAATGTCCTGTGCTTAACGATTTGTCGATTAGATATTATAAACTAAGTTCTGCTTAAATTCAGCGAAAAACTGTTAGCAACACACCATTTCTTTAAAATGTTCAGTTCTCTTTCTGCATCTAGAAGCGTGAAGTAATTAGTTTTCTTTGACTCAGGATAACTTCACTCTGCAGTAGATGGCAGTATTGAGTCAGTTACAGTGGCCAATATCACACAACTTTGAAATATACAACTAGGCTATGTGTGTCTATGGTTGTTAGTTTTTTTGTTTGCAGATGCTACTTAATATTCAATATTTTAATTTATAATGCAATGATACTAAGACATTTTTGAACATGACCAATACTTTTTGGGGCCACTGTGTAACACGATGAGACCTGAATTTGTCCGAATTATTAATTATTAAACAATTAATATTATTATTACTACAAGAAAACTAACTAAAATTACATGAGATTCACTAAACCTAACTAAAACATTGGTTTTAATTTCTCACTTTTCAGGGGAGAAGAACTACCTTCATATTTTCCATCATACTTTGAAGGTCATGCATCATTTTACAGTGAAACACGATTAACAAAGAAATGTCAAAAAAGCTCCTTTGGATCCCAATTTATTCAAAACCATAGCAACAACGCTTCAAAATGAACCATAAATATTATAATTGAATATTACACCGAAACACATCAGTGCAGCAGTTTATTCCTTCATTCATTTGCACTCCATGCCATGTAACTCGACCAAATAAATACCAAAGTATAGCTATTTATAAAGTATCATAAGGGCTATCTTTAAGGGTGTTAGGATTGTGAAAGAATGGTTAAAGGACGTATACACATGAAGCAAATATGTTTATTGGGAATTCATATAAAACCAACAACAACACGCACACAATAGAAAAATAGCATATGTGCAAATGTCTTTAAGGTTATAGGGCAAATGTCCAAGCAATGTAAAATGAAACCAATAGTTAAAGTGAAAGTTAAAGGTTTTAAAAAGAGGAAAAAGTATATACTTTAAAGCTTGGTATAAAGATGCATGCTGAGGTTTTGCACACAATAGTGGTCTACAAAAAATTCTATAGTGTTTTTCCTTAAGGGTTGTTGCATTCAGAGCTAATGGAATCTGACAGTGACAATTAAATGAAAGTACTCTGCAAAACAGTTGATCCTTGCAGGAATGCATTGGATTTATAACTACCTACATATTTAGACTGCAGCAGACCAGTTAAAATAATGAATAAATGAGTTAATGGAAAAGAGAAGTAAGAGAAATATCACCTTTTGTTAGTGCTTTGTGCTTAGATTTCCCTGTTTCTCTGGTTGTCAAATGCAAAGCCCTACATTAAGCAAACGTTCTAAGGCATATAAGAGAAACTATAAGCCTTTACATCACTTAACGTCCTAACAGAGACGTGCTGGTGTCCGTAAATAGTAGATAATCTCATTCGCCAGTTCTAGTTATGTATCTAACAATAATACTGGTAAACACATCAACCGGTAGCTTGTATCCACAGAAAGTCTTATTTTAATTAGAAGACTAGTCACAACCAAATCACAGATCTTTATAACACTTTCAACTATATTGTTATCTAGTACCAATAAACAGGTCTAAAGAAGTTCTAGTCTGTTTATGATTTTCCTTTTTCTGTGCGAGAAACATCTGGTAAGTTACACCCATGGCTCTCTGGAAGCGAATGTGGAATGAATGTGTCCTAAATTCATGCTAGTCATCACCTCTCTAGTTTTCACTAGCAGCCTAGTACCGTGACGAAGCGTTGAGTTGTGCAGCTTGGGAAGATTCCAGTACTGAACGAGTTCTCTTCTACCTCATGATTAACGTGTGTCTGAGTGCAGTGGTCATTTCTCCAGGAGCTTGGCTAGGTTCTGCCGCAGGTCGCTCAAGTCGTAGATCTTGACGTCTAAAGTTTCAATGACCTTCTGCACCGCGCTCTCCGCCCTGCTCCGAGCATCCTGGGACGAAGCTAAAGCGCTCTCTGCTGTTCGCACTCGTTTATCCAACTCAGAGTTCTTCACTTCCAGGTCCTAATGCCAAGACAAATAAGACAAAACATGATCATATTTATACAACGAAGTCCAGAGCAGGGTTATTATAGTTCTCAGGGTTGCGGGACAAGAAATAGGAGACTATTGTGCGAATCTAAAGCAAGTAACAACAAAACAAAGCAGAAGGAAACAAATATAGAATTACGTAAAAAGAATTATAGAATTAAAAGAGTAGCATAATGAAAAAAGATGAGTTTTAAAGCCATAAGAACACTTTAACTTAAAACAATACAATAATGCATAAAAATAAAACATTAAATATATATATATGTATATATTTACATCATAATTTAATTTGAACTTTTTTCTAAAATAACTAAAAATTAATTAAAAAAGCAAAAACTAATAAAAATGTCAGAAAAACTTTATCTGAAAAAAAATAAAAATAAAAACTAATTCAAAATACTAATACATATATATAAATGAAACTCGTCTAAAGCTAATACTTATAATACTTATATATTTTGAGTTATGGGAATTTACCTGCATCCTTTGACAGGCCTCTTCCCTTTCTTTCTCCAGCTCACTTAAATCTGGTTTCTTGCTTCGCAGAATCTTTATTTCCTGTAATAACCATTTTTACTGTAAATACGGAATATTCTATACCAAATTTTGTACCATTTTAGAAGTACTTCTATTTTCAATGGAAATTCACTGTTATAAAAACAGACTTTAAATGGGCTGAAACATAAAATAATAATTTTGTAAACATTTCAAATGTATAGTATATAACCAGTGTCACGAATAACATACTAATTTATGTTAAAGCAACTCCATATTTTCAGATTTATGAGTATTTCTGTGCTGGCTGCCTTGTTCACAGGGGACCAGGATCACAATTTCAGTAATTAAGCACAGAAGAACTTGCAGTAATTATGCACAAAAGGTAATTGTACTCTCAGTGTCACTAACACTAATTACTTAAGTACATCATGATTATTACTGAGTCCAAAACAACACAAAAAATGCAAATATTAGCGTACATTGTGAGAAAGGCCACAGCAAATTCAGGAATATTAGGCTGCAAAAATCTATGCTAAATCCTGGTTGGACTGATACACACACACACACACACACATAAATATATATAGCTAGAAGCCACATCACAGGCTGGCACTGTATTTACATGTGTGAGTAATGTTCATACATGATTCTGTTTGTAAATAAATCTTTTATATTAAATAGACATTGATAATACAGTGTCTGTGCAGCTTACAGTGTTGAGATTATAATGGGATCGATCTAGAAGCATCCAGCGTAGACATGGTGAGTCTCAAGATGGATTCTCTTGCAGTGTCAGTTAGCACTGTTACTACATTAAACAATCTTTACCTCATCTTTAGCTCTGATAAGAGCCTCCATCTCTGCCACAGTCTGTGTTAGCTCCTCGCTGCCCATCTCACTGGAAGCAGAAACCCCGCTCTGAGCCTCCAGCTCTGCGACCTGAAACATCAAACCAACAGAACAGCTATTACAAGATCTGTCATCAAACTCAGGCCGAGCCTACTGTATAAAACCATCACAAACATGGAGAAAATCAGACAATCTTTTTAAAAACTACTTTAAAAACAAATGCAAAGTAAAAAAAACAAAACCTTGACCTTGACTTATTGGCTGCACAACACGACTACAATTTAATAGACAAAAAGTTTTTCAAATATTACCATTTGAACAAAACTGTTTCACTACTTATTTGTTTCTAAGAAATAATAATAATAAAGTACTGTGCCAAACTACTCAAGGTTTGCTTTTTAGGACATGCCATCTGTACAAAGGACTTCATATGCATAATGCATAGAATCTTAAATATTTTCATCATTATACTTAACCAAAAATTCTGAAAACTGAAAATTGTGTTTATTTCCAGATAAAATATGTAAATAAATAATTTTCAATATAATCTCAGGGTTTTGGAAAACAAAACACAAAGCAAAGAAAGCAAAACAAAACAAAGCAAAATAAAATGAAACAAAACAAAGCAAAGCAAAGAAAAACAAAAAACAAAACAAAACAAAAAGCAAAGCAAAACAAAGAAAAACAAAACAAAACAAAGCAAAACAAAGCAAAATAAAATGAAACAAAACAAAACAACAAAATAAAACAAAGAAAAGCAAAGCAAAGCAAAACAAAGCAAAGAAAAACAAAGAAAAACAAAACAAAGAAAAACAAAGCAAAGCAAAACAAAGAAAAACAAAACAAAGCAAAGCAAAGCAAAATAAAATGAAACAAAACAGAACAAAATAAACCAAAGCAAAGCAAAGCAAAACAAAACAAAACAACACAAATCAAAGCAAAAAACAACAACGAAATAACCCACTATCCTGTTTGCTATTCTTTTACTTTCCACACAGTCATGGTTTCTGTGATTTAGCATCACGTCTCAGATGTCGTTTACTGAGGAAAGTAAAGCAGGCCATCACTGCACTGGAGCTTTTAGCGCTGTCACAACTCAGAGCCATTTTCTCAGTTTGTGTTAGTGAGAAACTTAGCGGTCTCATTTTCCCTGCGGTCATTTGTCTTTCCTCTGTTCCAGACAATGAAGGCGTATTGTCTTTTCCTATAAATATCCCTCTGCACTCTCTCTGAAGACCTGAACTATATACGTCACCTGGTTGATGCTTGCTTCAGTAGACCTTCAGAGTGTTGTGGAACCCTTTATGTATGATTATGTAAAAACAATGAAGAGTCCCGAAAGGAAAATATTCTGTTTGCTTGAGCAACTGCTAAAACAAATTGTTAACACATGAGAACATCTAAAATGTGGATGTTATCCTTATGTGGTCCTCAAAAAGCAGCAGTGTGGAAAAATAGTTTCATCTGGAGCCACTTCTATCATCTCCCAATTAATCCTAATTGTTTTATATCGTGAAAGTTATCTGAAATATTATGTTTAATGCAAATTAGGGATTAACTGATTAAATATGCAGTAATTTGCATACATTTCCAGAACAAAAAATATGAACATTGAATAAGCCCATGTTCAAAATTCTTGCTTTATTTTGCTGACATCTTAGATAATTTTTACCGAGGGAATTTTTAGATATCTCTTTTTATCACTCCATAAATTAGAAAATTCTGTAAACAGCCAGGAACAAAAAAAATGTAAAATTAAATAAATAAATCATCATGACACAGTTCACATGCATAACTCGAAATCTTACAATTCTGAAATCTGAAAATTCTGTTTATTTCCAGGTTCAAAAAAAGTTAGATATTAAATTTCTATTTATTCAATTTCAATGTATTTTTTACTTATCTTAACATTTAATTTTTAGAATCTAAATAGAAATCAAGCGGGAATGTTTGGAGAATGTAAGTGCTACTAAAGTGGAGATTTCTGGCTCAAACTGTACTGCACCTAAAATCTACAGATGTAAATAGATAAAGAATAATAAAATAAACACTCACATGTGTTTTTGGAAGCTTTCTGAAGGAAGACAAGTTATAGAAGCAAAATAACCTAAAATCTCTGCAGTGCCTGAAAAAACTATGGTTTTGCCTGCACTCCTAAAAACAAAGGATCTTCAGATTCTTTACATTAAGAACAAAATGATTCTTTTAAATGTTCTTTGAAAGGTATTTTGGCAAACCTAAAATTGTTCTTCATTGGCATCACAAAAATTAATCACTGCTTTAATTTTAAGAGGCTGTAGTCTCTTTTACTGGCCTCGTCGTTCCTCACCTGCTCTCGTAGGCGATCTGTTTCTTCCTGATACTCGGCTAATAGTTTTTTCCATTGGTCAATGCTGCTGTTAGCTTCATGAAGAGCAGCTACCAGCTTAGTGTTGCTGTCCCGAAGAGAAAACAGCTCAGCATCTGAGTTTCTCTCGCATATCGACCTGTGAACAAACCAACATCTGGGTTTCAATTATACTCTGGCAAAGACAAATTTCACTGGAGAATTTTACTCCAACGGCAGCAGATGTTAAACGCAGTTTTGAAATGTAATTTTTTTGTATATTTTAGAACAAGTAAATCAATAACAGACTGTGGGCTAAAGATCACGGATGTTACCAGCCAGGTTTCAGATTTAAAGGGTGAGCATGTTTTAACAGCTTCTTTAATCTCATCTTATTTTGTAAGTAAGCCATCTGCAGACTGGCTTCCTGAACACTGTCTCTTTGTGATGTTTTCAGGGTTGCGCTTGTATGGTGAAGTACTTCATGCTTGAATCCGTAAAACTTTTGACGTTAAACTCACTGCTAATTACCCCAGAAAACTACTGAGGAGGAAAAGTACGTCAGGCGGCTTGATTCGCTTCATGTGCATCTGAGCGAGCCACTGATGAAATCCATCAAACAATTGAAATTTTAAACAGTTTGTCTCCAAGAAATTAATTATCGTGTATGAGACTCGACGGGTATCAGGGAGATCTAAATGTTTTACCCTTCAGAAAGCATCTTCCTCATCTGTTCTTTCTCCGTGGATTCCTCCATATCAGCACTCTTGCTGCGAAACAACTTGTCCTCACTGGAGCCATTGACACCAAGCACTGGAGGAGACTGACGGTCCTCAGACAGCACCTGGATTATAAACACATGATAGACAATATTAAGACTTTTGCATGTTTTTAAAGTCTGCATTTGTGTGCTCAAAAATATAGTAAAAAAACACTAATATTGTAAAATAGTATTACAGTTGAAAAGAAATATTTTCTATTGTAATATATTTTAAAATGTAATTTATTCCTGTGATGCAAAGCTGAATTTTCAGTATCATTACTCCAGTTTTCAGTGTCACATGATTCATTCTAGTTTGCTGCTCAAAAAACTTTTCTTATTATTATCAGTGTTGCTGCTGGATAGTTATGATGAAACAATAATATGTTGTATGTGTTTTTAATAGAAACTAATGTTTTTATTGAGCAAATATGTATTGAATTGATCGAAAGTGAGAGTAAAACATTTATAATGTTACAAAGGATTCTATTTGACATTGATAATAATAAGAACCATTATTAATAACGGAGCACCAATAATAATTGAGCATTAAATCAGCATATCAGAATGATTTCTGAAGGATCATGTGACACTGAAGAGTGGAGTAACGATGCTGAAAATTCAGCTTTGGAATTCCAGTTTTTCACATAGAAAACATTTCTTTTAAGTTGTAATAATATTTCATAATATTATAGTTTTTAATGTATTTTGATTAAATGAATGCAGCCTTGGGGAGCATAAGAGACTTGTTTCAACAACATTAAAAAAATCATAACGACTTTCAGTATATATCTCCACCATAACATATAAATTACAACCAGTTTTCATAATTTTAAGTGTTTATGCAATATTCTTAAATGGCGCCATTGATTTGGTGTTTACAGGAAATGTCCACATTTAAAATGAAAGACAGTCCCAGTGAGCACACATTTTCTATCCCATGTTTCAACAAAAAAGAACTTCTTTAAAAAGCACATTCTCAGTCTGTTTGTTTGATGAAGAAACACTTGAGCAGTCTGCACATGTGACTAAACAGGGCACGAGGCAACATATGGCACTGTTCTGTGACTGAGATTTGAAAGGACATCGGTTTACTTCAGCCTGCTGTTCAAGCAGACTTGAGAAAACCAGAACAGTACTTCTGAAAGAACTCGGCTCTTCTGCTTTTACTGTATAGCAGCAAATGCAGCCTTGGCATTTCAAACATGGACAGTGTTTCTGTGCAGCAATACACACTTGCTCTTGTATAAAGCTTGTATAATTCATCAATCCCAAACTCAGCGTTCCCCAGAGGAAGACGTTCTATTTCTAATCCGACCATCAAGGCCGATGACTTGTGTGCCTTCTCTATAGCAGTACGTGGCAGACGTAGAGAACTTGAGATGGAGCTTTCCGTGTGTTTAATATATTTAGAGAGGAATCAAAGATAAGAGATCTCAACTGCATCGTCAACGGCTCGGGAGCTCCATTCCTTCAATAATGCATCTTGCAGATTTCTACATTTTTAATGAGGCATTACAGATTTCCAGAATATTCCTCTCTTATCATGAGCCAATGTCAAACCATAGAAGAATGATACTGGAGTTTAGCAACACTATTAGAAAGAGCTCAGATTAAACCACCTCAATCTTCCCCCAGATATCATTCGAGACTCATGCTTGATGTGCGCTACTGAAACAGGAAGTTGGAGCGGGACACGATGAAGAGCTCATCTTTTTCTTTATTTTTTATAAATGACTTATTTTTTTCTTTTTTAATTGTAGATGAAATCAGTCTAGTTAGTGGAGGAGATATTAGTGGCAGTAGAGCTATTTTAGTACTCTTTTATATTTTAATATTATTAGCTGGAGTCGGACATGAAGAAGGACTCATCCTATTGATTTTTTTTAATGATTTAAATTTGTTTTAAATTGACAGTTTTTATTTTAATTTTAGTTTAAGTTTCTATTGAAACAGCCAATAGTTTAGCCAGTTTAGTTTAGTTCGATGGAGAAGGTATTAGTGGGAAACCTTATTTATTTAATTTTATTTATTTATTTTTTTTAGTGCTGGGCAACGATTAATCGTGATTAATCACATCCAAAATAAATGTTTTTGTTTATATAGTATATATGTGTGTGTGTGTGTAATATATATATTTATTATGTATATATAAATACACACACATGCATGCTTATATTTTAGAAAAATATATTGTGTTTATATATTAAATACATTTATAAATAATATAAATTATATGCACATAAATATATACATTGAAATAAATGTAAATATTTTTAAAATATATAATGATGTGTATGTACTTATATATACATAATAAATATACACAGTACACACACACATATACTATATAAACAAAAACATTTATTTTGGATGTGATTAATCACGATTAATTTGTATCATTATTTTTATACTATTATAGTATTTATTAATTTTTCAGTTTTCATTTTTTTTATATTTTCTTATATGTTTATAAATATATATATATATATATATATATATATATATTTCTTCGTTTAAGTTTTTGTAATTTTGTTATGTGCTTTTGTCATGTTTATTAGTTTTGTTTAATGTTAGTTGCAAACGCAACATTTCTTAAAAGTTTTAAGTTAAAATTTTTCATCTAATATTACCAATTTATTTCACCTTTATTTCATTTAACAAAAACAACAACAACAACGCTGAGTGGGAGGGACTTTATTATTCTTGACAGCATTTGATCGCACACTATTTTGAATATGGCCCTGAGTTCAAGATGATCGACATCAATAAATATTTTAAATAAATCTTTATATTTACCCAAGAAAAAAAAGACCGTCTTAAATGTGCCAAAGATAACAGTCATTTTAATTTTGTTGATATTTTATTTGTACACTTGCATACAGATGGCACCAAAAAAGCCACAAAACTCCCAATTCTGATTCCATAAGGTTTGTATAAATGGCTTTTGTACAAACTGGGACAAAAGCAGGAATATGTCATCCTGCATGAGTGTGTTTCATATCCAGGGCTTCCTGCGGGATTTGAGTAACTCTGTGACAATAGCGAATGGTGTCAGCTGCACAGGAGACACAGGTGTGACATTGTATGTGGAAACAGATGTAGATGGCAGATTGACAGCTTACCTGAGACAGCTGAGAGAGAGACAATCCCATCACCACAGAAGAGACGTGAAAAGAAAGAAGACACAAGCATTTCATGATTTACTATTACTGTCACTCATACTTAAAGAGTTTGACCAAAAACATCAGTGTGGCAAGTGTTGCACAGGCAAGTTCACACACTTTCTTGCAAAAGATTCAAACCTGTGACAAAACAGACCCACTAAAAACCGTTTTTGATGTACAGGAGACATTGCTTGATGTTTCACTATTAAAATAGCAGTTACATAAACATAATACAGGATTTGGACAGAAAGCTCTCAGAAGCAGACACAGATATAGATTGAGTGACCAAAGAGCACATCTCTCTGTTTGACTTATTTCTACACCTCCGTTCTTCCCCCATCGCCCCTAGATTCACTAAAGACCCCAACACACTTTATCAATTAATAAGGGCAGCATTATTCAGCACACACTGTTGCGGTTTTGAACTCTGAACACTCAGGTTTGATTAAATAATGAATAGCTCTCAGTCTGTTTCATTCGCTCTAGAGAGGCACGTTTGAACGCTAAGAGCTCATGGGACGAAAAACCTGTCATGACCATTAAACCACTACAGAATACTGTATATGGCCACACAACACTTAGAGCATTTTACAGCACTATTAAATGGTAAGCTTGTCGACCAGCCTTGTTTTGTTACAGTGTTGAGAAGTAAATTAGCAATTTGTCTTTTTTTTCTGTTTGACCTTTTTTTTTATTATTAAAACACCATCTTGCTGGCAGTAAGCTACCCCTTTAACCCTGAAGTGTCCTTAGAAAACAAAAAATGTCCATGTCAATAAATTGACCTCATCAATATTTTTTCCACTTTCACTGACATAGATTTTTTTTTTTACCAACATCAGTCCTTATCATAACTACTTGTAAAAATCATTTAAAGGGATAGTTCACCCAAAATTGAAAACTACCCCATGATTTACTCCCCCTCAAGCCATCATAGATGTATATGACTTTCTTCTTTCAGACGAATACAATCAGCGTTATATTTAAAAATGTCCTGGCTCTTCCGAGCTTTACAATGGCAGTGATGGGTGTTGATATTTTGAAGTTCAATAAAGTGCATCCATCCAACATAAAAAAGTACTCCACACTGCTCCAGGGTTAATAAATGCTTTCTGAAGTGAAGCAATGCATTTGTGTAAGAAAAATATCCATATTTAAAACTTCATAAACCGCAAAGTCGTACGTGTGTTCACGAGAGAGTGGCGTTCCAGTGGATGATGTATTCATTTACGGGTGAACTATCCCTTTAAATGCCAGGTTGTTAACAAAATACCACTGTTGTTATTTTAATTATTAAAGGGGTGCTATTATGCTTTTTCACCTTTTCATCTTTAGTTAGTCTGTAATGTTGCTGTTTGAGCAGAAAAAAGATCTGCAAAGGTACAAAGCTCAAAGTCCACTTCAAAAGGAGATATTTTATTTAACAGAAATCACTTTTCAAAAACTACAATGAATGACTCGTTTGGACTACAGTGTATATTTTCCGGGATTTGTGATATCACAAAGATCGACGAATGGGACGAGACCTGGTTGAGCTGCACTAGAGAAGGCAACGAGTGTTATCACTATGTCGGGCTTTCATTTGATGCAGGAACTATTCGAGCCATTCATGTCAGACTGGGGAGAGGGGTGTTGTAATAATGTAAAATATGTGAAAAATAATGTGTTCTTCGAACAACCTAGTAAGAGAGCCTGTTCTAGTACACCCCCAAAACAAAAACAAGACTTTGTAAAAGAGCATAATAGGACCCCTTAAAAAAAAAAACATAAAACATAATTTGTAGAATTCACAAAATGTAGAATTCCAATTTTTTAAAAATTCAAGGTTGCAGACGGAATAAAAACGTATGAAAAAAGAATGCATGATTTTATGCTTAAATGGCACTGCAATTTTAATTGGTTTCATTGGGGACATTTTTTGCCTTAAAGTCCTGTGTGTAACTATTTATTGTACCAAGGGTAAGCCTGAAAGCAAATGATGGAGAAATTTTAAAATTCCATTTAAAAAAAATACATTTTTGGTAAAAATTAATGTTTTTTTTTTTTCATTAACCCACCCAAAATTATCAACAACAACAAAAAAAATAATAATTTAAAAAGACAAAATTTGTCTCTAAGGATGCACAAGGGTCAAACATTTTGGATTGTAAGATTATTTTAATGAAAATGAAGCTTATTTTTCCTCAAAATACTCAATCCCATATAGTTTCCAGACTAGAGATGTGCAACAGCAATCGAGTACTCGAGTACTTGACCGTGACAGCTACGATCGATCATGTAAACAATGATCAAAATGTAGTTTTTTTCTACTGATTGCTGATTGGTTATTGCAGCACTTTGGGTGGCGCCCTGAGCTCTGATTATTTAGCTTGTTACAGCATGCATCAAAAGACGTGAGAAGAGAGAGAATGGCCTCGAAGTCACATAGTGATGTCTGGCTTCACTTTGACAAGATAGATTTGAGATATCAACATTTATGAACATGCTGAATGCGCTGCAGTTAACTCAATTCTATTCCATTTAAACCAGCATAAATACATAACATTTAAATGTAATATAATGTAACAATTTCCGATTTACTTCTTTTGATATGTTGATGAAATCTCACCTGGGCATGTTTTTGACTAAATAAATACGCAGCACAGCTCATGGCAAACAAGTCAAACTGGAATGAGCGGTTTAATCAAAGAATACATATTATATAAAGCAATGTCCTAATCTGATGTGGAAGTAGACTCTCAGGCTGCTATAATGGGCATGATAATTAAGGGATGAGTGTGTCACAAATGGTGAATGAAAAAGGTTAGCCAACTGTAAAGTTAAATTAACAAGTCTTTTGTATTCCCCGGTTGACCG
The DNA here is from genome assembly GCF_018340385.1 of Cyprinus carpio. NCBI lineage: Eukaryota > Metazoa > Chordata > Actinopteri > Cypriniformes > Cyprinidae > Cyprinus > Cyprinus carpio. Next base: position 8,080,977 of record NC_056582.1, on the reverse strand, counting down.
CATAGAGTTACATAACTCTACACGGGCTCCAACCAGTGTATCTGTGTCACCTCCTGGCATGCGAGGACATGCTTTGTGACTCACACACACTTCTTAAGAATTCAGAAAGACAATAAACACAGTGGAGCACTTCTCTTGTGGGACTGGTATTAAAATGGATACGTTGTACCATGTGTTAGGTATCATATCACTAGAGGCCTGATGATCCTCTGCGCTATTGTAAGAGCGGCTAATAGTGATGGAATGAAATGCTCTGGCATGTTATCTGAATCGAACAGCTGAGATAGTATAACATGAGTTGTTACATGTCTAAATTTTAATCATTATGCATAATGCTAGTGTGTTGTTTTCAGTCACAATTCTAAAAGGTTTAGCTGAAGTTTTAATACTGTGTTTACCTGTGGAGAAGAGATGTTTAGGCCAGGACTCAACAGCTCAAACTTCTCCTGTGATTTATCCCGGACGAGTCGTGCAGCCTCCTTAAACTCTTTAAACTGCTCTGAGAACTGCACAGACAATTACAGAGACATAACTAAAACCTCCATAGTAGCTTCATCAAATCTTTTTAACAAATGTATAGACATAAGTTACAAGAGGCCATGATATATTATGAATAAAGATGCGGCTAAAGGTCACTGTTAACTCTGCCGTGCAGTGGAGCCCTATATATCTCTTTTAAAATGTCACTAGTCATTACATAATCAATACATATACATTACACCTGTTATGGGTCAATTAGAGCTGTTGGAAATACTGGTTAACCTAGAATATTTCTAATTTCTTATGACAATTTCACATTTAGGATTTAAGTTTTGATACTATGAGGTATTGTGCATGCAAAATGTTTATTACAATTATGGTGTTTGCGGGTCAGTTTGACCCTCACAGGTTAGCGGCAGCTGCGCTGACCCAACATAAATAAAAATAGAATTGATGTATTTTGATATATAAGGTTCTTAGCTACCTTTTGAGGTTATTTACATTCATACATTTGGCAGACACTTGTATCTGAAGAAATGTACACTGCATTAAAGGTCTAAATTTTTATCAGTTCACGGTATCTTGGCATCGCTAGCACTACTGCTCTACTGCTTGAGCTTCATGAAAGCGTACAAGTTTAAAATAAATGGTACATTTTAAAACAGTTTAAAAAAAAGTTTTAAAAATTTTAAAAATGAAAAAGTAAATATTTTTACATTTGTAATGAAAAATAGTTACAACTGTTTATAATATTCATATTTTTAATATAGAAAAGTTTAAAAATTATGGTTGTTTAATTGAAGTAGTAATTTTTAAAAATGTGTGTGCTTTTTGCATTCTAATAAATTCAATAATTTTGCCTGTAAAAGTCTCGTTTCTCTTTATCAAAGACACACATATTTTTAAACATTTTTAATGCGCCTCTAAACTTTTTGAAGGGACTCACATTTTTCAAAAGTAATTAAATCTATAAATATCAAACCACTTTTTAGTTTGTTAAACCATTTATTTCACAATTTACATTGATTGGCTTAACCCACAACATTCCTTAAAGCTTAAATTCACCCAAAAATGACAATTTTGCCATTACTCAAACATTCCAAACCTTCATGTATTTCTTTCTTCTTCTGAACACAAAACAAGATATTTTGAGGAATGTGGGAAACAAACAGTTGACGGTAGCCATTGACTTCCACAGTAACTGTTTGGTTACCAACATTCTTCACATAATATTTTTTTTGTGCACAACAGAAGATTGAAACTCACAGAGGTTTAAAACAACATGACGGTAAGTAAATGATGACAGTTTTCATTTTCATTTTAATAAAACCGTGCTATAATTTGCATTTACCTGCTGAAGCTGCTGCTCAGTGGCAAACCCAAGGCCGTACACTGTGTTGGCCCTACTGTCCGCCCACTGGCCAAACTTCTGTGACGTTTTCGTGAAGGTCATATTAGGTGTAATGGTGCTGTTGATAATCGCCTGCATAAGAGCAAAACACAAAAATACCACCATTAAATAGCATCACGGCACAAATAACAAAAATTAGCATTAGTTGTCTCTCACCTTAGTGCCCCCTACACTGATAATGCGATACACGCTCCTGCCGGCATCATAGAAGAAGGAGACGGTGACGGCGTGTTTGCTGGCTGGAATCCAATTTCGTTTAGTGGCCGGGTCAATTTGGAAGACGTGTGCCTTCAAGCTGAATACTGGCTGCTCCCTTCCGAGAGAAAAAAATATATATATCTATATATTCATAACATACTCTTCATTATTTAATTCTCCATTAGGATGCCATCAGACACATTATTCTTGGGCTGATGTAGGTTGTGACGGGAGTGAGAAGCATCCAATGCAAGGTCAAGTGTGGGACATCAGAGCCAGATCTGATTATGAAGGGGCACGCCCGGCCTGGACTGTCTGACACAACACCTCATCCTCTTATCACCAAATCAACATGTGATGATTATGGACGGATTAATCAAAGATATATTTCTGATCTATGAGAATGGCTCAGACTCCAGACTGTTCAACGCTGCTAGCAAACAAACACTTGGGGCAGACACATGAATCGATTAATTTTCTAAAGGACTATCTAATAAAGTGTTTTTTTTTTACCAAATGTTGGACCCCATTGACTTTCATTGTATGGAACATTTCCTAAAATGTTCGGTGCCCTCTTGATCTGCTCCTGCCAGCCAGAATCCCACTGCTAGAAAGTAAGAGGCTGATGCTAATGACAAGTCAGTGAGTAATTTCAGATTAAGAGGAGATTCATATCAGCCCTGTCCACACAGTACTGAAGGTCACACCTGTGTCATCAGTGTTGTAGCTCCATAGCAAACTCTGGCTCCATCAATCTTTCCTGATTTAAACCTCCAGAGGCCAAAGAGACAGTCTGGTAATGCTTAATCACTCTGGCATTCTGGGAAGGTTATCTAGGACAGAACACCTCCGGAAAAAGCGGTGCAGGTGCGCCATGTAGAAACTGTTTATAAAGCACTTCTGTTGCACAGTAGGATATATAAAAAGGTCTCTTCTCCAACTTCTACAGTAATTTCTCGCCGCAGCCAAGGTCTTCATTCAGAGACTGAGCCTCCTGGATAGTTCCCAAGACTCTTTACAGCATCTTTTTATACCTCTAAGATGAAGAACCCAATCAAATCCTGCAAGTACTGAAACTAAGAACAGCAGACCACAAAATAAACAGGACAGGAAAGAGACAAGTCTTTCTGTCAAGGAGAAGTCACCTGCTGGGTAATAGCATGCTGTTCTAAAATTTCACATCTGATTTATGTGATCCTCTGACCCAATCGCCAGGAAATCTCCAATAACAGCAAATGTATTTACAGAGTGCCATTCGAGCCCATCTGAGAACGGTTCATCTGTTGATTTTTCTCGGCTGCACAGAAAGCGTCATATCACAAGGTGACCTATGAGCTCTCTATATAACGTAGCATATGAGGTCAAACAAGACTGCATTGCAAGACTTTTACTGCAAGATACTGGGAAAGATAAGTAAACAATACAATTGTATTTCTCAATTTTCACACAAATCTTCACACGTCTCACCCAAGTTATATTTTCTATATAAGAAAATATTATCAAGCAAATATTTTTCTTTAATTTATGAGAAATGGGTTTCAATCAGTCAAAAATCAACATTTTGTCCCAAATAAAGTAGCCCCCATGTGTGACAGCTTAATTTAGGCTAAATTTGCAACCCTATTACTCATTCTGCCATTGCTTTTTTTGTAATTGCATGCATATTTTCTATTTAATGTAGGTAATGCTTATTGCTATAGTTTACCACATTTTGGTAACAGGGTTGCAAAAATCGCTAACCACACAGAAAATGAATAGAAAATAAAAGTAGTGACATAGCATTCCTTCCAAAAAGTGACGTACATCTGAATAAACAGAGTATTGAAAATTTGGGCGTTTATTGCTACAATTTCCCACATTTTAACAGGGTTGGAAAATCTGCAAAGCGCATAGAAAATTAATAGAAAATAAAAGTCTCAATGAAACAGAAGTAGTGACAGATAATTCCTTCCGTATTGTGAAGTATTTCCAAGTAAATTGGATTATTGAGAAAAAAAAATGCAGAGCAAGTACTTGGTTTTATCCATAGGTTGTTGAGATTTTACCAGAATCTAAAATCATATTAAGATATCTTTAATACTTCTTGAGTAACAGGCATGCAGACTAAAGAAAAAAAGGACATTTTTGGCACTCAGACATGCATGTTCTATGCAATTTGTCTTGATAGAATGAAACAAGATATATTTCTAATATCTCCTTTAATACAATAAGTATCAGCTGTACGCAAAGTGACCAATTTTTATTTTTCGACGACTGAAAATGTGTAATATTCAAAAATCTGGACATGAAGCCACTTTGGGATCCCCATATCTCTGCGACTGGACTATACAGGGCCTTGAAAATAAAGATTGAAAAAGAAAAGTTTAATCTAAGATAACTTTACTACTTCTTGAGTTGCATGCACACAACTTTAGAAAAATAATACATATGACACTCCGACAGATATGTTCTATGCAATTCTATGCAATTATTTTGATAGAGAGAAGATACAACAATCTATTCTCAACAATATTTGCTCTTCAGATATTGCTCTTAAAAAGATAAAAGTATCATCTCTGAATGCAAAGTGACCAACATTTGATATTTGACCACTGAAAATGTGTACAGTTTAACAGTTTACTCCTGTAACCATATTGAGAGCACTATATATCTGGAAATGAACCATGCAGAGTCTTAAAAATTAAAATGCCAAAAAGTTGCCAAGACCCAAAATCTAAAAGGGCATTAAGATATCTTTCTTGAGTTACAGGCATGCAAACTTTGGAGAAAAATCTTGAAAAGTGCTTTTTCCCATTTTTGAATAATCACCACTGACGTATAACTCAACAAAGACTTCTAAAGTCAACTTATTTTACTAACACACCTAATAATCTCTGTGTAAAAATAATATAATAACACTCAAACACTCAAAAATAATATAATAGCACAATAATATAATAGCACAGTCTTTCTGAAGTCGTTTTCACCCTCTTGTAATTTGGCTCCGAATCTCGCCCCTCTACAAAACACTGGATCACTCAGTAATCATACCACCAAGACATTTCATATCTTTGCTTTCATCACTATACATGTTTATCTTTCTTCAGAAAAAAATACTGACAGTAACGTTACTCAAACCTGGAGCCGGGGGCCTCTGGTTGAGTTGACACGGGATGACCCTGTGGAGAAATCCTTCTCATAAACAGAGCTGAGAGATAAAGAGACTCGAAATCCATTGAGCTGCATAACTGTGGCTTTTCTTGGGGCATGACTTTAGACATTTTCTGCTGGCTCGGAAAGGGCAATGGTGACTACACAGGAGATTTTGAAACCCAGCAGGAATGTTTGCTCGCGTTCGCCTTTTCCAAACGTACTTACACCGTCCAGAAAACACTGATCCGGACTAAAGTTAGACTGAATGTGCAGCTGTCGCACACTAGTAAGTGTTAACTCTAAGTGTACACAGAGAGGTTATCGTGCGCTGTTCATCTGTAGTAAAAGGAGAGTGAACTCACCCCATTTTCACAGAAGTAGCGTTAAATCAGCGAATTTCAGCCAGTTTTCTTTCCCAGCTGATCCACGTCGGCTCGGTTTCGGAGCGGTCTGTCGGGTTTATATGTCGATGACCGCACAGCAACCTAAGTGTCAAAACAGTTGTTGTGCTTTATTTGCTCCGTTATGGAGCGTTTTTATGGAAGCGGAGCTCTCCTTTGTCTCGTGTCTCTGTTTGCTCTCGATTTCTCGTCCTCATAGTCCTGTTAGTTCTCCTCCATCGGTCTCGCTGTTTCCACGCGACTGAAAAGCACGAAGTAAGCGTGCACTTCTGCTGTTAGGTTCCGTGGAGCCCTCATAGTCACATTTCTCAAGTAATCCGCTCCCTCTGAATACTACAGCGTTCACTCATGTTGACCTACCCCACTGCTTCAGGATAATGTAATCTGTTGCCCTCTGCTGGCCACGGGACGCTGGAGACACTGGAGACACTGGAGAGACTGGGCTCATAGAGTATCTATTTCTTAAATGTATTCATAGTGATGTGTGATATCAAGCCTGTGTGTAATAACAGTGTACGCTAGCTGTAGTAACTGCTGAAAACGACGGTTACCATGGTAACGCATTAAGAGTTCTCGCTCCGCTTCTAATGTGAACGCGTGATCTTATGCTATTTTAATCCGTTTGTTGCGCAACGTTAGAAGTAAAATGGTTCATTTCTGTTTCTGTTAAATGTTTTGTCCCACACTTGTACCTGTAAGTGTTTTTTCTTTTTTTAACCCCGGATTCTGAGGAGTTGGAGATCTTCATTTGATTGATTCGCGTTTATCTGAACACGTGGAGTACAGACAGGTACAGTAGCAGAATCACGAAGGTAGGGTACTTTCGTGAAGACAGAGGGCAGCAGCACCTTACTTTGGGACAGAGAAATGTGTAGCTACAGCAGGAGGCTGTTCTAACTAAAGACACCAACACCTAAAGCAACATTTCTCTCAAAGTCTCTCTCAAACGATCGATGCAGATCACACAAAAGTTATAAAATAATATATATTTTAAATATTAAATAATGATGTAACACAGTACAATATAAAATGGAAATGTCACTTTTTTAGGGTTCTACTGTATAGGAACACTCTCAGAAAAATACCCTTTCAAAAGGTACATCTTTGTACCTTATATACCCCTGAGGGGAGCATATTAGTACCTTAAAGGTGCATGTTAGTACTTTTTGAAAAGGGTCCGCCCCAGTCAGCTTTTGTGCATTTTTCTGAGAATAAAATGTATAGTTGAATAAGTGTTGATAAATATCTGATAATAGATTAAAATGTCAGAAAACGCTTAAAAAAAGAATATTTGTAGATTAAAATATTTAATAAAATAATTAGTAAATATTTGTCAATTTTTTTAAAGAAGAAAAAAGAAAGAAAGAAAACAAAGTTGCACCATGGATGTAGATTCCATGCAGATTTATAATGGCTTTACAGTAGCAACATAAACTGTAGTCACTATGGTTAATATGCTAAAACCAAAGATTCCTGGTTTGTGATGTCTGTTTATTTAAAGGGATACTCCACCCCAAAATGAAAATGTTGTCATTAATCACTTACCCCCATGTCGTTCCAAACCCGTAAAAGCTCCGTTCGTCTTCGGAACACAATTTAAGATATTTTGGATGAAAACTGGGAGGCTTGTGACTGTCCCGTAGACTGCCAAGTAAATAACAGTGTCATGGTATAGAATAGTACATCTTCCATCAGTGGTTTAACCGTAACATTATGAAGCGATGAGAATACTTTTTGTAAGCGAAGAAAACAAAAATAATGAATTTATTCAACAATTCCTTTGTCAACGGTCTCCTCTGTGTCTCTCCACATCACCGTATGCCGTGTATGCTCTTCTGTATCATCTGCGCCACAAGGATGCGCTGTTTTCTTTCAAATCAAAGCTAAATACACGTAGAAACAGCACATCCTTGTGGCAGATGGACTTCTCTGACGACGACTTTCATACCTTTTCTGGACCTTGACACTGATATTTATTTGGCAGTCTATGGGACAGTCACAAGCCTCCCAGTTTTCATCCAAAATATCTTAAATTGTGTTCCAAAGACGAACGAAGCTTTTACAGGTTTGGAACGACATGGGAGTAAGTGATTAATGACAAAATTTTCATTTTGGGGTGGAGTATCCCTTTAAATGTTGTAAAAACCCAGTGTCTTTTCAGAGAGATTAAATTGCCCTCCCTAGTGGACAAAACTGTAAATACGTACATATATACTGTATGTGTGTGTGTCAATCTTGATCAATTTAATGCATCCTTACTGAATAACAGTATTAATTTCTAAGAAAAAAATTGTACTAACCTCAAAATTTGGAACAGTAATGTATCTGTGATGGGCACACTAACCGTAACTTTATTATTAAAAACACAGTAGGCTTCAAACATAGACATAATGAGAATCCCGAAGGTGACGTCAGTGACCACAACAAAGCTTGAAAGTGAGGATGCGTTTGCAACCTTAGTAACTGCTGAGAATCACACACTGTTCTCAGAACTGGGTTATTTCCAGTATTATGTCTCAGGTGCACTTTAAAGAAAAGCTAAAAACGCTAGAGATGCATAACGGACTGCACCTGGATGTACAGAAGACACATGTAGCAGATAGAGGAGGTTTGTTTAGGTTCTTGTTATCTATAGTGACGTTTTGTCAAACTCCAGGACTTTTGTTTCAAAGAACAGGCCATTTTTGTATGTGGACTCTGTGTCATTGTCTTTTGAAGTGCTGTCTGTCGTGTGGAAAGGCTCTGGCAGCTGTAGCGTCTGTCCTCTGTAACTAGGATTCGGATAGCAACAGGATTTCATAGAGCTCAAGTCAGTAACTCCACCCTCTTCGTCCTCCTCGCCTTCCTCTTCAAAGACGACAAGCCCGAAGTCTTGCAGTAAAGTGCCCTGTTCAGGGGTCACGTCCTCCCTGGGTTTGCTGAGATCTTGACGTAGCAAGAGAATGAATTCATGCACCTCCTCCATCATCGGGCTCAGGTCCTGCGACACAAACATGTTCTCATTTGGAATAAGATGCACTGATGACTCATGCACAATAAGATAAAAATATATACCCTCTGTTTATTTTGTGTCAATTTGATTAGTAGTTCAAGTCTATAATTTATGTAAATCGGTTGAGTTCTGTATGATGTTTTTTCAACGTAGCTTTCCTTCACTCTTTTTCTCTGTCTTATAGCTGCTTTTAAAGGGGTCATATGATGTTGCTAAAAAGAACATTATTTTGTGTATTTGGTGTAATGCAATGTGTTTATGCGGTTTAGGGTTCAAAAAACACATTATTTTCCACATACTGTACATTATAGTTTATCCTCTATGCCCCGCCTTCTGAAACGCACCAATTTTTACAAAGCTCATCGTTCTGAAAAGCAAGGTGTGCTCTGATTGGCCAGCTATCGAGTGCCTTGTGATTGGCCGAATGCCTCAAGCGTGTGACTGAAATGTTACACCCCTTAAAGGGATCATATGATGCGATTTCAAGTTTTCCTTTCTCTTTGGAGTGTTACAAGCTGCTTGTGAATAGATAAGATCCCTAAAGCTGCAAAGACTAAAGTCTCAAATCCAAAGAGATATTCTTTATAATAGTTGAGACTTGTCCACACCCCCCTAAAACGCCTCGTTTAAACACTCCCCCCACATGTCTACGTCACAATGTGGGAAGATTTGCATAACACCACCCAAATGTTCACACAAAGAAAGAAGGCATAACTTTTATTCTCGCTGTTGCCGCCGGCGCCATGTTGTGGAGACACTGTTTCATTGTGAAAGCAAAAATATTTTTTTGGCCTTCCAAAAGAGGACACAACTAGAAATTAGTGGTTAAGTTGTATTTACAACACTGTTCCAGAACAGTTCAACCCAAATATTCAGATGTGGGCAGCACATTTTATGGAGGACTGTTTCCTGATCCTGGGAGTAGGCTACAATGCCGGCTGTTCTGACTCACAGCCTGTAAGTACGTTTTCATATTTAAAGGATTTGCCACTGATGATTCAAACACGAGTTTTGAGCAGTGTAGAGTTGCGCTTGTTTGTCTTTTCTCTGATCACAAATGCAGACATAATTTTATGTTTATGCGGCGTGATGCAACACAACATGTGAAAACACAGTATAAGTCATTATAATCCGTAATTATGTCCCCACTGGATGCCACAAATGGCTCGTTTGTAATGAGTTTTATTGTTTTTGTCGTCTCGCTGGTGTTCTGACCGGGACACACATCACAGTATAGTAAGTGACGTAACATTTCCGTCACACCCTTGAGGCATTCGGCCAATCACAACGCACTGGATAGCTGGCCAATCAGAGTACACCACGCTTTTCAGAACGATGAGCTTTGTAAAAATCGATGCATTTCAGAAGGCGGGGCATAGAGGAGAAACAATAATGTGCATTATGTGGAAAATAATGTGTTTTTTGAACCTTAAAAAAACACATTAACACATTTCATTACACCAAATACACAAAATAATGTTCTTTTTAGCAACATCATATGATCCCTTTAACATACTGTGATGCGTGTCCCAGCACGACGAGACAAAACCAATAAAACCCATTACAAACGAGGCACCTGTTGCATCCAATGGGGACATAATTACTGATTATAATGACTTCTACTGTCTTTTTACGCATTGCGTTGCATATCACACTGTGTAAACAGTCGGAGAAACAACATATTACAAGCGCTACTCCAGCGATTTTCAATTCCATTCATGTGTAGTTCTCTTTAATTTTATTTAAATTTAAATTGTACGTTTGCTTTGGACTGGAATCATGGCAGAATATATGTCCACTTCGCAGGGCACTTACGTTCGAATAGAACAAACGTCTGAAGCGATAAGAAAAACACACCAAATGTGCAGAGCAGCAGGATGCTAGGACTGGAATTGAGAACTGCTGCTCTACTCTACACTGCTCAGAATTTGTGTTTGAATCATCAGTGGCAAATTCTTTAAATATGCAAATGTATTTACAGACTATGAGTCAGAAGTGCCAGTCTGTCCTTTCAAAGTTGTTATTGCCCCACTTTATAGATGCAAATCTTGCCAATCTTCCCACACAGTGATGTAGACGTGGGGCGTTTAAACGAGCCATTTTATTTAGGAGTGGCTGACTCTTAACTTTTATAAAGAATATCTCTTTGGGTCTTTGCAACTTTACAGATCTTCTTTATGCACCAAGAGCTTGTAAAATTCCAAAGACAAAGGAAAAATTGAAATTGCATCACATAACCCCTTTGAAGTACATCACTGCAAATGCGCTGATGTGACGTTGTGGTTGCTATTTTGACCTCACCACAAATTTTTTTCTGCTAACAGTGAAGGGAGATTTCAGAATTTGGGTCATTATAATGTGCCGCATAATCAGTCATGCCTTGTTAAAATATTGAGGCCGTTTTGTTGGAAATACAGTTTAAATTCTTCAGCAGTCTGTGTTGCTAACCTGCTCTTCCGGACATCTGAACTCTATTGTATCTAACACAGGACTGGGAACTTCAGGTAACAGCTTCAGTCTGCAAAGCAAAGAGACAGTTAAAGAAATAAACATTTACATTTATCATTGTGATTTTTTTAAAGAGATTTAAGACAAATTATAAATGAAACAGTGTCTTTTTATTATTCATCAGAGAAACTGCTGCACATTTCTTCAAAACTGAACTGAAATTTTTAAAAAAATCCTAAATGAATAAATAATATAGATCTCTTCATATAAACAAGCTATGGCCTGTGCGCTTTCCATTTAAAATGACAGGTTAGCATATTATTTTAATCATGATCCAAACAAAGAGCAGTTTTTAATCTAAATTAGATTGTATAATTTAGAAATCTGAAGAACAAACATGGTCTGACTTCAGTTTTGTAAAATTATATTACATAAAACATTTCTGAACGAAACAAAAACACGCTTCCTTGGTTACTGCTGTAAACAAAGCAGCGCTGCTCTTATAAATACTATTTTATTATGCATTTTACAGAGACTAGAATGAAAGAAAATGCCATTTAAACAGTCAGTTGATTATTTTAAGAATAAAGTCAAAATTATGAGATTATAAAGTTTTAAAATGTTAAGAATAAAGTCGAAATTACAAAAAAATAAAACCGTAATATTTTAAGAATAAAGTCAAAATTATGAGAATAAAATCCAAATTATGACCAAAATGTAAAATTTGTTATAATATTTTAAGAATAGATAAAATTACTATAAATACAAGATTAAAGTTGTAATATTTGAAGAATAAAGTCATAGTGTTACAAGAATAAAGTTGTAATATTTTTAGAATTAAGTCAAAATGATATGATATATTTGCAGCAATACAAGATTAAAGTTATAATATTTTGAGAATAAATTCAAATTTACGAGAATAAAGTTGTAATATTTTGAGAGTAAAGTCAAAATTACCACCAATACCAGATTAAAGATTTAAAAATGTAATTTTTTTGTGTGTGTGTGTGTGTGTGTGTGCGAATGTGTGTGCATGTATTCTTTAACCCATGTCTAACCCATGACCTTGGTGTACTGATCTAGCTCTATGTTCTGTCAGTCAAGCTACAGCTTATGTACAATATAATATATCTTGCACCTCAATCATTTGTTCTGGGTTATGGTGATCTCACCTCCTGACAGCTACGGAGCAGATTATAGTACACAAGAGGGCAACAACACAGATGATCAGGATGGTGCAGTCCTGCCATGATAAGCCTGGATGAAATGGCAGAACACATTTGCTGTATATTCTCCCACCTCATTGTGTTTATTTGACAAAAAGCAGACAATGCAAATACATATTTCAGTTCTGTATAGTCATTTCTCATTTTGCACTGACTGTGTTTCAGTACCCATTTCTTTGGAGTGTGTTTCGAAGTTCACCGTTGAGTTCGGCCCATCACCAGCTTCTGTCCTTCCGGCTATAGATACAGTGTAAGAGGTGGCTGGGTGGAGATCCTTAATCAGGAAGCTGGTGTTATGTGCTGGGACTTTGTGGACCTCTAAAGCAAGAGGAACAGATAGCGAAAGATGTTACTCCTCATATTTTACTCTGGTGAATTCAGCGATGATATGTTTGTGATGGGTTTGGTTGTTTGTCATACAAGTAAAAAAATACTTCCATAGCAAATAAATGATTAGTGATACTGTAAACTTTTGGCTTACTCGTGTTTCCATGTCCAGATATCCAAATGACATAATGCTGTAGAAATCCTCGCTGCTCCACCACAGGAATGGCAATCCAACTTACCACAGCTGATTCATGTGTCAAATCAGAAATATTCACATTCGCCGGACCATTAATAGGTGCTGAAACAAATGCAAATGTTCCACTGAGAAAATTAGAGATCATTATGGACTACATCTGGACTATATACTGAGGTCTTCATTTTTCAATAAACTACTCTAAATAGTCTAAACAAGGGATGCACAACATGATACAATATCAATTATATTTTTAATTGATTAATATCAGAATGTATTGTGTATTTAATGTTGTAATTTCAAATAATTTCACATTTATTTGTCATCTAACACACAATTAAAGTTGATCTTCAACCTTTTTTATTGCCTTTTTTCCCCATCACATATTTTAGTAATCATCCTGTATTAAAATTATTTAAACGCTTAAACAATCTAAATGAAAACCATTTTGAAATTGGACATTGCGTTACCATGGAAATGTGTGTGTGTGTGTGTGTGTGTGTGTGTTGGGGGGGGGGGTCTCAAGTGTCATTAGAAAAGTTACTACAACTTTTTCTAATCTTTCTAACATATCTCAAGTTGAAGGTTGCATATTTGGTGGTTATTTTGTGATAGAGGTAATATTGTGACAGAAATTGACAAATTGACAGGAGAAATGCATTAAAAAATAGTTTGGGTCTCACTCTGTGCCTATTTTTGGTGTAGCGCCTAAACAAAATCTCACAGGAACCTCAATTTTTGTGATATCAACTTCAAATTTGGAACATAACTTAGTTAGGCTTTTACATTTTCTTTACAGAAATGTTTTCACTTCAGCAATAATCTGCTGATTGTCTTCTTTAGGAGAACCTAGGTCTGTATTTCAAAGCATTCATGAATTACAACCATTTAAGTTCGGATAGTGAATTTTCATGTGTTCAGTGACAGGTAAGAGGTTACAACCACTAACAATTTAACAGCAATTCAAATAATTTTATCAAGTCCTAAAATATCAATTTTTCATATTGTACATTATAATGATTTACTTTAAGAATCTTCTGCTTTGTTTTAGATTTTGGTATTTTATTAAAAAAAAAAAAACGAACAAAATAATATTGTAATATCGTCCATTTGTTTTAATATCGGCCAGTTATTGGCCATAACATGATAATAATTAACAGAATTTTATTGGCACATCCTTAGTCTGAACTTACCTCTCTGTTCTGAGTAAAAAGGACACATAACAGCAGTTTGATAATGTTTCTTTTTCACGGTGTGAAGAAAGTAATAATGACGTACAAAATTCTCCACTGTAATTAAAACCAGAGACACGAGTTAGCATATGCAGCACATGCTAATATGACACATGAACTGATGTTTAAATTGGATGAATGGCTTATCTTTACCTTTAATGTCCTTGAGTGCTGTATTGTATGATTTATTTACTTTCTCTGGTCGGGTCTCACCGTCTTCCAGCTTGTACCATTCTAAGCAGGTTTTCATAGCCTTGGTGTTCACATTTGAGGACATGTGAGAGTCACAGTCTAAAAATGGTCAAACATTCATATGAGTTTCCAATTTACTGTTTCTTTTTTCTTCATTTTTTCAATATGAGTAATTTTTAACGACACTTTAAGACTACTCAGTCACCAAAAACCCCACAACTCACACTCTAACACACATACTGTACCTGAAAACCCACGCTAACACTTACAGCTCAGATGTTTGACAGCAGGAATGGTGATATGCTTTCGTGGTGAACTTCCAACAGTGTTAGTTGCAAAAATGGAAATCCTGGCTTCTGAATAAGTTATTGATGTATTATATGTTTGATTCACAGTAAAATGGTCCATTTTCTTTTGGTTTATTTTACAAGGCCAAACTGAGATGGTCAGATTGTACTTCACACCCCCTACAGACTCATTATAAGGTGGGGCCTAAAGAACATGATATTTTAGCATCATTCAGATCATATTTTATGAATCTTCAACCTAATAAAAATATTTCTGGTGTGCTCTGTTCCTTTCATACTTACATCCCAGGAGAGAGTAATATCTCTGTTACCATTTGCCTTGTTGTTTTCTACCCAGCGTATTACAGGTGTGCGACTGATTTCTGTAGAGAAGTGTTACATCTGTTAACCAAATATTTTCAGATGCTTTTTACTTATTAAAAGTTGTTTTGCATGCATTGACAGATACAGCTGAAATCGAACCTAAGGGAACATCCACCACTGGGCTCCAGTCACTCCAGAGAGCATGTAGTGAGTCCTTACATAGATGTAAATGCGGTTTGGCCTGCCGTCTCATTTGGATCTGGTAGATTTCCGTGTACTGTAGATGTAGCGTGTATAAATCTATAAACATATTCATCTCAATCAGTTCTGTATGTTTAAGAAAAGGATGGACACAGAATTTTAGAAATATGTGACTGCAAAACCTGTTTTCTCAAGCTTTCATGGTTGGGGTTGCCAGATTTCAAGAACCATAACCATTTCAATACACCAATCAGACTTACTTAACTTTACTTAATCTTCCCAACCTGGCAACCATGCGCCATATATATATATATATATATATAAGCATTTAATCAGTGATAAATTGAACCTGTCCCTGTAATCATAATTTGAGTGAAAAGGAACAAAATTGTTGGAACTGCAGTGTAATGTATTGTATGTATAGGTACATTTTTGCAGTTTTGCAGTCACATATTTCTAGTGATCCTAGATTGCAACCTTCAGATTTTGAGATCATTTAAATTGCAGTTTTTGCACCAAAAACAAGTTTTAAAATAATTTCGTTTTCCACCCTCTCTATACCCTCTTTGGTGCCGTGCCTTTAAGAGTAAACACCATTGTTGCATATGTAATGAATAACTGCTTTGCTGCATATTTGCTGTCAAGTCAAATGATCAGAAACTGCATAAAAATGATGAAAAAATCCTTCACTGGAAGGATATGCGGAGCTGTAGGTGCTACACAAAACCAGATTTGATAACCCTTTCACACATTTTAATCATTATCTTTAGTAAGTTTTATGGGCTGAAGTGTACAGTGTTGACATGCTATTCTTACTATCAGTATTTAATATGCACACAGTATGCACATTTTAACATGAAAAGAATACCTCTATGGCCAATTTCATTTAGCAAAACACACTACACAGAATGCTGTATCCCATGATACTCTCAAATTTACCTTTCCTTTATATTTGCAGCAACAATCTCTTTTATTTTTAAACTATTATCTTAACAGTAACACTTTACAATAAATTGTATTAGTTAACGTTAGTTAATGCAATAGTTAACATGAACTAAAAATGAACAATGCATCTGTTCAACATTACTTAATCTTTGTTCATGTTAACATTTGTTTACTAATGCGTTAGTGCATGCATTAGTTAACATGAAGTAACAATGAACTATGCTTGTAGATAGCTTTATTTAATTATACTACATACAGTATATACACATAAGTTTATTTAGCAGCTAACACACACAATGGATAAACAATACTAACTCCCCATTTGTGCACTGATTTGGGCTATTGGTAAACTTGGAAACTATCTAAACATCAACTGATAATGTTTCTCATGTTTGTAGACTGTTTATTAACATGACTTACTGCTAACAAAGCATTATTTAAGGGAATTTGTGATCCTTATTGTAAAGTGTACACTAGTCCAACATTAACTGATGTTACTAACATTTGTAGATTAGCTGTTAATGTGAAGAGAAGCATTAGTAAATGTGTAAGTTAACATTAACAAAACATTAAGTAATCCTGAAAAGTTGAGTTGTTCATTGTTATTTCATGTTAACTAATGCATTAACTAACGTTAACTAATACAACCTTATTGTAAAGTGTTACCATTTTGACCAATTTTACTTATAATTGAAACCAATTTAAGCAGACTGCAAAATGTTAATAATTATAATTACTAAAGTAATATTTTGTAAAATTACAGAATGTTCTCATAGTACATTGAATTCTTTTATTTAAAAAGATGTAGAAGAGGTAGAATTAGATTTTTGATTTTACCCCTTTAAACCATTGTTATTTTTAATAATGCATTTTGAATTATATCAAAAGAGTCATTAACTTTTTTTGTTTTTATAAACCAAGGACAGATCACTGTTCAGACTGTGCAACATTCAGACTACTTGCACATATATAATTTGTATTAACAGAATGAGGACTCTTACCTTTGGTTCTGTCCTTAGTTTCAAATGTTGCCTACAATTGGAAAACACATCATATTAGTAAAATAACAGATTCATTTCAGGAATTTAAAATACTAGGTTTTCTGAAACGTCTTACATTCTGCCATTCAGAGCCTCTCTCCCTCCATCTGATCTCATATTTAGCACCTTTGTTATCCTTTGGTTTGTCCAGTGTGATATTCAGGATCCCAGCTAACCTTTCCATTCTGAGAATCTGAGGTTTACTGTATTTGACTGTTGACAACATGAGTATACATTAGCAAAAGCTATGCTGATATGTAAAAAAAATACATGATACACATGATAATAATAACATGATACATTTTTAATTCTATAATTATTACATATCCAATATATTTTAATAAATGCACACATTTATGCTCCCATTCATGTGTATTGGCCGTCATTAATGTAATATAAACTTACCCTTGCATTCCAGGATGACTGAGATTTTGCTAGAATTACAGGTGAGGTTGCCGACTTGTGTCTGTATCCATATGTCTGTCTTTCTTTTGGTGATTCCTAGTTCCTCCAAGAGAATGTTTGTCTGTGCTTGCTTGCCACAGTTCTTATGTGTAAGAATTTTTTTATTTTCACTGTCCCTGTGAAAGGTATATTTATGATGACTGACATGCATTATCAAGCCTCAGGTATCTGTTAAACCCAAGGTATACTTTAGTTTTTTTACGCTCAGTCAAACACACAGCCTTTCATAGGTTTACAGTTTTTGTAACTGTGAAGACAGCATGATTTGTTTGTTACTTTCATGCTGAATGTGTTTGTTGAACTCACCATATATGAAGAGTGTGTGTTTGACTCTTCTCAGGGTTTCTCTTATCCCATTCACAAGTGAAGTCCTCTTCTGGCCTAGTTGAATTTTTGTAACAGTGTGGACGACTTGTAGATACACATCCTGCTCCTTTAAGAGCATTTAAAGGATGTAAAAAAAAAAACAACAACAACAACAACAACATCTGTAAGTCTGACTGTAACTTACCTGATCCCACCAAGAGATATAAATGCTAAAGAGTATGTTTTACACACTACACACACAAGACATTTATTTGTCTTGGTAACAGGAGCTTCCAGAAAAAAGTACAGACATATATATATATATATATATATATATATATATATATATATATATATATATATATATATATATATATATATATACATATATACATACATACATAATATATATATATGTATTTTTGCATAATTTTATTTGTGTATAAAATAATGGTTTATATTTTAATATCCTTTAAAATATAATTTATTTCTGTGATGCAAAGCTTAATTTCCATCAGCCATTACTCCAGTATAAAGTGTCACATGATCCTTAAGAAATCATTCTAATATGTTGATTTATTATTAGAATTATCAATGTTGGCAATGATACTTATTTTCAGGATTCTTTGATGAATAAAAAGTTAAAAAGAACAGCATTTATTCAAAATATAAAACTTTTGTAACAATATAAATCTTTGCTATCACTTCTTAACAGTTTAACACAGTTTAGATGAATAAAAGTTTTAATTTATTTAAAAATTTTGTAGAATACAAATGTAATGACCCCAGACTTTTGAACGGTAGTGTATATTAGAAAAGATTTCTATTTTAAATAAATGCTCTTCTTTTTAACTGTTTATTCATCAAAGAATCCTGAAAAAAAGTATCACGGGTTCCAAAAAAATATTAAGCAGCACAACATTTTCCAGCTCTGATAATAAATCAGCATAGTAGAATGATTTCTGAAGATCATGTGACACTGAAGACTGGAGTAATGATGCTGAAATGCTGGAATAAATTAGATTTTAATGTATATTAAAATAGAAAAACGTTATTTTACATCATAATAATATTTCACAATATTAAATCTTTTCCTGTATTTTTGATCAAATAAATGCAGCTTTGATGAGCATAAGAAACTCCTGTAAAAAACATTAAAAATCGTTCTGATCCCAAACTTGACCGGTAGGGTATGATACATGATAATAATAATTATGATAATAATAATAATAATAATAGTTTGTGTGTGTGTGTGTGTGTGTATATATATATGTATATGTGTGTGTGTGTTATATATATATATATATATATATATGTGAAATAATAATAAAAAAGACAACTACATTTAAATATAATACAATATACTAGTGGTCAAATAATAATAATAATAATAATAATAATAATAATAATAATAATAACAACAACAAATAATAAGAACCATTAATAATATGAATAATATGCACCAGACCAGCATATTAGAATGATTTCTGAAAATAAAATAAATATGAAATAAATGCAGGCTTGGTAAACGTAAGAGACTTCTTTCAAAAACATCAAAAAATCTCAATCATTCCAAACTTTCGACCAATAGAGTGTAACCATTTGAAGTTAGCTTAACATTTCAATAAGTATGTGACTTTTTAAAAGCAAAGAAAGCCATTTCTTTAATTTGTTTACATCCTGTGGTTTTAAAGGTGCTTAATGGTGGTTTAGTCAAATGGCGGCTGTAGTAGATTCACAGCTCTGATAACCATCTAACACCATCTGACACAAGAGCACTATCTCAGTCGTCTAATTGATATTGTTACTGTGCTTCCGTAAAAGCTTATCAATCTAATCTCAGTATCATCTTGCTCTGCGGTGTTGAGATCTGCCATCAGCCATGAAAGATGAAAGTCAATGACATACATACCTTCAGTCAGACTGACATAAACAACCAGCACCAGCACAGCTACTCTCATCCTCATCGCTTCTAGTGTTCGGAGAGTTCCTCAAACAAAAGACATGACCAGTACACGGGCGCTTCAAGACAGCCACTGTAGCCAGAGTTTGTAGCTTCATCTAGACTACAGAAAGATGAAGGAGTTTAGTCTGTACGTATTAGTCCTGGGTGTTTCTGGGGCAGAATGAGGTACTAACTACTGCAACACCACAAACCACAACACGAGCTCAGCAGGGGAAGCTCTTCTCACTTCATGAGAAAAAACATGTTCGGTTACCTGCTACACCCTTAAATAAACCTGACTGTTTGAGCCTATTGAGTTTACATTCCAACAAAATCATCTTTAACCTGACGTGGACGGCTTTTAGTAAAGTTTAGTGCTGCAGAGTAATCAGGATTTGACCCCAGAAACTGACTTCATTTGTGTTTGTTAGTGTCTCCCTCTTCCTAAACACACAAACCCTTCAAAACTAATTTAAATACTTTTAACCCTGTAAATACTTTACACTTGACTCAAAAAAAAAAAAAAAAAAAAAAAAAAAAAAGTGGCAGTGTTTGGTTTTGTTTGTTGTGTGCCCGTTCTCTGAAATCTCTGCCAGGGCTATTTATAGTGAACTAAACCTAAAACTAAAATTAAAACCATTAGAAGGAAAAAAAAAAAAAAGTTTATTACTTGAAATAATATAAAACATATTTGAACAAAAACACATTTTAAGGCTAGTTTCCAAAGCAACATTTTTCATTTGAATTTAGTTTAACTTAAAATAACTGGTTTTATCATAAAAACCTAAAATAACAAGAACTAAAACTGTGTGTTTTACCGTGTTGGTTTTCAGTCGACTATGCAGGTTTCTGTCAAATGATTAGTGCAATTTGGTTTCACTTCTAATAGTTGTGTTTTTGCGAGAGGTGAATAGGAAGGCTTCAATTTAACCGCAAGTTGTGGCTATACTCTTACAGTGTATAAACTGCTTCTTGAAGTTATTAATAGTAAATGTGAAGCAGTAAAGGTCCATTGAGTGTTCATCTGAGAGGAGAGCTTTTCACCATCACTTAAGTTTCTTCAGATCTTATGCAAAATTAGAATGAAAGTAGATCACAAAAAAATGCTTTTATGTCTGTCTTTTATGATGACTGCACTTTTGTTAAAAAAAAAGGTCAGTGGAAAGGGTTTCTTGGAAATGATGACATTCATTTCCTCTGACGTTGACTCTTTTTCGAATGTCAAAATATTAATACAAAACAAAATTATATATAAATGTAATTCACTTGTAAAATGTTTTTATGTTTAAAAAAATTTAAAATGACTAAAACATTTACAATATGTTCCTGGCTAGAAACTAAGGATCCCATGCATGCACTGCTATCAGTTTTATTCTGATTCAGACTGAGAGAAAATGAATTAAAGTAATTAAATGAATTCCAATTCAAATTTAGTGTAATACATGCATTTAGAGTATACATTTTTTTCTACATTTTCATTCAGTTGTTTATGTTTGTGTTTATGGCAGAAAATAACTTTAGTCTGATTTCACATTAAAATTCTAAATGCAGAAATTAGTTTTAAATCTTGGAAACGTTTAACACATGCCTCACAAAAATTCTGTTATGTTTTTTAACTAAAACAAAATCTGAATTACCTTCCTGTTTTTGCACATATTGAACATTGCTGAAAATGCATAACTTGAATAAACAACTCTATATTTATTTTATTTGAAATAAAAAGATTAATAAAATGCCGATATATCATATTTATCATAATTTTAGGAAACATAAGATGCATCTGATTTTCAGCCAAAGTCGAATTTGTCGCCATCTCGTGGTCAGAATTTGTATTGAAAATGTCTACCTCCGTAACCCCACAAAAAAGTATAATAAAAATAAAAATTAGATAGATAGATATACATTACTGTATATCTAAAATGATTAAACTTTCTCATTTCAGCACAAGATTCGTCCAAATCCTATTATTATTAAAATCATGTTTATGAATGCATTAAAATGCATTGGCATGCATAAAAATCTGTGGTCATGCTGCAATTAATCAGATCCTATTGTTGCTGTATTGCACCACCAATATATTTTATTTTTAATCCAAAAAAATGAAAAAAAAAAACAGAAGTGGTTGTGACACAGTCATTCTGTGTTAACTGAGTTCACTTCTGTTTATCACCGATTTATAATCAGCAAAAAAGAGAGGGAGAGGAGAAGGTAGGTCCTCATCACCATGGTAACTGAGAGACCTCAGCTCGCTCTTATTTTGCAGTGTTCAAGTCCTCAACACAAAGAGAAAGAGAGTGAAAGGAAAGGCCCAAAATGTTTACCATAATTCATGTTGATGGAAATATCAAAGCCAGGTGTATATTACTCAGTCAGAACATTCTGAAAACTCCTACTTCTATTACATATTTGTCCGATTATTTCAACTACATACCCTTTTAAGTGTTGAGTTAGTTCATTGCATTGATGTAAGCATCTGTAATCAGGAAGCAATACTTCTATTTCTAGTATGTGCAAAATGCACGTCTGCATGCTTTTGCAGCCAGGAAATGCAATCAGCTGATTGGTCAAAGGCTGCCTTGACCATGAAAACTGTAATCTTTAATAACATGCCAAGGCACTGAGATAAAATGTCTCATAGATATTGAAATGACAGGCCCCAACAGTGTAGGGACAGTTTCCAAGTGGATTCTTTGAGGGTTTCTGGTGCTGTTTGTTTTTCCACCTGTGACCAAATAGCAGAGTTGAGGCACATTGTTGAAGTAAGTTATGGCAAGCAAATTTAACATTTATTTCCTAAATGAGCTAGAATCATCCTTAAGGTGGCTTCTTCACTCTGTACTTTTAATAGTTTTTATTGTTTATTTATTATTATACGCTATTGTTGGATTCCTTGTTATTTGGTCGTGCTTCTACATTCATGACTGGGATTGGACAAACACTCCTAGCTGTGCCTGTGTACTCTAGTGGTGTGCCTGGATTTCTCACTGCCTTGTGCTCTCCGTGTTCCCATATAACAGTGTGTCAGAAGTTCTGTTTTATTTTAACGCTTTGTATTTTACCCGGACACTTGGATTTGATCAAACCGTGTCCTGTGTACCGTGTACTATATACTCTGACAAAGCACACCCTGAATTCATCAGGTTCACGCACCTCAATGTACGTTCATTAAACAAAAAGACTGATTTATTCTATGACATCATCTTGGACAAAGAACTCGTTGTCTTCTGTATTTCTGAAACTTGGCACCAACAAAATGACTTTTTAAATCTCAATCTGTGTACTCCACCGGGATTTACATATCTTGACAAACCCAGAGCAATTGGTAAAGGGGGTGGCCTTGCTGTTGTGTACAGTACCGAGGTCTCTGTTACTGAAATTGTTGTTCCTTCTGTTTTATCATTTGAGAGTATTGTTTTTAAAGTTAGTGGTGTTTCTCCTGTTCTGATTTTGTTTATTATCGGCCACCGAAACCTAACCCTCTGTTCTTTGATGAACTCACAGAGCTACTTGCATTTGTAAATCCCCTTTGTCCATCTATGATTCTTATTGGAGATATTAACATTCATGTTGATAATTCTAGTTGTAATCATACTGCTAATTTTATGGAGATTCTGGATTGTTTTAACCTGATACAACATGTCAACTTTCCTATTCATAGAAAAGGTCATTCACTTGATTTAGTGTGTACAGCTGTTGCTGATATTAATCAACTTGAAGGCAAAGATTTATGTATTAGTGACCATAAGCTCTTAAGTTTTAACTTAACTACAAAAGAGGGTTATTAGTTTTAGAAATCTTAAAAATATTGCTCTTAATCAGTTTTCATGTGTGATCAATGATAGTCCTACAGGTAATACTGTTGATGAGTACTGATCACACACACCTGCCCCTCGTCAGCAGCCAATCAACCAGCACATAAAAGACACTCTCATGCACACAGTCACTGTCTGGTCTCGTTTGCACATAGGATTACCTACCTGCTGATCGTAAGGACTGCCACTGGATTATTACCGGTCTTTCTCGTTCTCAAGTTGTCGTGTGTGTCGTGTGTGTCGTGTGTGTCGTGTGTGTCGTGTGTGTCGTGTGTGTCGTGTGTGTCGTGTGTGTCGTGTGTGAACCTGGAATACCTGAAGATGGCAAAGAGACTCAATCCCTGTCAAGCCCGGTGGGCTTTATTCTTTACCTGTTTCAACTTTACCATTTCCTACCGACCCGGATCCAAAGTGTCAAGGCAGATGCCCTCTCCCATTGTCATGCCCCTGAAACCATCTCTAAGGAACCTGAAACTATACTCCCAGAGAGACTGTTGGTCAGCCCTATTACCTGGTCCGCTGAGACCATACCCTCCAATGCCTCAGCCAATACTCCGCCGGGTTCCCCCCCTGACCAACAGTACATCACCAGGACATGACGCACTCCAATCATCCAAGCTGCTCACACCTCACTAGGCACTGGCCACCCGGGGGTCAATGAAACCCTCTCGTTGCTAAAAGAACGCTTCTGGTGGCCCAACATGGCATCCGAGGTCAGAAGGTACGTGCAAGGATGTAAGGAATGCGCCCTCTCGAAGAGCCCCCGTCATCTACCATCTGGCAAGCTCCTACCTCTGCCCGTTCCCAACCGACCATGGTCACACCTAGGAGTGGACTTTGTAGTCGACCTCCCTATGTCAGGTAACTGCACCTCTATATTCATGGTAGTGGATAGATTCTCTAAATCCTGTCGTTTGATTCCTCTCAAGGGACTACCGACTGCCATGGAAACTGCCGAAATCATGTTCGGTCACATCTTCCGGTACTTTGGCATCCCCAAGATATCGTATCAGAGGACCTCAATTCATCTCTCGGGTATGGAAGGCCTTTCACTCTCTCCTAGGTGTGGCCGTCAGCCTATCATTGGGGTACCATCCGCAGTCGAACGGGCAGACGGAAAGAAAGATCCAAGAGATCGGTCGCTTCCTCCGTACCTTCTGTCACAGCCACCAGGACTCTTGGAACCAGTTCCTTGGGTGGGCCGAGTACGCACAGAATTTCCTGCGACAACCATCCACCGGACTTACCCCATTTCAGTGCATACTCTGCTATCAACCGCCACTATTCCCCTGGTCAGGAGAGCCCTCAGACGTACCAGCGGTCGACTACTGGTTCCGAGAGAGCGAGAGGGTCTGGGACTCAGCCCACCACCAGTTACAATGGGCCCTTTGGAGATGCAGAATGACAGCCGACCTTCGCCGCTCTGAAGCTCCTACATATCAACTTGGACAGAAGGTCTGGCTGTCAACCAGGGACATCCGCCTGCATCTCCCATGCCGGAAGCCCCAGGAAGTCCCAGGTTCATTGGCCCGTTCACCATCATGGAGCAGATCAACCCCGTCACTTACAGGCTTCAACTCCCACCTGAGTATCACATTCACCCCACATTCCATGTATCACTGCTGAAGCCTCACCATCCTTCTGTTCCTCTCTCCACAGAGCCTGGCGTAGACGCAGCTGAAGCCCCCCTTCCACTCATCCTGGTCGATGGAACGGCTTACGAGGTGGGGGGGGGTACTGTTGGATTAATGAATGTATGGTAACTTTTCATTTAAGAGCACACTCCCTCACCTGAGTACTGATCACACACCTGCCCCTCGTCAGCAGCCCATCAACCAGCACATAAAAGACACGCTCACGCACAGTCACTGTCCGGTCTCGTTCGCACATAGGATTACCTACCTGCCGATCGTATGGACTTCCATTGGATTATTACCTGTCTTCCTCGTTCTCAAGTTACCTCCTGTGTCAACCGTGAGTGTCTCCTTCCCGCAACATTTCCTATACTCTGATTCTTCCTGGACCTTCATCATACATCACAAGGACAGTATTCAGTTTACTCTCTTATCCATCACCTCAAGAACACCTGTTACCATATTTACTCTGCTATTGTCAATAAACACCACCTTACCTGTTATCTTCCGTCTCCGTCCCTTCTGTATTGTAACAGTTGATCACCATCTTAATTTTATCATCAACTCTAGATGTGCTGGCCCCCAGGAAGGAATGTATTGTTTCATTTTCAAAATCATCGAAATCATGGTTTACTATTGAGCTTAGGGCTCTTAAAGGAAAGAACAGACAGTTGGAACAATATAAAAAAATCAGGGCTCACTGTCCATAAACTTATGTATGATGAGCATTTGGTTCGGTACAGTGATGCCCTCAAAATAGCAAGAACTGAATACTAATCAAGTCATTAATGATGGTACTGCAAATCCAAATAAGATGTTTAAAGTAATCAACAAACTCCTTAAACCTACCAATTCACTTATTTGTTCCTCTGTGCAGCAGTGCAATAAGTTTTTGAAATTCTTTGCTGAAACTTTAGAATATTTATCAGTCTATTACTTCTGTCTCTCTGGGTGCTCTGGGAGATTCAGCCCTTAAATTGTCTGTTAACTTGGTTTTCTAGTTTTAAAATGGTTACCATTTGATTACATTTCTAAATTATGACGAGTTCCACTACCTGTACTCTGGATCCTATTCCAACTCACATTCTCAAAGAGTGTCTGTCATCTATCAGTCCTCATTTTGAACATTGTTAATGCATCCCTTACTACTGGACTTCTTCCCCAAACCCTTAAGGTTGCTTCCAATCACAACAGTTCTTAAAAAGCCCGGGTGTGATGCGTCTGATCTGTCTAACTATATCTAATTTTCCTTTTTTGGCGAAGGTTCTGGAACGTATTGTCACAACTTCATTCTCACTTGTCCATGAACGAGCTTTTAGAACCTTTTCAATCTGGGTTTCAATCAGGACATAGTACTGAGACTGCCTTGGTCTGAGTTATGAATGATCTCCTCGTCTCTGCTGACTCTGGTGCCCTTACTATATTGGTGCTGTTAGATTTGAGTGCAGCCTTTGACACGGTGTGTCACTCTATACTGATTGAGAGACTCAAGACTTGGCTTGGTATTTCCGGTATGTGTTGGAGTGGTTTAAATCTTACCTCACTGATTGCACCCAGTTTGTGCAATCTTTTTTTTCCTTTTTGTATTTTTTAATGTATTTACTTTTGTTCTGTACTTGTTGTAGTGCTTTGGGTTTTGAGTTTATTTTTGCCTTTTTCTTAGAGAAATTGTTAAAGCCAAAAGGTATAAGATATTTAGTCAATCTCCAACAGGTTTTGAATAAAATGTAGCATCCCATTCATTGGTAAACATATAAACATTCACACCACTATCTAGATATTCAGCTGGCAGACGATTCCTAAATTTTGGTCAAATGAATGCTATTTTCACTGTGTTCAATGTAGATGTTGTGGGAAAAACAAATAAAATTTTACAGTACTACAACTATGTTTCACTCCTCCTGTTTATGATTATGATTTATAATTCTGAAATGACAACACGTGACATTCTACACAGAGCTGATTTATGTGTTTCTATGGCAACACAATCAATGCCAAAGTCTTCACATGCTCCAGAACTCGTGATTACAACTTGTGAGCTCTAAATGTTCTGAAAGCTACGACTTGGACCAGGTAACAGCTGTACCACCTGACCGCCACCAGATTCATTTAGGCGCTACATACACTACATCCAACAGATGAGCTACTGTAGCTCAAATTGCTCAAGCAGTTAAAGCTGCTTCTGAAGAAAAGGTGTCATAATACAAAATGCATCGCCATTTGTTGTGTATAGGGCTGTATAGCCGCAGACCAGTCAGGGTGTCTATGCTGACCCCTGTCCACAGCCAAAAGCACCAACAGTGGGCATGTGAGCATCAGAACTGGACCATGGAGCAATGGAAGAAGGTGGCCTGGTCTGATGAATCACATTTTCTTTTACATCACGTGGGATGTGCATTGCTTACCTGGGGACATGGCACCAGGATGCACTATAAAAAGAAGGTAAGCCGTCGGAGACAGTGTGATGCTTTAGGCAATGTTCTGCTGGCAAACCTTGGGTCCTGGCTTCCATGTGGATGTTACAGTACTTTGACACGTACCACCTACCTTAGCATTGTTTCAGACCATGTACATCCTTTCATGGAAACGGTATTCCCTGGTGACTGTGGCCTCTTTCAGAAGGATAATGTGCCCTGCCACAAACCAAAAATGGTTCAGGAATGGTTTGAGGAGCACAACATCGAGTTTTGAGGTGTTGACTTGGCCTCCAAATTCCCCAGATCTCAATCCAATCAAGCATCTGTGGTATGTGCTGAACAAACAAGTCCGATCCATGGAGGCCAAACTTTGCAACTTACAGGACTTAAAGCAGAGGTGTCAAACATTAGTTACTTGTAGTATCTATAACTAGTCCAGGGGTAGCTAACGTCAGTCCTGGAGAGCCACAGTTCTGCAGAGTTCAGCTCCAACCCAAATCAAACACACCTGAACAAGCTAATCAAGGTCTATGGGTTAGAAAGTTACAGGCAGGCGAGTTTTTATCAAGGTTGGAGCAAAACTCTGCAGGACAGTGGCTCTCCAGGACTGACGTTGGCCACCCCTGAACTATTAAGGTTGTAGTAAAAGTTTTAATGTATTTGGTTTTATTTGACTGTTGTTTTGGATTTCTGAACATTTTTTTTGTGAGACCTGAATAGACAGTAGTAAAACAGGAATAAATCAGCACAAATTTGACAAGTTGGAAGTCGATACATGAGATTTGCATATAATTGTATGCAATTGTATGTACAGTAGCTTTGTGTATTTTTGTGACTTTGGAGCCCCCTACGGTAGATTCGTTGCCAACGCAATCTGCCTTTTCCAAGTTCACATTGAGATATATTAAAGCAACACCATGTAACTTTTGCTCACGATTCCCACGTGGTTGATAAGCACATTTTTTTGGTACCAATGTTGTAAATACTGTCACTGTATAAGTTTACCCGTGGCCAGCACAATACACGTGAATTTGTTGACTAAGCTGACAGAACCAGTGAATGGAGAAACCTCTTTTTTTTGCTCACATAGTTCGTATATAGCATTGTTTGCAAAATGTGTAATTTGTATAATAGAATAAAATATCGTCCGCATAATCATGAAGCCATTGACATGAAGTTTATAAGGCCAATTACTCTCTCTCTCTCTTTCTTTTCTTTGCTTCCTCCGACAAATCCCCTTTTGGTTTCTTTGCTGGCTCTGCCATGGCATTGGTTTTGAGACTTGCATATTAGATCATTTCGTCTTATAGTTAGCTGTTGGCTAACTCCACCTGAGTTGGCTGTACCGACCCGAACATGAAACTTACAGAGTGTGGTTCTAGCTGCTAGGAGGCTGCTCAGGTAGCAGCGGAGGTAGAATCAGTCCTGTGAAGAAGTGTTCTACCACTGAAATAATTTTAGAGACATTATGTTAAGGTAAAAAAAAAAAAAACTACATAGTGTTGCTTTAAGGTTAAAATGATATTTTAAGGTTAAAAACTTACATGCTGCTGCTTTAATTGCACAAATTAGCAATGTATTTCCAATAATAATGGAACAGTGACTAGTATAGCTTATAGGAATTAGACTAATTGAAAAGATATTTAATAATAAATACAAAACAACAGTAGAATAAGTATAGTCGAATTAAAAAAGATAGATGAATAAATGTTAACACGGCTTGCCACACAAACAGCTCATTGGTCAAAAGCTGCTCCTTATGCCATGCAAACTGTAATTACATGCTAGGTTATCAATGTAAAATGTCTCATGAATGTTGATATGACAGTTTCCAGTGGTGTCTCGGGTTGTTTCCCTTTTTTTCATTTTTCTTAGAGTGTTTGTTTTTTTCCACCTGTGTGTTAAAGCACACCTCCTCTGAGCAATCACATGGGAGATTCAATCTCAATCATCCCTCACTCGCTCTGCCTACCGGAGTCACTTTCGCTGAAACATGACATCTCTTTAACTAAAAGTGTTCCTTGAGAATGTGTCTATTTTAAGGAAGTGTCTGCACCAGCACAGCACAACATCTCAGGCTGTGACGATGTGTAAACAGTGGGCACTTTGTGTTGTCTCGCGTGAGATCTGAAACAAGCTGATATTTTCACCTGATCGCGCTTCACGGGCTTCTTAGAGATGAAGAGGAGAGACAAGCTGAAAATCCCCTCCCTCACTTTGGAGTAAGCGTAAATATTTTTTTCATTATTTAAATGTTGGTGATGAATGATTTACTCGCGACGGGGGAAACCCCCCGGAACTGGTGAGTGAGTTTGAGAGAGACTAGCCGACAGCGAAAGCGGCGAAATTGTACAAAATTATCCCTTCGTTTAGTAATTTCACTTAATTTCCCGTGTGTTTTAAGGTTAGTATTGGTGTAAACTAAAAGTGTCGGTAGCGAGTTCGCCTTCACAGTGTTTGCTGTACGGAAGAAAATGATCATTTTGTGACGTGAAACAAGCTTTCCATTTGTTTCATGCGCATTACCCAACTATACAGTATGGTTCTTAAACCTTAAAACCTAAGTGAATATCATTTCGTTAAATGTCATATATGAGTAATAGCCTGTGTTTATTACACAGTCCGTGGCTTCTTACACTGTAGAAAATTATGGAAATATTAATGTTAAAAGAATGCTACCGTAAAACTGTTAACTGTATAATCTTTACCAAATAAACATTTTAATACATTTAAGAGCATTTTGAATGTAATTTTACTGCACAAATTACAAATGACTAAAAAGTATGAATTGCCTTGACATTATATTTAATCAAATACACATACGTTTACAGTAAAATATTGTTTAAATAAATTTGTAAGTAGAAAAAATGTAAGTCACCTTCTTATTTATGGTGGAAAAACAGTAAAAGTTCACATAAAAGCTTCACATTTATTTATTTTTCTTACACATTTCCTATTTTGTTACCTTTTATGTTGTTTAGTTAAAGGATTAGTTCACTTCCAGAATAAAAATTCCCTGATAATTTACTCACACCTGCGTCATCCGAGATGGTCACGTATTTCTCTTTAGTCGCAGAGAAATTGAGGTTTTTGAGGAGAACATTCCAGGATTTTTCTTCATATAATGGACTTCAATGGGGACCAACGGGTTGAAGGTCCAAACAGCAGCTTGTATGGTTTCAATGCAGCTTCAAAGGGCTTTTTTTTGTTGTTTAATGAGTGTTACCCTATAAGTGTTTGTGTTCTATTGGCAGTTAATGGATAGGCCCACTTGTTGTTATCATATTTTTATTGTACATTTTTCAAAACCAATAGTTTTACAGTATATTTACCAGGACTATACATTATTTGCCATTCCTTATTAGTCAGAATTGTCTTTACTACAGTCTCTTACTGCGAACTGTCCTTTTATTGGAATAATGGTTATAATCGCATTGCATCACATTAGAGTTGAATACTTGCAGATGTGCTTTCTATTGAGTGACCTCTCTAATCACACTTTCAGGATCCTAATATGAGTCGAGCTTATCTCCTTATCACATCCGTAATGTTTTCCTGCTTTTCTGACACTTGCTTCTGCCTGCCTTCAACATGATCACTGCAGCTTTCCAACCCTGTCCTCCCACTCTGAACTTGGAGTGAATATAGCCGACCCCACAGCCCACTACATTTTCAATCCCAGTGTGTAGGAGCCCATATCCAGAGCCTTTCTTTGATTGAGGATTGCTGCTGATTTACAGGGATTTTCAGCTTTGGGTTCCAAAAGCACTGCATTGTATCAATAAGAAGATACAAAGTGCTTCAACAAATGCTGGTTATTCTAAATGCACCGAGAATGGTTGAAAGCAGCATAACATCAGATTGTTAAGCACAGGGGGGTAGTATTCACAGTTGGGTCGTCTCCAGTTTTCTCTCTTCACCATGACAACATCTTCACACTTCTAGAGCGCTTGTTGCTATCGGTTGCAGTGAGAATATACAAACCGCCAGACAGTGGCAGCCCTATTTGTACAGTCATGCATGTTTAATGTTCCAGTTAGCTTTTAGGCCACCAAAATGCACATTTGTTACTCAAACCAAAGTTCATCGAAGTTCGACTCATGCACTTCGGGGGATAATTTAGTACAAAGTGTAGAACGGTCAGTACTAAAACAGCACATTACCCAAGGTCACAATAATCAATACCTGTCTAAACTGGAATCCGCTAACAACATGCCTCGTGTCTATTTTGATTTGCTCCATTAATTCTGCTTTCAGTTTGACGTGTAAATACCTGTCGGGTTAGCCTGGGTATGTTTTAGGCTGCTCTGCTGATGAGAACATTGAATGGCACGAAGGAACATGAGAAATTGTGCTTCCTGCAGTTGATGGGCTTGTCTTGATTCCACTAATGCATTTTGTGGAACTGAAAGTTATGGTGGTGGTAAACGGTAAATGACTTTGAAGGTCACACATTGAAGTAATTTAGTGAACTTTCCAGGAAAACACCTGCTTCCTGCAGAGCCAGATTTTAAGGTGTTGACAAGAACGGCGGAAATGTGAGATTTTATGGTTTTATGTAGATAGAACCCTTCTAATAATCTAGTGCATATGCTGTGAGATCTCTGATTGTATAAATCATGTTGCACACATTGGCTGGTTATCATACATCATGCATTCCATCATATCTCCTGTGACATTTTCCATTAGGTGGAAATTGTCATTTAAAGAAGCTGTAAGTGATGTTAGCCATCTTGCTAACCTTCGTCAGACTAAACTGTCTCTGTCTATTCATCCACACGCCTTGGGAGTCCAAGGTTGCTGATTGGCTAAAAAAGTGCGGGCCATGCTTAGATTTCTTACAAAACCTTACAAGCCAAACAGAGTGACTGCAAGGACAATAAAGATTTATAAATATATCATAAATGCTGTTCTTTTGAACTTTTAATTAATCAAATCCTGCAAAAAAGATCACAGATTCCACATAATATTAAGCTGTATTCATTATTGGTATTGATAATAAATGTGTATTGAGCAGTAAATATTAGAATGATTTCTGAAGGATCATGTGACACTGGAGACTGGAGTGAAGATGCTGAAAATTCAGCTTTGCATCACAGGAATAAATTATATTTTAAAATAGAAAACTCTTATAATATTTCACAACATTACTGTTTCCACTGTATTTTTAATAAAATGAATGCAACCTATAAGAATGCAGCGTATAAGAGAGTTCTTCCAAAAACATTATGAATTCTTCCTGACCCTAAGCTTTTGAACAATACTGTTTATCCCTCAGACATCTGGACAGTTAATGCATAATGTTAAAAGAATCACTTACAGCAGCTTTAAGATGGTCTTATCAAAGCCCCTGTTCATATCTCATACATTCATTTGTGCATTTATGTTCTCTTTCCATCATTTCATTGTCGTGTTGCAGCACCATGATGCCACTTAATGAATCCCTAAAGCACACTGATTTGCAGTGCTGCCGAGAGCATGAAGAAACACCAAGAAAAATACAGTCCACATGCACTTAGTCAGAGCGCTAATGCATGTAAACGTGTCTTGCTTTTCAGTTTGTCACCCAACCAGAGTCCCATCATCCTGAGTCCATGCAGTCCAGGCAGCCCTTGCAGTCCTTTACAATCCCTTCACCCCTGGAGGTAAGACAGCCGAATCGCATGCCAAAACATTACATAAACCTGCTCCGGTCCTGCAGAGAGACAGAACTGTCTTCAGTTAGTCAGCATGACAAACACATCTCATTGATTTTTTTTTTTTACTCATTTAATTGGTCCAACACTCATATCTATATGTAAAGCTCATGTTATTTGATTCATATGGATAGCAGATCCCCTGAGCAAATGGGATGCGCATGACTGATTAGCTGATTTTAGTGTTGTTTATCTCCTTTTTAAAATCCCCCGCAACAAGACAGTTTATGTAATATGAGAGTTTTAATGTTATAATTTGATGCACATGTTAAATATATTTTAGAAGCCTATGTTATATGATAAATATGGAACAAGCTTGAAGCCCATACTGCTTCCCACATGTGTACATTATTTTTCATAATATAAAACTCAGTAACTTTTGTAATTTTACTCACAAAAAGAAATTAAAATTTTTTTTTTTTTTTTTAGATCTGTCTATCTATCTACACTGAACAAAATTATAAACGCAACAATTTTGTTTTTGCCCCCATTTTTCATGAGCTGAACTCAAAGATCTAAGACTTTTTCTATGTACACAAAAGGCCTATTTCTCTCAAATATTGTTCACAAATCTGTCTAAATCTGTGTTAGTGAGCACTTCTCCTTTGCCGAGATAATCCATCCACCTCACAGTTGTGGCATATCAAGATGCTGATTAGACAGCATGATTATTGCACAGGTGTGCCTTAGGCTGGACACAATAAAAGGCCACTCTAAAATGTGCAGTTTTATCACACAGCACAATGCCACAGATGTTGCAAGTTTTGAGGGGGTGTCCAATTGGCCTGCTGACTGCAGGAATGTCCACCAGAGCTCTTGATCGTGAATTGAATGTTCATTTCTCTACCATAAGCCGTCTCCTAAGGCGTTTCAAAGAATTTGGCAGTACATCCAACCGGCCTCACAACCGCAGACCACGTGTAACCACACCAGCCCAGGACCTCCATACCAGCATCTTCACCTCCAAGATCGTCTGAGACCAGTCACCCGGACAGCTGCTGCAACAATCTGTTTGCATAACCAAAGAATGTCTGCACAAACTGTCAGAAACCATCTCAGGGAAGCTCATCTGCATGCTTGTCATTCTCATCGGAGTCTCAACTTGACTGCAGTTCGTCGTCGTAACCCACTTGAGTGGGCAAATGCTCACATTCAATGGTGTCTGGAATTTGGAGAGGTGTTCTCTTCACAGATGAATCCCGGTTTTCACTGTACAGGGCAGAGGGCAGACAGCGTGTATGGCGACGTGTGGGTGAGTGGTTTGCTGATGTCAACATTGTGGATCAAGTGGGGTGGTGGTGGGGTTATGGTATGGGCAGGTGTATGTTATGGACAATGAACACAGGTGCATTTTATTGATGGCATTTTGAATGCACAGAGATACTGTGATGAGATCCTGAGGCCCATTGTTGTGCCATTCATCCACGACCATCAAGTCAAGTCAAGTCTGCTTTATTGTCAATTCTTCCACATGTACAGTACATACATACAGAGAATCGAAATTGCGTTACTCTCAGACCCCGGTGCATACAGATAACACTAACAGTAGAGCCTAAAAATCTAGATCAAATATAAAATATAAGATATAAAACTATACAATAAGGGAATGTAAAAAAGACATAATAGAAAAAAATAAAATAAAAATAAGGTTAAATAAAAGCAGCGCAAGGCACATGGCAGATAGAGTGCAAACCAGTGAACAAACAGTGCAGATAAAAAGATTTTTAGTGGCATAAAAAAAATAGCTTATTCAGTCTGATTAAAAGTGACAAAGGGCTCAAAGAGCAGTTATTTTATTAAACTGACTGATGAGGAGGTAGAATGATGTCAGTTCCATGGTGAATGAGGTAGTGAGCAGACCACTGCTGCACAAAGTGACTGGTGCATGACATCGTATGTTAGAGGGAGGTGGGGTGGAAGGACCTGGGGATGTGGGACCTGGGTGGGTGGGGGGGGGGGGGTGTTCATAGTTCAGTGGTGCCTGAGGCAGAAGAGGGACGGGGGGGGCAAGTTCGGGAGCGAGTTCAGCTTCCTGACAGCCTGGTGAATGAAGCTGTCCTTCAGTCTGCTGGTCCTGGCCTGGAGACTTCGCAGTCTCCTCCCTGATGGCAGCAGACTGAAGAAGCTGTGTGACGGGTGAGTGGGATCACCTGCAATGCAGAGGGCTACGGGTGAGTGGGATGGTTTGATATGTGTAGTGGAGGGAGGGGAGAGAGACACCAATGATCTTCTCAGCTGCTCTCACTATGCGTTGCAGAGTCTTCCGGCAGGACGCGTTGCAGGCGCCATACCACACAGTGATGCAGCTGGTCAGAATGCTCTCGATGGTGCCTCTGTAGAAGGTGTACATGATGGGGGGTGGGGCTCTGGCTCTCCTCAGTTTGCGGAGGAAGTAGAGACGCTGCTGTGATTTCTTGGCCAGTGCTGCAGTGTTGTCGGTCCAGGAGAGGTCCTCTGTGATGTGCACACCCAGGAACTTGGTGCTGCTCACTCTCTCCACAGTCGCACCGTTGATGGTCAGAGGAACATGCTGAGTGTGCGCTCTCCTGAAGTCAACAACAATCTCCTTCGTCTTCTCCACGTTCAGAGAGAGATTGTTGTCACTGCACCACCCGGCCAGGCGGCTCACCTCGCTCCTGTAGTTTGTCTCATCTCTGTTGCTAATGAGACCCACCATCACCTCATGTTGCAGCATGATAATGCATGGCCCCATGTTGCAAGGATCTGTACACAATTCCTGGAAGCTGAAAACATGGCCAGCATACTCACCAGACATGTCACCCATTGAGCATGTTTGGGATGCTCTGGATCGGTGTATACGACAGCGTGTTCCAGTTCCTGCCAATATCCAGCGACTTCACACAGCCATTGAAGAGGAGTGGACCAACATCCCACAGTCCACAATCAACAACCTGATCAACTCTATCTGAAGGAGATGTGTTTCACTGCGTGAGGCAAATCGTCGCTGCCCGATGAAACTCACGTATGTCCAGAACGGATACTTTTCAGGAAGTGAAAAAAACACCGTATTTCAAAAGCAGTTGAATGTAGCGTTGTCATACTTGGTACGGCATCTTTACATGTAACCATATTCTTGCCAGTGTAATGTTATAATCCACGTTTGACCAAAATTGAGTTTAAATGGACATACATGCATATTTTACAGTAACGGTGGTCGATACGTGTTCTTCCGATCATTAATTAGAATGGCCAAGTCGCGTTTCATATTGACAGATGAATACGCTCAGTTTATTAAATAGCCTACGTCTTAGTTTATTAAATACGCTTAGTTTATTTAATATTAATTATAAATTTATTAAATGTCTCTTGCAAACTATGAAGGGACAATGAATCAATACACTGACATGGTAATGCTAGACAGATACTTTGTTTGCATAGTCCTACCGTAATTTTGTCACTCCTAGATGTACGTCTGGCATCGGGGGGAAACGTTTACCTCGATGAAGGAAAGTCATTGTCTCACCAGGCTATGTTTATTTGGCAATGTATTGCATAAAAGAAAAGTGAAACTTCACGAGACCGGCGAGATGCTTCCACAGGGCGGGAGATACGTGGCGTGATTGACAGCTTTGACACCAAATGGATATATGTGAAAATCAGATGACATGATTTCACAACTTTTCATTGGCCATTTAGATATGTGAAGCATACTGTATACGGAAATGAACCTGGACATTCAATCCGTCGAAAAATCTCAAAATCGGCAAAATGGACATACGTGGTTTTCATCGGACAGTGACGAAATGGTGGTCACACCAGATACTGACTGGTTTTCGGACCCCCTGGACCCCCCAATACAGTAAAACTTCACATTTTAGAGTGGCTTGTTATTGTGTCCTGCCTAAGGCACACCTGTGCAATAATCATGCTGTCTAATCAGCATCTTGATATGCCACACCAGTGAGGTGAATGGATTATCTCGGCAAAGGAGAAGTGCTCACTAACACAGATTTAGACAGATTTGTGAACCATATTTGAGAGAAAAAAGGCCTTTTGTGTACATTGAAAAAGTCTTAGATCTTTGAGTTCAGCTCATGAAAAATGGGGGCAAAAACAAAAGCGTTGAGTTTATAATTTTGTTCAGTCTTTCTATCTATCTATCTATCTATCTATCTATCTATCTATCTATCTGTCTGTCTGTCTGTCTGTCTGTCTGTCTGTCTATCTATCTATAATAATGGTAATATTTTACAAATATTTTTAAATAAAGAAAATAAAATTTAATTAAAAATAATATTTAAAAGTCATTAAAAATAAAATAAATTTCTAAAAATCATTAATTATTATATTCAGTGGTCTGACTTTGACTAACTCTCCTGTGAAAACAATGTCACTGGGGAAAAACTTATTACTTTGCATGTGACTTGACATGCAAAAATGATCAATTATTTAAAAGATGCATAATTTATATTTCTACAAGTACCAACAAATAAATGTAAAAAAGTAATAATAAACTACAAGTTTTTTATGTATGAAATGTCTATGTGTGTGTGTGTGTGTGTGTGTGTATATATAAAGGCTATATAATTATAATGATAATGTATGTCAGGTCATACCATCTTTGGGATTCACTATATCTTCCATCTTGACATGCAAAAATTATACATTTAAAACATTTTAAATACATTTTCTTTTAAAAAGATCCCCCTCTTCACAGCCAGATGGTACATCCCAAGCTTATCACCCGGCAATCAATCAACACGAGAGAAACAACCACAACACAGCATCTTACTATAAACATGGACTCTCTCCTGTTATCCGATGAAAGTCGCTTTTTAGAAAGTAAATAGTTAACTCTGTGCCAGGTCGAGGCGATATCGGAAGATGATTAAAACAGCATGTGAACTTCTAAACTTTTACTAAGTTGCACGGCGAGTCCAGGCAAACAGCAGCAGCAGCAGCAGCGTGCCACACAAAGAGCAGAGATGCACCGCTGCGAGACAAACGCAGTCCCCCTCACCAGTCTATCCAGTCGAGAGGCGGACGCGTGACTCGCAGAGGGGTTCGACTCTCGCTCGGGTTCTGTTCACTTACTCGGTTTTGTGTGGACCTTCTGCGATTATGTCTGACCCGAGTTCCTGGAGCGCGTTGCCTGGCAGCAGCAAAGCTCATTTCGTTACTGGCGCGATGCTCAAGCGATCCAAAAGGTAACATGTGATATCAGAGATCAAAACTTTCTAATGTGTCAACTTTTGACACGTGACGTGGGCATTTCTCGGTCGATTTGTGTAAAAACGCTGCGGTCTGTACAGTGATGCTATGGTTGTGTCTCAAATCAGTGTGTTGTTTACCTAGACTGTATTTTGGGCGTCGTTGTCGCTTGTCTAACAAGAAGTGGCGCACTATCATAGTGCAAGGAGTATGAAGACCGATGCATGATTTTATTTTGAGCTGCTGATGGTGGCACAGAGAAATATCTGCATGCATTGATAAACATCTGTATCTGCAGACTAGCAAGAGATGAAGGTGCAATGCATGAGGTGCTTGATGAGAAAATGACAAATCACACGCACAACTTTATTCTCTCGGGTAATGCAAGTGACAGCTGTGTTGAAGGACCTGCAGA
The DNA here is from genome assembly GCF_018340385.1 of Cyprinus carpio. Lineage (NCBI taxonomy): Eukaryota > Metazoa > Chordata > Actinopteri > Cypriniformes > Cyprinidae > Cyprinus > Cyprinus carpio. The sequence continues at coordinate 8,042,086 of NC_056582.1, read as the reverse complement.
TGTTGCAGAATTACTCATAGGAATATTTCTAATTCAAAAATGCTGCGTTATTGTAACACTGTAGAGAGCGTGCTGATCATTGAATCCTTTGTCACTTTCTTTGTTAACTTTGCCGTCGACTATAAAGGCTGGGCTGGATTATGTTGAAAGGTTTTTAATAATCCCTCTCCTCTTGTTTGTGTGTTGCAGCTGTCGCAACAGCAACAGAAAGAGCCTTGGGGTTGGAACGCCGTCGCCCACCCGCCCTCTTTCGCCTCTGTCCGCCCACACAGGTAATACTTGCAGTCACATGACACTGTGACCGTTGACAGGTTGATGTAGCTGGCGTAACATAAGCCTGTCCGCTCCTTTAGCCTCATGCCTCAAGGCTTTACTTGATCACCCCCCAAAAATATGGAAAAATCCAGAACTGTATTTTTTTTCTTTCTGCAGAGCACAAAAGGAGAAGATTATTTTTAAGTCTTCACACAGCTCTTCTCCATTCAGCAGCAGTTTATCAGTAACCATGTCTGTCGACTACAAAAACGACAAAAAAAGCACAACTGAAGTAGATCATATGAATTTTGCATTGTCTTTCAAAGCTTTTGATGCATTATGATAGCTTTGTGTGAGAAAATTGATCCTCTTTCCCACAATGATTGGACTATTTGATTACTTGCACTAAATAAATCCATAACAGAATGACAAATCATGATTATACCGAATGATTAGTTCATGTATCATCAGAATAAAGTATTACGAAATTAGCTGTATTATTTGTTTGCAAATCTGCTGAATGATTCAGCTGAACCGTTTGCTCACAAATTAGCATGAGGAATTTGTTCATGAATCAGATGAATGATTCACAAATCAGACTGAATAATATATTTAACTAAATTCATGAAGTATCATTTACCATTTGCTTTTTAAATTTGTTTTAATTTATATCTGTGTGTCCTTTTTGCGCAAATAATGACTGTTTTCACACTGGTTTCCCTGGCACAAACAAACACATAGCCTCGTCCAGAAAACATTCATCATTGGTGGAGCCAGTGTTGCCATGTCAGGCTGCTCAAAGTTGGTTTTGATTGCACCAACTTTCTTTTGAAAAGTCAGTCTATGAGCTATTAAGCTGGGAGAAAATATTTCAAAACATTGAAATAATTAAACACGTCAGCTTTAAACTCCATAGACAGTGAATCAGACGCACATTATTGTTCCGAAAGGAGATAGATGTCCTAAAGTGTGCGATTTGTGAAACATCTGAGGTCAATCTGACGTCTATTAAACCTTCGAGCTTACGTAACACTGTGTGCTCTGTTGAAATTTCCTCTTGTTCTCCTTCCAGCTGCCAGCAGTCCTCTGGACAGCCCACGAAATGTGTCCACTGCTGTTTGCTCTCTCAACTTCCCTTTCGCCCGCAGGTAGACAAACGCTCTTGTCATAATTTTCTTGTTCATTAAATACATGACAGACCAACGATCTGAATATTTATCAGCATTTACCACGTTGTTAACTAAGTGTCAGGTTCACATTATGTACAGTTGACTCATTTATTCTTATGAATCTTTCTATATAGAGCTCACTAAGTCTGTCGCTTATATTCTCTCTCTTCATCCCTCTTTATTTCTCCTCAGCCACCTGGCTCGAGCCGACAGGTAGCCAATCTCTTTTTCACACAATGGCGTGGCCGAACCTCAATCATCTTATGTATTTCTGCGACTCTGTGTACTAACTTCCTGTTATTTTTTTTGCTTTGACGCTTTGCATCACCATTTTTAAAAAAAAGATTCACTTGGATTGAATCTAGGCCTCGTAATAATAAACTATGGCCATTTTTGCCAACTTCTATATGCATATTTAACTTTCTATTTAATTGAAAGCTTATGAAGAAAGCTGTTGATTAAGGAATTAATGAATGTGCAGTGATCTTAATTTTTTATTATATTGTCAGGAGAAAAAATATACGTGTGTGTGTGTGTATATATATATATATATATATATATATATATATATATATATATATATAGGAATATAATTCTGTCTCCTGAAATGCTGTTATTTTTTCTCTGTAGAGCGGAAGGGAGACGGTGGTCTCTGGCTTCACTTCCATCCTCCGGTTATGGGACCAACCCTCCCAGCTCAACCGTATCAGTATGTGGCTCTCATTCATCTGTAATAAAGTCTTGTGTGTTCCATGAAAATAAAATGAACAGCATTTGCTTTGAAATGACGAGGATGCATAAATAACGACAGAGTGTTTGTCAGAACTTTCCATTAAATCCCTTTAATAGTAAAAGAGCAAAGGAGGAGGAAGTGTTCCTGTCTGAATCAGCTCTGTCAAACATTCTCATAATTACGCATACCCAGACAATAATAGTGATAGGTTTAAGGATGTTTTTAGTAAATATGGGACAGTTTTATGTTCGTTGTAGCCGTGTATTTGGAGTAATGTGTTTGTTTGTTGTTTTCCAGTCATCATCTTCATCACAGGAACGACTGCACCAGCTTCCATACCAACCCACACAGGACGAGCTTCATTTCCTGTTCAAACACTTCCGAAGTTCGGAGAGCATGACTGATGAAGACGGGCGGCCCTCCCCGTTTATACGACCCCGGTCACGTAGCCTTAGGTAAACAAAAACACACATGCACACATTAATTGCAACATAGGATGCCACTGTTTGCATTTTATTCATATGGCTATTAGGGTTTGATCATTTAATACCCCTGAGTAGTGATTCTTGGCCGGTCATCTGCGTTGACTCTATCAGAGCAATGACTTAGACTTATTGAGCTGTGTTGTTCATGGAGGAAATTAGAGTTCAAGTCTGGCTTGCACTATTTTCTGATTCCATTTTTGTCATCTACTGTTGACAATATTAGTGAAATGACAAAAAAAGAAAGAAATATATGCAATGACTGTGATTTGCACCAAAAAGGTCCCTCATTACTTTTTCTTACATGCTTTCTTGCATGGAACACAAAGGACAAAAAAGGTTTACCATGTGGCTGTATTTTGTGTGCACGATATAAATCATAATGTGATTTTGTAGAAATTGTAATCAGATGCTAAAAAAAGAGTACCTATTAAAATGTCTTTGCTTCAAGGACTCGATCATGGAACAATGCACAGTACAAGGGCAGAGTTGAGCTGCTTGAGTCTGTTCAGTAAGGAGCGTTTTGATTGGCGGATTAAAAGCTCACCGCGATTGGCTGAATGGAACACCCTCCAAAAAAAGATATTTATGAATCTGAACTTGCCAGGAAGGTCTCAAAAGTACCGCATGCAAATTCAAAGCAGTTCACGCATGTGTGACGATTTACAAAAGCAGATTCAACGATCCATAAATACATGTAACCTCATTCATAAATGTGTGATGGAAATTAATTCAAGAACTTATATATACATATTTGTGTAAAATTTACATTTAAAGAGCAGGTCATATGGTATTTTAAAGTGTCCCAATATTGTATTGGAGTCCCCTACATCAGGTTTAAATGCATCTAAGGTCAGAAAACATTGTAATTTTCTCAGAATATACATTTAATATTAGAGTCATTTGCCAATGATTAGGACATGATTAGTTTCAAGCAAGTTCGGAGCAAGCCCCTCCCTTCCTCAAGCCTACTCTGCTCTGATTGGTCAGCTGGCCAAACCTGTTGTGATTGGCACAGAGATGAGTCCTTGAGCCAGTTAGCCAGCGCTACCATTGACAAAGCACCTTTACATAAAACAATAATATAATCAATCCGTTCTTATAATGACATAAAATACAAAAACACTTATGCAAGCGAATCGTGCCCACAGCTAAAGTTTAGCTGCTAAACTGTGAACACTAGGTGGATACGTTAGCCGAGTGCTAACGTGACTAACTGATAAAACAATACAGTTTGTAAACCAAAATATGTCTACTGTAATGTTTGAAGAATGACAGACAAAAGACGCTTGGTCTTAACTTTTAATCAGAAAGCAGAACAGTTGTATCACAGGAGCACCAGCCGAAATCACTCATCTGTCCCGCATTAACCCTGTAACTGCCAGTGCAGCACAATAAACAGCAGTTCACAATTATTATAAAGTCTGTGTGCTACACTACATTCTTTATTATTAAACAAAGTAATTAGAACAACGTCAGTCTACAATAATCGACATATTCTTAGGATCACTGCGAATTTTTAGAACTACTTCAGTAAGACAGAAATATCGTGCTTTACCTGGAAACCTAAAGCTGCACTAGGTATACATCACATATTGGCACAAAAAAATTATATTTTGAGCACTCAATTGAAAATGTACACCTAACGTATCAATCGTACTACTTACAGGTCGTGGTTCAGAGAGCTTGTTAGTCCAAATTAAGAAGATTAGAAGCCAAGGAAGATAAAAGCCCAGATTAGAGAAGCAGTTCTTGATAAAAATGACAAGCACACAACAAAAGGCTCGAATTGTATTTCTGTGGTATCCTTAAACACCGCGTCTTCTCAACATGATGTAAACGCACTAATAGCAAAAGTGTTTGTGGGCAGATCAGACTCTGTTCGTATTTCGCGGGCAGGCGGGGATTATGCAAATGTGTTACTCAGTGACGTACACCGGTAACAGCCAAAAGAGTCGAAAATATAACGACTCGTTACGGCGATTCAGAACCGACTCTCTCTTTTGAGAGACAATATCTTTATTTATCATGCACTTTTTTGATTAACAACTTTGCAGATTGTTTTCATTTAAGGATAGCTACGTTATAAACTGCAAAAGAGAGATTTTTCAAAAACCCATCTGACCTGCTCTTTAATTAGGTAAGATGCATTTGGGGAAATATTTACGCGTTTTCTTGTGTATTTATGAATTGTTTTGAATTTACAAATCGGATTTTGTAAATGTAAATTGTGCTGTGCATTTATGAATTTTGTTTTGTAAATGAATTATTTTTGAGGCTGATCTGGCTCCACAGTCACGCTGTGGTCTGCCTGAACCACGCTTCAGCTCCATTCGTCACTCAAACTACATTAAGATACTTGTGTTTCTGTATAACTGAAGCAGTAATGTCATAAAATCACAAGTCTGTTTTGATTTAAAGGTCAGAAGCTATAGCTTACATGAATAAAAATCACAAACATGACACGTGTAAATTAAATTTAAAATTAATTTAATATACACAGATTTATTCAGTAATATGTCATATATATATATATATATATATATATATATATATATATATATATATATATATATATATATATATATATATATATATATATATTTTTTTTTTTTTTTTTTTTTAACGGATTGAAAACTTAAAAAGCTCTAAAAGGTTATTTTTTTTATAGCTCTTATGTTTTAGACCATCTATTAATGTTAAATCCACAAATAAAAAGTTAAGGTTTAAACTGCATCTGTCAAATTAAAAAAAAATAATAATAATAATTGTGCATCTAATGGAAATCAGTGGTATCCAGAAACTGTTTGGCTTTGTGTCCAGCAGAAGAAAGAAATTCATACAGATAAAGAACAGCTTGAGGATGAGTGAATGATGACAGAATTTTCATTTTTGGGTGAAATGTCCCCTTTTAAAGACCACTTTTTGGTATTTCATTGGTGCCTTTGCACCCTTTTTTAAAGCTTGGACTTGAAATGACATGAGAATGAGTAAATCATGACAGATTTTTCTCTTCTTGTCAGATGAGTGGACTCCTGACTAATAGGAATATCCAGGCTTTCCCATCAAAACAAAACAAAACAAAAGGAGTGTTTTTGTTTTGCAAAAGAACCTCCCTCGAGGCTGAGTCAGAGAAGAGACAACTTTTACTGTGGTGTAACACTGGGGTTTGAAATTTGCATCTGACCAGTTGATATGCGAGAGGATGAGTCTGAAGTAGAAACTAAAATCTAATGAGGTGTTTTTTGTTTGTTTGAGGCTGCAGACTGCAGTGCAACACCTCACCTTTAGCCCACATCTCGCAGGATTCAGAGCTTTAGATGTCCACCCACAGTGCTTCACACACTTCAAACAAGGCGCTCGCGCAAACAAAACACTGCTCGCTTAGTTTCTGAAATAAAAGAGGTTTAGTTGGTATGTTTGTCAGTAAAGTATTAAACCGTCAATCTACATGATGGCAGTTTTCATTAGTGATGCAATGGAATATTTTCTGCTGCATTTTTGGTTTCAAGCAGAAATATTTTAGAAAGACCAGAATCATTAAATGGACCAGTGATGTTCAGGGTTGGTCATGAAAAACCTGGAAAAGTCTTGGAATTTTAAAATAGCGATTTCCAGGCCTGGAATAGTTTTGGAAAAATTAACAAACCCAGAAAGTTTTGGAAAAGTCATGGAAATTTATTTCACAAATCTCTGTGCAATACAATATATTTTTTAATCAGGTCCTGAATTTCGGTGTGGTATTGTGCACATATTGCCTAGTTTTACTCATTTCCGCAGGTTGCGCATTTAGAATGTGGGAAATCCCACAAACATTTATTTAATGTATCATGTAGGTTAGATGTAAATAAATCCACACAGAATATCAGATCAAATCAGTCATATGAAAACAGCATGAGTGATTCAGCGGCACCGCATCTTCTCTCTCTTTCACTCTCTCAAAACGGCTTCATATCAGCACAACTCGTCTGCATGCTGCGATACCAGATTTTAGCTCATGTTTTGGGACAGTTGACAGAATTGTCACTTGCCTAATCGGGCCAGTGCTGCATTTTCACAAAACTGTATCATCTTTTTAAGTCATTTTAAAGCATTGGTTAGTCGCACGCTCCAGACGGTTTTCTGTGCGCTCACAAATTGGGGTATTTTTTCACAGCTTATTGCTCTTAATTGGCCAAATACACACAAAACTGTCAATATCCTGGTGAATATTCTCATAAACACAGTCGGTTTTGTCTTAAGTCAATGTAAGCAGTTGTGTATCAGTATATTGGATCCATGCAGTCGGTCTTAAAGTGACAGCAGTTGTGATTTCTTTTATGTTAATCCAAAAAAAAAAGATCAATCACTGCTCTTGACTAAACTTTTGTAACTTAAATTTTAAGGATTAATCTGTTTTTAATTTACAGTTTATTTAATTTCTGTATATTTATGTACCTGAATGCTACTTGCTATACCTAAACGGTTTCCTGAGTCCTGAGTTTATTTGATAATATTGGTTAAATAAATTATAATATTCAGTAATGGGATATGTTTTCTTTGTGGAGTAACCTCTGACACAGTCGTAGCTTGAACTTATTATTAGAACAAATGGAAAGCAAATAAGTAACATTAATAGTCATTAATTTTTTTTTATTCTCAAACTTTAAATGGGTAAGAAGCCCGGCTTGCTGGCCTTTGATCGTGTCAGTGTCTATTTCAGTGTGGATAAACTACCCCAGGTAATCATGTTAGCTGTATGGATGCTGGTGCTAGATTAACAATATCGATTTATCATTTTTAATCAATATGGATTTTCAGTTTCGGCCCAGTACATCTCTAGTTTTCATTTGTTGTTCTCTTTGTTTTAGCCCTGGACGAACTGGCGGCTCTTTTGATAATGAAATTATAATGATGAACCATGTCTATAAGGAGCGTTTTCCAAAGGTATGTAGTGCCAACAGATTATTGCCAGTTTTTCCTCTACAAATCTGAGATGCCTAATGTTCTCTCTGCTGTGCAGGCCACCGCTCAGATGGAGGAGCGTTTGTTGGATGTCATCAGGCAGTTTTCTCCAGACAGCACCCTACCGCTGGGAGACGGAGTCCTGGGATTTATCCAGCACCAGTTGGTGGAGTTGGCCAGGGACTGTCTGGATAAATCCCAGAAGGGCATGATCACATCCCTGTACTTCATAGAGCTGCAGGATAAACTGGATAAAATGCTGCATGAGGTGAGGCGTTTTTTTTTTTTTTTTTTTTTGAAAGTTTCCTGTTCAGTGACAATTGTTTGGGTATGAGACTAATTGTTGATGTTGGAGACGTCGTCTGCACATGCTTCGATATGTGGCACCTGCATACGGCGACCCATGTACAGAAAAAAATTAATAATATTATAGCGACACAGAAGCTAGATTCACCTGATCTGTATTTTAGTTGATGGCAATATTTACTAACAATTGTGAAATTTAGGTTAGTTACATATTAGTTACATATCATGGACAGGAGAGACATACACTTTATGAACATGTAACTGAATTCAGTCCCACAGAAGATTGGAATCTTATTGGAATTTTGTGAGTGTAGACATTTTAATCATGTTTTTTTTTTTTTTTTTTTTCTAGGCTTGATTGTGTTTATGGGGTTATTGTTTAACTGCCGAACACATTTCCCACGACTGTACGCACACTCGCGCCTTTGATAACTTTGCATGTCGTTTTGTCTGACTGTATATGTACTGGCAGCGCGTAGCTCCTGCTGCCACTAAATTACATTATATTTGTCCCATATTGCATATCATTAATATACATACTGACTTCAACTTAGACCACTAAATAAATAGACTGCTAGTGTTATGCAAGTATGAGGGTTAGATTATTTAGTGTACAGGTCATTTCAAGAGTGATAAAGTGATAGAAAATATTTATTTTCATGCATTTTAAATGATTAAAAATGTGGAAACCACTCATTGCATCACACCATCTCCTGACTGCATTATTATTTGTAAAATAGGGTCTTAATGGAGTGTGTGTGTACATGGTTATAAGTATAACAGTGTATATTTCATTGATGTAGGGAAATGAACAAGTGTCTTAGCCCTCAAGGGACTATTTGGCAAACCAGCTTATTCCTGCTTGAAAAGCAAAATTTTATTGATAGTGTAGAAAACATAAACTTTGAAGCATATTCTGATTGATGGACTTGCATTACTCACCATTACTTACTACCTTCCAGCAACACTACATTCAATGAAGGTAAAATAGTAAAAAACATAATAATAGTTCATTAAAATGAAATCGGAACCGGAAAATTTGTATACTGTAATATATATGTTGAATTTTGACATTGCCAACCTTTAAATTAAGTTGACAGTGTAATAAACAGTATTGAGCATTGAGAAGTTGAGTATTGTGCATTTTTCCTTTCCACAATTTTTTTAATAGTTGTTTAATGATTTTAATGGAACCGGAACCGGAAAAATTCTAACGATTCCCAACCCTAGTTAAAAGACAGAATCGTGATTCATATATGAATAGATTTTTACATGCACCTCTAGTTTTCTCTTCCTCTTCTCTAAAGCAGCACAACATGGCCTCGCCCCCTTCGCTGCGTGTTTCCAGGGGGTGATGATATCTCCGTTTGCGTTGAACTTTCAGCGCTGCAACTTTGCAGATATTTTTTATGCTCAAACAGCAACATTACACATTAACTAACGTTAAAAAAAGTGAAATCGCAATAAACTACCCCTTTAATCCTGTTGAATCTGCGAAGTTTGTGTTTCAGAGCAAATTACCTACTGTTTTTCGTCAAACTCTGTGATCGTCTGAGAAATCCTACGCGTTTCCTTGTGTGTTTTGCCCAATGTTAACTACCGTACATGCTCTTACTACTGTGCGCATTTTCTATGTGTTTGCCTCTCAGCGAAGATTAATAGATGCAAGCAAAAAAGGGTCATATTATTGATCCGCATATAACCTGAGCCCGTTCTCAAAATTTGTAGATGACTGCTAAAAGTTTTAGATAGTCAGTCATACGGCTGTGTGATGAATCACATTTTAATCTTGATTTCTGCTTCTCTCGATTTTAAGCATAATTGTGTTTAATAATCGTGATTCTATTTTTCAGCAAAATAATCGTGATTAAGTGTTTAACCATTATCTAGTCAATCAGATATAAAATGCAATTTTTATGCATGAAAACATTTTTGTTTAGGATTTACTTTGAAAAACCTTTAACCCAGAAATAGATTAAATGAAAAGCATTTTAGAATTTTAGAATTACCTAATAAAACATACTGTTAAGGCCAGTTCACACCAAGAACGATAACTATAAAGATAACGATATTAGCGTCCACACCAGCGAACGATATCTTCTGTTTATTCGAAGCGCACGCTCGTCTGGCGCTTTAAATTCTTGAGTGCGTTACAGCAGTATGGATTCTGATTGGCTGTCAATTTTTTATCGTTCATCAGCTGGAAAAAAATAGTTTTGAAAGTGATTCCAACGATATCGTTTTCTTTGTCTTTATCGTTATAGTTGTGGTGTGGACGCTGCTGTACTTTAATACTGAAAACGATTTTTAGAACTATATCTTTATCGTTATCTTTATAGTTATCGTTCTTGGTGTGAACAGGCCTTTACTCTCCAATCTTTGTTTTATTTGCAACTTCGATTTACAACTTCTAATATCTATGCGCCATTAGTTTGAATCTAGTTTGACTTCTTTGGTCAACAAGTCCTTTTCATTATTGCATGAACAACTGTTTTCAGGCTAAATTCTGTTGATTTAGCCAGTGTCAGCTTGGTAACTCTGTCCTGTTCTGATTATGGCAAAGCCAGCTGGTGGTCTGAGATGGTGGTTGTGGTTTGGCAAGAATATCAGGCTGACGGCGACATCAGGGCATGGCTGGGTTCTGTCACTGCTGCTGTTAGTGTGCTGCTGCTGGCTTTAAGGGGTTAGAAACATCACGTGTTCTCAACAGAAACTGTGACCATTTCCCCTAATGAGTGTGATATCCGCCTCATTCCCCAAGGTGTTTTTACTCTAAAAATACTTTTTCGTTTTTTTTTTTTTTTTTTTTTTTTTTACACCCAGCAAAAAAAAGAGCATGCAGAGTTAGCTGCATGCACGTACATTTACGTACATACGAGCATTTTCGTGTAATTGCACATGTCGTTTTGTGTATAAATGTGTGCATACCCTGCAGCAGAGGTTTTGATTAGAAATATAGATCTCCCTGTTAAAGCTCCATGCTCATCTTTGCAACTACAGGGTGTTAGTTTCCATAGCAACCCTTACGCCCACCCTGTATGTAGTGTTCAGACAACCCCAGGCAAGACTGTCAGATCACTGCTGTGCGGTGGATGTCGTGCTCATAGATAAGGCTATTAAAGTGTTTCCCACTTGCCTTAGTCAGCGGTGCCCAGCGCGGGGCCATAGATGCTGCAGTCATGCCGCAGTTTAGCTGTTCTTACCGTTCAATCATCAACCTGTTGTGATTGATAGTCAAATCCTGTGGTTTTGTGCTGGTTTGTGGTTACATCAGTCCACTCTGCACTGTTCCTCTGTCATTCTCTGCTCCCTTCTGGGATCTCATAGTCTTTGCTGATTTATTTTCACTGGCGTTATGAGAAAGAAAAATAAAAGACACAGATAAGGCATGTTGGTGCACAAGTCCTATTTTATTATTACATTCTGAAGTAATGTAAAATATTGGTAAAAACAAAAATGTATATGTACTCAATAAAAAAATATATATATACTGAAAAATCCTTTGAAATTCAGAACAAACTAAATTAGTGGCATTCATTATAAACATTATAATGGCAAGACTAAATTTAAAGCTTTTAAACTTGGGCTCAGGTACCTCTCCTTTTTTTGAGTGAACTTCACAAGGAATGGACTGAGGCTGGGGTCAAGGCATCAAGAGCCACCACACACAGACGTGTCAAGGAATTTGGCTACAGTTGTTGTATTCCTCTTGTTAAGCCACTCCTGAGGCGTCTTACCTGGGCTTAGGAGAAGAAGAACTGGACTGTAACCCAGTGGTCCAAGGTCCTAGAGTCTGGAGGAAGGGTGGAGAAGCTCATAGCCCAAGTTGCTTGAAGTCCAGTGTTAAGTTTCCACAGTCTGTGATGATTTGGGGTGCAATGTCACCTGCTGGTGTTGGTCCATTGTGTTTTTTGAAAACCAAAGTCACTGCATCCGTTTACCAAAAATTTTGGAGCACTTCATGCTTCCTTCTGCTGACCAGCTTTTTGAAGATGCTGATTTCATTTTCCAGCAGGATTTGGCACCTGCCCACACTGCCAAAAGCACCAAAAGTTGTTTAAATGACCATAGTGTTGATGTGCTTGACTGGCCAGCAAACTCACCAGATCTGATCTCCACAGAGAATCTATGAGGTTTTGTCAAGAGGAAAATGAGAAACAAGAGACCAAAAAATGCAGATGAGCTGAATGCCACTGTCAAAGAAATCTGGGCTTCCATACCACCTCAGCAGTGCAACAGACTGATCACCTCCATGCCACGCCGAATTGATGCAGTAATTAAAGCAAAAGGAGCCCCTACCAAGTATTGAGTACATGTACAGTAAATGAACATACTATCCAGAAGACCAACAATTCACTAATTTTTTTTTTATTATTTGGTCTTATGAAGTATTCTAATTTGTTGAGAGTTAATTGGTGGGTTTTTGTTAAATGTGAGCCAAAATCATCACAATTAAAAGAACCAAAGACTTAAACTACTTCAGTCTGTGTGCACTGAATTTATTTAATACACACATTTCACAATTTGAGTTGAATTGAATTGAATGAACTTTTCCACAACATTCTAATTTATTGAGATGCACCTGTACAAGTCGCAGCACACTTCAGATGATAGAAACATGTTTTGTATTTCAGAAAATTATGGAAATATTCAAAAAATATTTATTTTTAACTTCAGCTTTTCATTGGTTAAAAAAAATAAAAGAACTTGTCAAAGTTAAAGGGGCAGGAAGTGATTTTTGAGAAATGCTGTTGAAAGTGAATTGGGCCGAGCAGCAAAACACACTTGTAGCCAATCACCAGGAAGGGGGTTGTCCAGTTGTGATGGGGTAGGTGACTGTGCCTCATAGCATTTTTGTGAATTTGGGGGTGGAGCTTTCAAGATAGGGTTGTGATTCTTTTAGGTAGGAGCATGTTGGTTTTGGTGATATCAAATATCAGCAGCGTTTCTCAGAAATCGCTTGCTACACCTTTAATACAACTCATTTTTTTAAATGGGGGGAAAAACGTATTTTAAGACTTTTGGACATTTATCAGTTTCATGAATAGTTATTGAATGTGGCAAATGGAACACCATGTTGCGCTTGGTCCTTGAGTAAAAATGACTATCTATTTATATGATTATGTAAACCGTAAGGACAGCCTGAAGCTGGGCATCATTATAAAGCTCTGTGCTGCAGGGGCACAAGCCACAGTCGAGTCTGAGCTGCCATCTGCTTATGATGGAAAGAGACTGGCTGGCTGCAGTGCTAAAAAAGGAAACGGTTCATTGTTTTGATGTGACGGTTCGGGTCGAGTTAGAAGCATCCATGTCTCCCTCAAACCAATCTTGCAGTGGCATTTGGCTGTCTGCGAAACATGAGTCACACATCTTATCGTGCTATGAGGCTCTTTAATGCTGAGCATGTCTCCCTCACTTTGTTCGGCTTCATCAAACGCATAAAAATGCAGTAATTGTAGTTTTTTCGTAGGAGTCGCCTGACCGAGCGTGATCCTTTGTTTACTCAGCTTTTCTTCTAAACAGACTTACATGAGGAGACAGCAGCTCAAGAAAGATTAAAAATGTTTAAATGCACTCTGTCGCAGACGCTTGTGTATAATATCTGAATAAATCTCAATGTTTTTAGATTTTGAGATCCATCTAATGCATCTCAAATCCAGATTCAAGGAGTATGCAGAGTTGATTAAAATTCACACGAGCGCCTGGAAAGGATTTGATCCTGTAGCACAAGTAGCTCATTACCTCCCACTCCTGCATCCCACGAGCCAGCAGATTCCCCTGCACAAGAAATAACATTCCAGTCACTTTGCCAAATACTGTCCAGTGTTCAGAACGGATACAGTGTTCTTCTGTCTATTTGATGATCAGCACAGTATGCTGCTGAAATGGTGTGCCTTATTAAATTAATTCACACCTTCAGTTTTGTGACTCTTTTTTTCCCTTTGGGTCCACTTATGTTAGTCAACATTTCATGCTTAAAACAGTCATAAATGTTAGTTTTAGTGTTATACACTTAAAAAAAAAAGTATACTTTTATTTAGCAAGGATGCTTTAAATTGATCAAAAGTGGCAGCAAAGACTTTTATAATATTACAAAGGATTTCTATTTCAAATAAATGCTGTTCTTTTGAACTTTCTATTCATCAAAGAATCCTGAAAAAAATGTTTTAAGAAATAAGAAGCAGCACAACTGATTTCAACATTGATAATCAGAAATGTTTCTTAATTTCTGAAGGATCATGTGACACTGGAGACTGGAGTGAAGATGCTGAAAATTCAGCTTTGCATCACAGGAATAAATTACATTTTAAAATATATGCACATGGAAAACTGTCTTAAAATTGTAGTATTTCACAATATTACTGTTTCTAATGTAGAGACGACTTTTGAAAACATTATAAATCTTACTGATCCCAAATGTTTGAATAGTATTTTACATATTTTCTTAGAGGGACAGTTCTCCCCAAAATAAAAATTGTCATTATGTAAAGTTAATATTATTCCATTTGAACTATTTTATTATTTTTATTTTTTAACTACTTTATTTGTTTTTTATATATATTATTAAACTTAGTATGGTTAAAATTTTTCTTAATTTTTTATGTAAAGCACTTTATATGAAATGTGCTTTATAAATAAAATTGCCTTGCTTTTCCCATTAAATAAATGTTTTTTCCCCGGTTCAGCTAGATTAAAACTTGAATTTAGTTTTGTGTTTCTGTAAACTATCATTTTGGTGCATCACTAGTCAAAACATATCAGAAAAGTGCTAATTGTTTTGGTTAGTGATTTGAACAAAAACGTTCTCCTTTCTTTTTTTTCTTTTTTTTTGTGGCTATTTCAGGCCAGATATTTTCAGTTGCTTAAATCCGTGCATCACTTACTCTCTACTACATACAACTTTATACGTACCACATCCATAGATCAACACTGTTTGTCCCTTTAACAGATTGTGTTTGTCTCACTGGCTCTGGAGCGCTCTGAGAGTGAGGAGGTTTCAGTGATCACCCAGCTGGTGAAGAAGATCCTCATCATCATATCACGCCCGGCACGACTGCTGGAGTGTCTGGTGAGATTCTGCAGCTACACTGATTCACATTCCCAAACCTCTGCTCCTGATTTTCACGTCCATCTCTCTGTGTAGGAGTTTGACCCTGAGGAGTTTTACCATCTACTAGAGGCTGCAGAAGGTCACGCCAAAGTCGGCCAGGGCATCAAAACGGATATTCCCCGCTATATAATCAACCAACTTGGACTTAACCGTGATCCCCTTGATGGTGCGGTTATCTTGTGGTGGTTTTGTTTTGAAAGCCTGTCAGTTTCTCTTAGGCTCATGTTGTTGTGTCCTTCATCTCTTTTGACAGAAGTTGTGCAGCTCGAGGAGCAGTATGACTCTGGCCCCACACTGACAGTCGATTCTGAAGAATCCGCAGAAGTAAATGCACCACGAAAAGAGCTGAAGCATTAAAAAGCCTCGCTAGGTTTCGTAAGACGTCACTAATGATACGTCTCTTCTTGTTGCTTACAGCAGAATAAATCTTTACCCACACCGCTGCGAAGAAAACCACTGGAGAGTGATTTTGAGACTATTAAACTCATCAGCAATGGGGCTTACGGGTAAGCAAATCACATGACTACAGGTAAAAAAAAAATTACTTTAAAAAGGCGTAAGGGCATATTTTTAGCTGGCAAAACGTGATTTGAAGCAGAACCCAGCTAGAGAGAATTTATTGCAACTAGAAGATGGTTTGTTATAACCATCACAGTCAGATTGTTTTTCTGGTGTTGCTTGCTGCCAACAGGACCTTCTTAAATTGAGGCAAATTAGCTTAAAATCCTAATTAGAGTGATTGGTTTGACACATCGTGGCTATGACAGAAACAAATTAGCACAATTACCTACAATTATTTTTATATACTCACCAGAACTCATAGCATGGGAAATATGAATCTAAATGTTCTCATAAATATAAGAGTTGTGAAAAATTGGAGACATTTGTGAAACTTTATAAAATGCATGTAGACGGTAGTAATGTTTCTTTAAAATATCGTTTTTTATGTTCAGTATATGTTTTAATGTTAAATAGAAATAATACATAAAAAAAAAGAGGGCAGATGAGTTTAGAGCCATGACTGAAAATGTAATGTCATCATTTTGATTAAAGTAAAGAGAAAGTCAAATAAAATAGTGTATTTGTGATTATCTGATGATTTTCAAAGTAGAAATGTTGATCATTTAAAGGGATAATTCACCCAAAAATGAAAACGGTCATTATTTACTCACATTCTTGTTGTTCCAAACCTCTATTAATTTCTTTTTTCTGCTAAAAACCAAAGAAAATATTTTGAAGAATGTGGGTAACCAAAGAGTTTTTGGTCCCCGTTGACTACCATTGTATGGAGAAAAATCAATGGTGTCCAGAAATGGTTTGGTCACCAACATTCTTTAAAATATCTTTTGTAAAAACAGATTTTTCAAAATCCCTTCAATAACTAATTTAATAACCACTAAAATTATGCAACATGTTTTAATCATGAATCAGTGCTCCATGTCTTCAAGGTCAGGAAGCTCCTAGAACGTTACCCAGGCGTCCTACTGCTATGTTCTCCATCTGTCCCGCAGGACTGTGTATCTGGTGAGGCATAAAGAAACTCGACAACGTTTTGCGATGAAAAAGATCAACCGACAAAACCTGATCCTGCGGAACCAGATCCAGCAGGTGTTTGTGGAGCGAGACATCCTGACGTTTGCAGAGAATCCCTTTGTGGTCAGCATGTTCTGCTCCTTCGAGACCCGCAGACATCTGTGCATGGTCATGGAGTACGTGGAAGGTAAGGCACTGAACATTTCAACTCAACAAAACTAAATGCTGTGCTACTCTGGATGATCCAGATGGATGGATTTCTAGATGGTTGGTGAATGGCCGCCCTGCTTGGCTATAGAATCACATTGGCTAGTCATTTATTTAGTTTACTTGCCAGACTTGTCATTTTAACAGAATGTAGGGCCCCATGATTTCCATGATGCGGAAAACATGGACGGAATCACGGAATCCAGTCATAAAAACGGAATTTACAGTTTAACGCGGAATGTCACGGAATTTTGTCAAATTCTGAATGAATTAATCAAAAATAGGTCATTTACACTTAAATCAAATCGCGATATGGACTAGTAACTATTAAGCCACAAAAGTCGATTTAAATATGAATCCTGAATGTTCTGCGTGTCTCTGTTAATGAATGCTGCAGACGCACGGTTTCATTTATTACACACACACTGAAGCACGTGTGA
Source organism: Cyprinus carpio (assembly GCF_018340385.1). Lineage (NCBI taxonomy): Eukaryota > Metazoa > Chordata > Actinopteri > Cypriniformes > Cyprinidae > Cyprinus > Cyprinus carpio. Next base: position 8,024,906 of record NC_056582.1, on the reverse strand, counting down.
CGCTCGCGGTGTTTTCAGTGTCTGCTATCCCTCTAAATGAGGATTTAAACACATGAACAACATCTCCAGAACTGCCCTGAGAGTCATTTCATGTATGTAACATTTCCATGTATAAGTATGTCTTGGCTAAAATGATTTCCAGGTGGCGACTGTGCCACTCTGTTAAAGAACATGGGCCCACTTCCTGTGGATATGACCAGGATGTACTTTGCGGAGACGGTTCTGGCGCTGGAGTACCTGCACAGTTACGGCATTGTGCACAGAGATCTCAAACCAGACAAGTGAGAAAAGAACTGCAAACCTCATGTATGCAGCCGTATGTCAGTGTAACTGTTGTTAACCTGATCTGTTAACCCTTCACAGCCTCTTGATTACTTCAATGGGACATATTAAACTGACTGACTTTGGGCTCTCCAAAATCGGCCTCATGAACATGACAACCAATCTGTACGAGGGCCACATTGAGAAAGACACTAGGGAGTTCATCGATAAGCAGGTGGGCAAGAGCACAATACTCCTTGGGTACAATTTATACCAAGTTTGAAAAAAATGTTATTGATATTAATATAGAATCTGTGTTTTGTTTGTTATATTCACAGGTTTGTGGCACCCCGGAGTACATTGCTCCAGAAGTGATCTTGCGGCAGGGCTACGGGAAGCCTGTCGACTGGTGGGCCATGGGCATCATCCTGTACGAGTTTCTGGTGGGATGTGTGCCGTTCTTCGGAGACACAACGGAAGAGCTTTTTGGACAGGTTGTCAGTGGTGAGTTTTAAACTGTCCTGTCAGCTGTCAGGACACAGATACCTTTAAAAGGATCAGGAAGCTTTACCAACTGGTTTAAAATGAAACCGCTGTAAAAGATTTGATAACACTGTGTTCCTCCCGCAGATGAGATTATCTGGCCAGATGGAGATGATGCCCTTCCTGTAGACACCCAGGACTTGATCACACGATTACTGAACCAAAACCCACAGGAGAGGCTTGGAAGAGGTGCTTTGTCATTCATTTGTAGTCAATAGGAATTTAGTATAAACCTTTTTAATATAGTTATGTTACCTGAATATAGGTATTTTTTTTTAAGGGTCATATGATGAGAAACCAAGTTTACATTGATTTGTTTTATTGTCCTATTCAAACAAACTGATGTTCAGATATGCATATTGCATATATTGAAACAAAGCTGATAAAGCAGGTCATTCTGAATTTTAACAACTGACTCAACCAATTTGTTTATGTGTTTAATTATGAATTTTTATAAATTATATAATTTCAGAATTTTTAAAATATTTATATAATTAGATTTAACAATATATATAATTGATCTCAATTAATTTTTGAATATTTATACATTATTTTATTTTTTTATAAAAATGTAATTTTTATTTTGTCATTTTTATAAATTATACATTTGTTTTTTTTTTTTTTTCAGTTTTCATAATTTTTTTTTTTTTTTAATTTTTATCAAATTAATTACATTTTAATTACAAAATTACATTTTTTTTTAATTTCTATATTTTATTTTGGGTTTTTATGAATAATTACTTTTTTTGTAATTATATAGATATTGTATTTTTTAATTATTAGAAATATTTTTTATTTTGTGAATAATTTTATATAATTCATGAAGACACATTTTTGTTCCTCTGAATTGAAACGAGATGTTTTTTTTTTTGTTTTTTTTTTTTTGCTTCTGCAAAGGGCCAGAAATAGGGCCAAAACATGTAATGTAATATAATATAATTAAATATAAAAATGTAATTAAGATTGTATGAAACACTACATTAATTATATGATATAACCCAAATATATTATATGACCCATTTAAGTTCAAAATAAATGTTTAGAATCAGATGTTCTTCAAACATCATTCGTTCAAGGGCTTTGTGTAGAGCTGTGGAGAGTTGTGATGAATTCACATGTGTTTGTAGGTGGGGCTTCAGAAGTGAAGCAGCATATGTTCTTCAGCGGTCTGGACTGGAACGGACTCCTGCGTCAGAAAGCTGAATTCATCCCTCAGCTGGAGGCCGAAGACGACACTAGTTATTTTGACAGTGAGTCTCACTAATTCAGCACAGGGAGGAGATTCTGAGAGCTTCATAAATGCCTGGAGCGTAGCGCTCTGGAAATGTCAGCTTATTCTTGCAGCTTATGCGCTGAGATGCAGTTATGATGTCTTCATTGTACTTACCTATTACACCAAATCCTTTTTGTTTGTTTTTTCCGCATAGCTCGATCTGAACGCTACCATCATTTGGCCTCTGATGAGGATGATGAAACTAATGATGAAGAGTCTTCCTTAGAAATACGACGCTTTTCCTCTTGGTCAAATCGTTTCAGCAAGGTTGGGTCCTTTTGCTGTCCGCACATTTATAATATTAAAAAAATGTGTTTTTTAGAACAGCTATCACACTTTATTTCTTGTCATTATTACTTTATATATAACAATTGCAACTTTCTGACTTTTTTGTTGTTATTTTTAACGTTCAATTACCCATTTTATTTTCTGTTCTGAGATCGGAACAGGCTTCCATTGACCTCAAATTTAAGACCTGTTCACACCAAGTTATATTTATTTAAATATGAAGATAACTCTATTAGCATCCACACCAATGCACTAAAACATTCTCTTTATTATAAGTGTGCTGAAGTATTAAATGCATTCCACAAAAAAGATGTATTCCATGTAAGCATTTTACCTTTTAATAAATGAGTCATGGATGACACATACGCTTGTGAATAATAGAGTATTTCTAAAATAACATCAGTTGTGTCTGTAATTAAACTTTTGCTTTTAAATAGGTTTTTAAAAAAACAAGACCCCTGTTGTATCGACCAGCTAAATAAACAAAAGCGTAACAAGCGTCAGTGCCAGTGGTATTTTAATATTATTTACTTATATATTATTTATATATATTATGAATAAGTTTATATATTTTCAGTTTTAATTTAATTTGGTAATTTTATTTGTTTTCGTAATATTTAACTTTTTAGCTGAAATAAAAGTGAACTGAAAAAAAAGTGAAAATATTTGTTTTTGTTTTATTTTAGTTTCAGTTTTGGTTAACTGTAATAACCCTGGTCAGTGGCAGGTTTTTTTCTGTAGGGTGGCCATTTGTCCTCTCTCTCACATTTATTGTCCATAATGTTGTAGGTGTACAGTAGCACAGAGCACCTGGCCACCCCATCCAACCTGAGTTTCTCCTCCGACCGCAGTCACAGTGAAGAGATAGAGGATGGGAGGGACACTCACTCACATGCAGAGATCCAGCGGCAGGCCTCCACTGGAGACAAGAGGCTCTCGGCTCAGAGGGCAAGGTGCGAACTGAGGAATCCAGAAATCAATTCACACATGCATAAAATCATGTGATTAATTGTGATTAAAAAATGTAATTGTTGCCCAGCACTACTATATATATATATATATATATATATATATATATATATATATATATATATATATATATATATATATATATATATATATATATATATATGTATATATATATGTATGTATATATATATATGTATATATATATATATGTATGTATGTGTATGTGTATGTGTATGTATATGTAGTGATAGAGGCTCAATCCCAGTAGATGTTATTTTCCAGCACTCTGAATGTGTTTGATTCTTCCAGTCTGCGCCCTCGCACTTCTTCCAGCTCCTCTCAGCCTGAGCGAGCTGTGAGCCCCCTAGTGGTGAGCAGCACACACAGCCTGGAGGCCATGCCACGATTCGCCCTCTCCACAGACGATGAGGGTGAGCCGACTCTGAGAATCTGACACATTTTAGTTTTTTTTTTTTTTTTTTTTTCATCAATTTATTGCCCTTCGCAAATTTTCTAAATGAGCATTTTGTCACACCTGCCAATGGTGGTTAACTTGAGAACACTGAAACATTATTATGTTTTAAAAAAAAATTAAAAACCCGTTTGTCAGTATAACACTGGGATTAATTGAGTTATTTTTAATTATTTTAATTTGTATAATTATATGTGTTCTAAAGGTGCCTCCTAGCAATGTTCAGATTAAAGTCCACCTAAATATACTTACATTGTGCTACATTCACTAAGGTGGAGTAGTGTTTTGATGCAAACCTTTTAATTCTGCAGCTGAAGTTGTCGTGTCCAACCTGCGACGAATCAGACTACGTAGCAACAGCACAGGAACGAAACACTCGTCACCAAGGGAACAAGGGAGTCCTCAGTGCTTTGGAAACCAGCTGGAGACACCCGACAGGCAGCGGCTCTCACCAGGGCGCAAAGTCCCCAAGTCTGCATCAGTGTCCACCCTCTCGCTCATCATCACGCCAGGTCAGATCCCAAGCGTGGTCACCACTGCAACGCTATAAAATGCTGCTCCTCATATCTACAGAGGGATCAGGGTTGGGTAGATTACTTGCAAACTGTAGTCTGTTACTGATTACACATTACATGTTGAAAGTTGTAGTTAATAATGTAATCTATTAGATTACTCATTTTAGGTAGAATAATCTGGATACTTTCTGATTACTTTTGTCCTAACTCATTTATAATATTACATATTTAAATATTTTTTCTCATATAAAAAAATTTCTTTGTCGTAAAAAGGCTTGAATTTATCTATTATAATGATTATAATCTATTTTCTACACCTTTATTTCATTTAGTATACGTGGATCTATGAATATGCAAATAAGTTCCTGCCTCCACATAATCACACCAGTTCAGACCTGCTCCACTTTCATTGGGTTAATTGAATTAGTAAATGCTGCACAGTGGCAATACTGGATAAATGCTTAAAGGGGTCATATGATGCTTTTTTAAAGATCATTATTTTGTGTATTTGTTGTAACAGAATATGTTGACATGCTTTAATGTTCAAAAAACATTATTTTTCTAATACTGTACATTATTGTAGGTCCTCTGTGCCCCGCCTCTCTCAAACGCTCGTTTTCTACAAAGCCCCTCCTTCTGACAAGCACAGTCTGCTCTGATTGGTCAACTGACCCAGTGCATTGTGATTGGCAGAACACCACAAGCATGCGTCAGAAATGTAACACCCCTTTCCATAATTGCCAGCTTCATCTTTCAAAATAAATGTAAAGACAGTTAATAATGTTCTTAGTTTTACCATCAGTTCAAGCCTGAAAGGGGAACAGAGTCACATGACAGACACAGTGATGAAGCTCGTATGTGTTTGCAGTAACGATACACAAGCCACGGACGGTTAAGACAGCTGACTCCACTGTGTGACCCCCCCCCCCCCCTCTCACTCTCACACACACACAAATGACGCGCAAAACTCCGCATTTGAACAGTCAATAGCAAATACTTAAACTAATAACAAAAAAAACTTACAGAAGCTGATTCAGAAGCGCCAGATTGTTGTAGCAAAGTCAGATTCACGAAACGGTCATCCATAAAATGTGTTGCTGTTCTGTTGTAAGTAATCTTAAAGATTCCTAAATGCATCTGCTTTCGGAAGACCAAATAAAGTGCTTTTGCTTTTGCCTAGATACACACAGCATCTCCCTGACATGACTGCTTCAACACTAACTGCGGTTACTGAAACCACGCCTTCTTTCTTTGCATGAACATTTGGGCAGCATTATGCAAATATTTCCACATCGTGACGTAGATATGTGGGGGCATGTTTGAATGAGCCGTTTTAGGGGGGTGTGGCAGAGTCTTAACTTTGATAAAGAATATCTCTTTGGATTTGAGACTTTAGTCTTTGCAACTTTACAGATTTTTTTTCATGCACCAAGAGCTTGTAACACTCCAAAGAGAAAGGAAAATCTGAAATCGTATCATATGACCCCTTTAATGGAATGCTGAATGAATTATAGCCTAGAAAGCGGGCAATTAGTGCTCCCTTTGTAATGATTAAAAAACTTTCACTCATCTTAGTTCATTGTGATCTCATGAAGTTCCATTCTAATCAGTGAAGCTCTACTTTGCACAATTAATTTCTTATTTACATCACGTCTACACTTTCTTTGTTATAATGAATGGATCCGCGAGCGGCGATTTGAGTGATGAGTGGATTCTCACTAACTTAAACACTTCTGATGGGCCTTTGTGTTCGTGAAACATTAAAACCTAGATTTTCACCGAAGGGGGCTGTAATTTTTGGAATCTCATACATGTAACTCAGTATTGTTGTTTTTGTTTATTTTTTTAAATAGTGGTATTATTTGAATAAATGTACATTTGTTTTCACTTCAACTGTTTTTTGTGACTTTTTTTTTTTCTTCCCCAGATGACGGGAGTGTCAGCCTGCAGGCGCACTCTATTTCCCCTCGATCATTTTCCTCTAATCCATCATCCCGAGACTCCTCCCCCAACCGAGACCTGTCACTCAGCATCAGCAGGCTCCGCCCCCCCATCGTCATCCACAGCTCTGGGAAGAAATACGGCTTCACCCTGCAGACCATTCGAGTGTACATGGGGACCAGCGACATCTACACCATACACCACATGGTCTCGGTGAGCGGGGAATCACACCTAACACACTCGTTGAGCTTTAAAGGTGCTTATCGGTCTGTTTATTCGGATTCTTCTTGCTCTTTCTGTCAGGGCGTGGAGGAGAGCAGCCCTGCCCATGAGGCTGGACTGCGAGCAGGTGATCTGATCACTCATGTGAATGGAGAGTCTGTGCAGGGTCTAGTGCACACAGAGATGATGGAGCTGCTTTTGAAGGTATTTGAACAGAAGCATGCTGGGATTCACTGAAGCGTTGTGTAATATTCTGGAGTGGACCAAAGGCGAATCATCATTTGAAGAGTTTCACAGAAAACAACCATTTTGAAACCCATAATTAAAGCAATACTTTACAGTGATTCTTACCATGGCTTGGTAAAAGGTTGTTTGTTGCCACACAGCCTCAAGTGGCTTATTAGTTTTCTAAACATTTGGCAACATCAAAATGATAATAGACACATATGTTAAAAATATTGTGTTATGTATGTATAATATATTATTAGTAGTAGAAATTATATATATATATATAATCAAACATTTTTACTAGTGTTGTCAAACGATTGATCATGATTAATCGCATCCAAAATAAAAGTTTTTGTTTATGTAATATGTTTGTGTACTGTGTATATTTATTGTATATGTAAATACACAAACATACATGTATTTATAGTTTAAAAATATTTACGTGTGTGTATGTATGTATTTTGGACATAATTATAAAATATCTATACAAATATAAATATTTTATATATAAACTAAACATTTTTCTTAAATATATACATGCATGTGTTTAAATTTATATATACATGTATAATAAATATACAAAGTACACATGCATGTTATGTGAACAAATCTTTTATTTTGAATGCAATTAATCGTTTGACAGCACTAATTTTTACTAATCATTTTATTAGTCCAAATTGAATTGCTGATGTCTTTGAAATAATTACAGATGTCAGCATATTTATTTGTACTAGTAAATATAAGTGTTAGAATATTTACTAGTCAAAATAACATTGTAGAAACCTGCCATATGAACAATTGCTTGTTAAAATTGCATTACAGATACCCAAGATATGGGTTTTAATGGGTTTCTAAAATGGTTTCTAAAATGTAATAGTCTAAAACATTTATTTTTACTATCTGTAATTCTATTCAAAATATCTGCAAATCAATTTGGAATAGTAAAATGCAATTTTTACTAGTAAAAATAAAAAAAACTGCAGATACCTTTTGTTCTTAGTAGTTCAAATTGCATTATTACTAATAAAATTGTGTATTCTAATTTCTTAACCAAATAGAATTCCAAATAGTAAAGCTGCATGATTAATAGGTAAATTAAAAGATAAATTGGTTTGCTATAAAATATGAGAGAAGGCAAAGATTGCTTTCTTGTAGTTATTATGTCAATTGGTTTCATCTGTGTTCATTTTGGTCCTCTTAATATACAGAGCGGTAATCAGGTGACCCTGCAGACTATCGCACTGGAGGACACATCTATAAAGATTGGGCCGGCACGCAAGCGCAGCTGTAAAGGAAAGATGGCCCGTCGCAGTAAGAGGAGCAAATGGAAGGACAGTCAGGACCGGTCAGGAGAACTCTTGTTTTTAAACTCTCATATTATTTTAATTGGACAATGCTATATATACAGTGGGGAAAAACTTTATTTGATCCCCTGCTGAGTTTGTAAGTTTGGTCACTTACAAAAAAAAATGAAGGGTCTGTAGTTTTTATGGTAGGTTTATTTTAATGTGTAGAGACCAAAGTATTTGATCCCCAAGCAAAACATGACTTAGTGCTTGGTGCAGAAACCCTTGTTGGTAAGCACAGTGGTAAGATGTTTTTTTTTTTTGTAGTTGGTCACCAGGTTTGCACACATCTCAAGAGGGATTTTGGTCCACTGAAGACAGTGGTTATTAATTCCTGACAGTAAATGAATGCCTCATTGTATTTATGATGTACTGAGAGAAAGTTTAATGATTTGCAATGGTTGCATGTCACGACCAGTGTAGACAGCCTTTAGCTGACACAGTGTTAGTGTAAATAGACATCCGGTGTATGGAACCATTTTTGTTGGTGCTATAGAGAAAATCAGACATGCAAGTCACTTAATATTAAAATCATCATCACATTTGCAGTTGTGCTAATATTTGAGTTGACAGCACTCTTCTTCCTCGATTGATATTGCTTAACTATACCATATGTTGTAAATATAGAAAAACAAGAACTCATAGAGACAAACCTCACTGGCACTGTGTGAGAAGAGTGTTGGCCACCCTGATTTACAAAGATTGAGAACAACTCACTTTTTTTTCTTTTTTTTTTTTTTCTTTTTTTTAAGAATAACCAGTTGCCTCATTGGTTAAAATTTCCAAACATTTTACATGTGTTTGGTTACTCAGCAACCCTGTCCATCATTGATGTTTTCCATTAACCTGAATCATGTCCGGTGTTGACCCAGGAGGCGCAGCATGCTGAAGAAGCTGTCCAAACAGAGCACCGTCATGCACAGCAGCCGCAGTTTCTCCTCCGGCCTGCATCACTCTGTGTCCTCCAGCGAGAGTCTGCCAGGCTCTCCCACCCACAGCCTTTCCTCTGGCCCCACAACACCCTGCCGGAGCCCCGTTCCCGACCACACCGCTGGTATGACTTTAACTCTTATGAAAAATGAAATATTTCAAAAAGTTTGTCAACCAATAATTCATCAGTTTAAGGTGCAGAATTATTTTTTATTTATTTCTTTTTTTTAATCTGGAAATAAAAATTTTGAAATATTTAAATATTTTTTTTTTTTTTTTTTTTTTTTTGGTTTCTTTTATTTTTTTACAGTACTAAAGTACTGGGATGATTTTGCGTGAACTATTTCCCAGTACCATTTAAAGAGTTGGATTTGCATTTTTGTAGTTATATGCAGATTTTTTTTATTTAAACTTCTAGTTCATTTATTCTATTAGAAAATGCCAGAAAGTTGGTTGAATGTATTGTTCATAGTTTAAATTGTTACAAATTGTCATAAAACATTGCCGTCCATTCAGACGCCAGCCTGCCCCAGAACGCCTCTCCATGCTCCAGCTCTCCGAGTTCACCGGCAGTCCAGATGCGGCCCAGCTCTCTGCACGGCCTCGGCTCTAAACTTAGCAACCAGCGTTACACTAAAGTGGGGAGACGGAAGTCCACCAGCAGTATCCCGCCCTCGCCTCTGGCCTGCACCTCCTCGCCACAGGCCCTGTCCCCTCAGCGCTCCCCCTCTCCCTTACCCAGCATCTCCAAAACCCTCCACTCCTTCCACGGCAAGACCCTCTCACCCCCCACCATCATTCGGCATGTGGTCCGACCCCGGAGTGCAGAACCTCCACGTTCCCCTCTGCTAAAGAGAGTCCAGTCTGCAGAGAAACTCTCAGGGGCTTTGTTTGCGGACAAAAAGCCCCATGCAGCCCGCAGACACACGCTGGAGGTCCCGCACTGCGAGGTGGACATCCCGGGAGACGCAGAGGCGGAGGGGGCCTGTGGTGCGACATATACAGCGGATCACGGCAGGCTGGGCGGGTACCTGTGCGCCCAGAGATTGCGGGACTGGCCCGGGGAGCGCATGGAGCAAATCGTCGTAATGCGCAAACTGAATCTCTCCGAACGTCGTGATTCCTTCAAGAAACAAGAAGCTGTGCAGGAAGTGAGCTTTGACGAGCCTGATGACAGGGCTCCTCAGATACCCGCTCAGTCGGCCACGTCCGCTGGCGCACGGCCCAAGCAGATGATGGGCGAAACGCAGTCGGAGGAGGAGTGCGTGGCGAGGAGGAATCCGCTGGTTCCCCAAATCGCCGTGCAGGGATCAGAGAGTGAGGAAGCAGATGACTGGAGGCTTTGCTCAGATGAAGATGAGGAAGAGGTTGAGGAAAATGTGTCTCAGAATCAGAGTGAACCTCGGGCCGAAAAAGACGGCCCACTCTCCTCAGCAGATGCACACGAAGCCGCCGAGACAATCGCAGATGCAGCAGAGCCGGAAAAGCATCAGAGTCCAGAAAAAAGCAAACTGAAAGAGAGATAAACGACTGAAGACTGTTACATATCCACAGGCTTCTCAACCCAACCGCTGAGATGTTTGTTGCCACGCAGAATTCAAACAATTACCGAGTGGAGTATTTTATTAGCGTGTAAATGGAAGTAAGCTAGTCTTATACAGGGAATATTTATGCTTTTTTATTTATCGTTTACACTGGAGACGTACTGTTGGCCAAAAAGAGAACTTAAAGGTTGCTAGTACATTTTTCTCACCTTCTGTGAACCTGTTGAGGGAAATTGAATGACTTGATTTTTCTATGAAAATGTGCAAATGCTTTGAATTCATTTCATCCTCCAAGAGCTTTTCATTTTTGCACCGACTTTGTGTGCGATTTTAAAAGCTACAAGTTCAAATGGTATTTGAATGGAATTGTCATGTGGCCCGTTTCATGTTTATTTCACAATCTCAAAAGGGTTTCCAGAGCGTTTTGAAATGATGCGTGCAAAGAAAAAGAAAAAAAAGACTTGCTTTGCGCTGAACATTTGGGCTTCAACTGTAGAAACCCTAGAAGTAACTTGACATGTCGTACATGTTGGTCAGTGTGTCCAAAAAACTATATTCATGCATCAAACCAAGTGCACATTTTTTCTTCTTCTTCTTCTTTTTAAAGATGAATTTAGATTTAAAATATTTTAAATTAAAGGGATAGTTCACCAAAAAATGAAAATTCTGTCTTTTACTCTCCCTCAAAAATTTCCTGAAGAATTTTTGAAGAAGGTCCCCATTAAATTTTTTTTGCTGCATGATGACAATTGAGATCAGTGGGTACCAACAACTCTTTAGTTACCTGAAATCTTCAAAATATCATCTTTTATGTTCAACAGAAGAAAGGTTTGGAACTACATGAGGGGTTTTAATTTTTAGGTATAATGTCCCTTCAAATCCCTTCCCTGACACTCTGTGCTTCGTAATTAAGATAAAATTACTTTTTTTGAATTTATAAAATGAATTTTTTTTAGCATCCAAAATCCAGTCATTATCCATTCAATTCTAAAGTAAATTTTCACAGAGTTCCCACAATTATTTTTTGCATGTCTTTAATTTTCCTTAAATATTCTTCCCATGCACTTTTTTTTTTCTTTTCCACGCAGCTTTGCATGTTCCATCTAAATTATCTGTCAAATGTTCACAGGTGCTAATGGACACCTCTGAAATATTCTAAGAAACAGTAAAGCATATAGTCACACACCTCATGCTAACTGGAACTCATGTGTGCACAGATCACTGCGTAACAGAGCACGTTATCACAAGTTTTCCATGCACTGTTGGCCTGTCGGGAGTCCTCACAAGCTTTTGTACTTGGAATAATGTTTACATTTTTATATATTTGGATTTCTACTGTGCAAAGGGATCTGTATGGCCTGTTTTGAACTTGATTACAAATGTGTGCAGAACTGAAGTTGGTGGGTGGAGGCTTTAGCTGGATTATGGTTTTAAAGTTCGTTGTGATGTCATTGCTAATAGGCAGATCTTGCCAACGTTGCACATGTCAGACTGGATGTTTTTGTGTTCATATGCATGACTCTCTCTCAAAACGCTTTTTCTAAGTTGAATATGTCATTATTTGAATCTAATGGGACAGTGTTTTATTGCATGAAGGTGCAGCAGTCATTTGGATGTTGTCAGTCAGTCAGGATAGCACATGTCTGACAAGTTCAACATTTCTGTTATATTTTTGAAGTTTATTGTTAATTGTGACCTCTTTGTAACTTTTTTGCATCAAGCTACTGAAATCGTAAGCACTCTGTATAAGACAAATTTGTGTCAATTTTAATAGGCTGTATTTTCTGCCTAACAGCCGACTGATTGCATGCTGCATGAATACACAGTACACACTGGTATGGCATCCTCAGTGTAATATGTTCAATGGTCAAGTATAGCCAAGCCTTTGAATTACAGTAATGTTATTAAAAGCTTCATGTTATACAGAGCCTGTTGTGACATTTTATCCCTCTGTGATCACAGACTTTAGTGGATGAAGTGTTTGTTGTGTGGATCGTGTTCAGATGAGACGCCGGGTCACTATCTGCCCTTACATTCACACTAGAGCTTAACAGCACTGGAAATGCATCATCTATATATCCTGATGTGCTGATGGTTTCTTCCATTTTTCCAGAATTGTCAAGAATTCTTGATTATTGGTATGTGTTTGTAAAACAAACAAAAAAAATACTTTTTATAAATATTTTTTTAATGTTATAACTGTCTGATGTTTTGTAATAAATCATTCACTGGTTAAGAGGGAATATCACTGACTTTTGTTTTTCTTTAAAAAGAGTGTTTTCTATACAAACAATATCAAATAAAATAGTATTTGGAGACTGAAAGACACTGAAATAAGCAGGTTACTTGTACTTCCAACAACAGCTTGTAAGACGCAGCCAACAAATGCACTGAGCAGCGCTGCCATCGGAAATCACCCTTAACAGATGAAAGGATAGTACGACAAAGATATCGCTTTCCTCAGCAAACATTCAAACTAATGTTTTATGCTGAATTTGAGATTGAGCTGAAGAATGAATGCTGTATCAGATGCAGGTCATCACACTTGCTCAGTCAATCTCTCTCTCATAATACTTTTAACTTCGGTGTTCTTTTGTTGCTAGTTCTAAAGTGATGTTTTTGATTATTCTGTTGTAATAAAGGAAAAATACCAAAAATAAATCTTTAAAAAAAAAATATCCAAAAACTACTTGCAGCGTGTGATATATTTCATGAGGTTGTGTACTTGCGTTATCCCAAGGATTTGTAAATCCAGAGAAATTCCAGTTTTAAATAATGACTCGTCCCTGATCATTGTTGCCTATCGATGATGTAATATCCGTACTGTCGCAAATACAATGAAAATGAAATGAAAAGTGTTGACTGCAGCATTAAATTTAAAGATGGCTACGTGCTTGTTTCTCTGGCAAAAATGGTCTGTAGTAGAAAAAGGGTTTTAATATTATTAAAATGTTCTCCACACTAACAAAAAAAAATATTCTTTTTAGAACTGATTACCTAAAGGTGCTCTGGGGAACCAAAGATGGTTCTTCAATGGCCCTTTTGGAATCTTTATTTAAGAGTGTTAATGTTCCCATGTGGCTATTGGCCTACACACATGCTTAAAGAGAGAGAGAGAGACACAAATATCTGGAATTTCTACTTGTTGGATCATTTGGTTAGTTTACCAGATTCACATCTGTCAATGTTTAACCTGACTTGTCACGTTGTTTGCTTTTGTATGGAGAAAACCGTGTACTTTGGCACTGTCCGCTGGCCATTTCAAAACATCTGGTCTGAGTTCCACTGCACGAGTCCTCTTTCATGTTTTGACCTACTAAGAAGAGCAGAATAAAGCATTTAAGCATGGGAAATCATCCCTGCACCCCATCTCCAGCAACTATAGACACTATTTACAGGGTTGCCCAGGACAGTGGGATCATCCCTGACATCACTCTTGATGGGACAGTGGCAAACCTCCTGTCCCTTAATTCCAGCACCGCGCTCAACCTGCAGTACACGGCCGTCCAGCAAAACTTCACCACAGAACAGCTGGCAGCTTTAGACACCAACCTCACCTCTATTTTCAGACAGAGCACAAACGTATCTTACGGAGGCGTGGCAGTTGTGGCACTTGCTTTATCTTTCCTGCTTGAAGCTCCTGTATCCAGTATTGTTAGTCAAACGGATGGTTTGAGCACAGACCCATTTAAGAAGCCATTTGGATTGGATAACTCTTCGGAAATAGGCAGCATTGCGAGCGAATACCTCAAACTGGTGTCTAAGAGGGGCCAATGACATTGACGAAATGGGAGAAATAACTGAACTCTATGACCAGAAGCTGAAGTATGCTCTGATCGAGCTCTACGAGAGAATGACTGTGGATCATCAGCTGAACACGAATAATATAAAGCAGTGGATCAATGGAGCAGCAATCCACCTGCACATGAGGATTCATGGTATTCGTTTGGCATCCGTTCCTAAAGGCACGGCCGAATCACTGCGTTTGTCGTACCGAACGGGGTTGGGGAGGTTAATGCAGCTCTACACGGCTTACTTGACGCAGCACGTAAGAGAACGGTCCACCACAAAAAGGTCCTCCGATGGTAAAGGCGGGATTCTTAATCATTGAACCCGTTAAGAAGGTCAGACACCGCGTGGTCCATAACACCTGCCAATCAGGCTATTGCCTCGGCGGTCGTGGCCCGAATTTTATCTGCACAGAATATTGGAAAGATAGAACGATTTTTCGATGAAGCTGGTCAAATCTTAGACAGCTTGCTTCAACAGAGAGAAACTTTTGAACTTCACAGACGCCGGCGAATGAAATCTTAACCGGATGTGACTTATTCTGAGGTGATTTATTGAGCTGCTTTTTCTAATACTTCATATACTTTAAGCACAATACATTCTTAAACTACACAACTAAACTACTTAAATGTCTGCTATTTTTGTTTGTAAGTTTAAATATTGCCATATTCTATCTATGCTAAGTGCTGCATGTATTAGCATTATTTAATGAATGAGCATACTGTTAATAAATAAAACCAGTATCTTGGTGTTGTGTTATGCAGTTGTGTGTGTGACACTAAAACACACACATACACACTCATATTATGTACATATATGTATATAACTGGGACTTATCACATCACTTACATATTGTTGCTCTTTTGTTGGCAGCCCTAATAAACACCCCTTGTGCATCAAATGCCTCCTCCTTGTCTGAGAACGCTATAATATTATACATGTTTTGTCACGGACATATTTTTGGAGGGCTCTTAAAAGCAAAAAATGGACTTTAAAGCTTTTATTTTTCCGTCTTCTGCCTTTGAAGTCTCAGGTCATTTCGCTAATAAAGTTTGGAATTGTGATGTTCTTGTCATTGTTATCATGACATAATTTCCTCTGACTCCAGAGCGATTAATCACAACATTTACGGCTCAGACTCTGCTTTTTTGTTTAATCGATAAATGTTTTATTTGATAGTACATAAATACATTCATTTGCAATGAATACAACAAACAACACATTTAAGAATTTGTTTACAGCATTCAGTTATTAGATTAACAAAGTTTTCTTTTGATACACAATTTTTATACAACATTTACTCAAAATGCAGTAAAAATATTTCTGGGAAAGAAGGCTTGGTAATCAGCCTCTCTAGTACTGAGTGCTGAGTGTGAGATTAGCTGATCGGCGCTCCGGTCGTGACGAGTTTGTAGTACGCGCCCTTCAGGCTCATGAGATAGTCATGCGTGCCCTTCTCAATGACGTAACCCCGTGACATCACAGCTATGATGTCAGAGTTCTGGATGGTAGAGAGACGGTGAGCGATGACGATACATGTTCTGCCTTCTCTGGCTTTATCCAGTGCTTCCTGTACAGTCTGACACACACACAGACAAACATACGACTGTATGAGTTCTCAACAACAGGAAGATCCTCTCAAACTCTGCTTCTGGCTTTCCTGCTCACCTTCTCACTCTCTGTGTCCAGTGCTGAGGTGGCCTCGTCCAGCAGAAGTATTTTGGGGTCTCGTATGATTGCTCTGGCTATGGCAATGCGCTGCTTTTGGCCACGGGACAGCTGGGAACCTTGGGAACCAACATTAGTGTCGTATTTCTGCATCATGGGACAGAAAAACAATCAACTTTTGTTTTTACAGCATTTTACATTGATCAGCGAACATAAATAGAAGCTAAGCCGTATACTTGCTTGATGCACAAGAGCAAATCTCATTGGTTCTCACATTTCACGCAAGCGTGCTTGAGCTTCGGTTTGCCATAACTGATGTGTGTGTTGATAAATGTTTATATGTGAATAATAAAAGCATTATATAAAGCAATTAAGTCCCTTCAGAAAATTTTCTTTATGAAGCGTCAAAGTGGTAGTTGCATAGACTGTCAATGGAGGGACAGAAATCTCTCAGATTTCATTCAAAATATCTTCATTTGTGTTCTGAAGACAAACACAATTCTTACTGAGTGTGAGTAAATGATGACAGAATTATCATTTTTGGGTGAACTTTCGCTTTAAAACCTTTAAACTCTAAACTTTGAAAAATGACTTCAAAATTAAAACTGCTTCAAACTTAAAATCTTCAAACTTCAAGAATTTCAAACTATTAGGCTACATAATGTTGCATAAACTTCTGCTGTTTTTATGTCCTTTATAAATAAATTACTTTAATCTGAAGACGTGAAGAGCTTAGTAGAATTAAAGCAGAGTTGGACACTAAGTGAATGCAGCATTCATTCAAAATTCTTATAAAATGAAGATTCCCCATCGAACACCTCAGGAAGTGACATGACAAAGTCATGCAGCTGGGCTTTCTTGGCTGCGGCGATGACGTCATTCATGCTGAGATCGCGCTGATTGTCTCCGTAGCGGATGTTCTCCGCTATACTGCAATCAAACAAAATCGGCTCCTGAGAGACGATCCCAATCTTCGAGCGCAGGAAAGCAACATTGACCCGAGTAGATTCATGTCCATCAATCAGCTAATCGATAAAAAACAATGATTAGATCACAAACTCAAAATCATTTGATGCAAAAACTCAATTCATAATCTGTGAAAAGTTTTCTTACCACACGTCCATTGTTAGGATCATAGAATCGCTCCAGTAGCTGAACGCTGGTGCTTTTGCCACAGCCGCTGCTGCCAACAAAAGCCAAAGTCTGTCCCGGTCTAACACTCACACTCAGACCATTCAGAACCTGAATATCTGGCCGGGACGGGTATGTGAACTTGCAGTCTATAAACTCAATGTCCCCTTTAAAATTATCCTAAGAGAAAGAGAGAGTCATTTTATATGACGGTCAGACTGTGTCTTCCTGCCTATCCAGAACATTCTTATATTGCTGGACAAAGAAATAATGCAGTAGTAAAATGCAACGTTTTATTTTATTTTTATTGTTTTATTTTGTTTATATTTCCTAACATAGAGTATATACTCTAAATATGACAAATTATGTTCAGTCCTGTAACAGATACGATGATTCTGGAATGTGCACTTCCTTTTTTAAATGTTTTTAAAGGAAATCTCTTATGCTCACCAAAGTTTCATTTATTTAATCAAAAATAAATATAAAAAATTGTGAAATATTATTAAAATTTAGAATAACCATTTTCTATTTTAACATATTTCAAAATGTAATTTATTCCTGTGATGCAAAGCTGAATTTACTCCAGTCTACTGTCACATGATCCTTCAGAAATCATTCTTTAATTGATTTCATATTATTTTATTTTTTATTTTTTTACATTTTTGTTTACTGGGGGAAAATAAAATAACATTTATAGTGTTTGTAACATTTTTAAATGCTTCATTTTACTTCTGAATGTAATTAATAAAATGCGACTTGTCTGTGTTTTCACCCAATGGTGTGACTTTTTGTCTGGGAAATACGGGACGTAAATGATTGGTACTGCTAACTGAATTACCCATTTGTCTCCTTCATTGCTGTAGACGCTGATTTTAGGAATGTGGTCGAGTAGCTGGAAGAATCGTGCGGCAGAGATCTTGGCTTTGGCGTAGTCTGGAGTGTATGATGACGCTCGGCCGAGAGCAGTGCCACTGGTTACAATCGCTGAAATCACCCTGTAGTGATAGAACCTTACCTAATTATGACATCCATTTACTCCAAATGCACAATGTAAACCAAAAAACACTTTGTTTCACTGTCATTTCACCTGAAAACAAAACTGAAATGTAGCCCCTCTCGATAGACCAGGTATCCACCAAATCGATAGGAGGCAGAGTTTGCCATGAAGACCACGCACTGGGCAAACCCATAACAGGCGCCATAAACATTCGCTTTCTTCAGTGCAGCCTGGTACGGAGCCTCCAGCTGTGCCTCGAACATTTCCACAAAGTTACGCTCTTTTCCCAGGCCGGCAATGGTGCGGATGTTATTCAGTGCTTCCCCAGATATCTAAACTCAGAAACAGACAGCGAGACATTGAAAAAGCTCAATACAGAAGATGAAGGGTTGGTGATGTTTTAGTAGGGATGTACCGATGTATAATAATATTTTGTAAAAATCAGTATTACCTTACATAATACCTTATGTGCAATTGAGTTTAAATAGCTATTAGAAAATAATAGTTTGGGCTCTGCGCATGGTATTCTGAATAATCAGCGGAGAAATTTAGTATGGGTGTATCCCCAGGTTTGACCATACTCTAGTCTAGCCTCACCTGTCCTGCTGCCTCCAAGGCCTCTTTGTCCTGCTTGGCGAATCCAGTTAACATCTTAGCCTGAAACCCTCCAGAAAGAGCCAGGAAGGGCAGGAAGCACAGGATGACCAGAGTGAGCTTCCAGCTGAAGTAGAAGGAGATGATGATGGCCACACCGATGTTGGTCAGAGAATTCACGATCATGCCGATCTGAGAACCTGTAGCCTGTGGTGTCATTTAGTGTAATTTAGCTTCATTTTTATTGAAAAGTGTCACAGGTCATCTAGAAGGATCTGCTGAATGTTTTCTTACTCCCTGGACTTGTGAGGCATCAGTGGCTAGTCTTGTGGTCAAAGCACCTGGGCTGTTTCGGTGGTCATCAAACCAGCTGATCTCCTTTCCCAGCATCGCCTGAAAACCCAGACACCTCAGTCTACGAGTCAGCAGCTCGCCAGATTTAGAGAATGCATAGCCCTGAAAGAAAGAACGAAAGATGTAGCTGTATCAGCTGTATAATCTAGATATTGAGAAAGCAAATGTAGACCCAAGGCGCTATGCAACTACAACTTACAGATACAGCAACAAATTCTGAAATCTGACTGGAATGCAATTCATAACAGAACATGTGTTGCATTCCCAGTGTTGCCAAAAGGGGGCGTTAATATAGAGTATAATAGTGTAAAAAGTCTTCTACAGTTTTGCCTTTTTTTGGTCAGTTTGAAGAGAATCTTGCAAAATGAGACACATTTAAATATTTATATATTTATAGCTACCTAAATAATATAGTATGGAGCCCCTCACATGGCATGCAGGAAAAAATAGTAGGCTAAATCGTATGCACAATTTACTAATTCGTTCCCTAAGTGTACTAAAACGTGCACACGATTATTATTGCGTTCCCTCAATTTACTATTTCGTTCACTTGATTTATAAATTGTGCACACGATTTACTAATTCGTTCCCTAAGTGTACTAAAATGTGCACACGATTACTATTTCTTTCCCTCGAATTACTATTTCGTTCACTCGATTTATAAATTGTGCGCACGATTTACTAATTCGTTCCCTTGATTTGCTAAATCGTGCACATGATTTATAAATCAAGAGAACTAAATAGTAAATCGTGTGCACGATTTAGCAAATCAAGGGAATGAATTAGTAAATCGTGCGCACAATTTATAAATCGAGTGAACGAAATAGTAAATCGTGTGCACGATTTAGCAAATCGAGGGAACAAATTAGCAAATTGAGGGAACGCAATAGTAATCGTGTGCACGTTTAAGTACATTGAGGGAACAAATTAGTAAATTGTGCGCACAATTTATTTATTTGTTCTTGCATGTCATGTGCGGAGCTTCGTAATATAGCTATGAGAAAACTTGAAAATTTTAATTTTGCCTTACAACTAAACGAAATCAAAAATTCTAAATAGAAAATTTACTAAAATTAAGACTGAAATAAAAATAAAGTTAAAAAGAACAAAATATAATAAAATTTCCAGAAGCACATTAATTACTAAAACTAAAAACAAAAAAAGCTAATTCCAAATAGAAATCAGCACTCTCTAGTATATAAATAATGCTAAAATAACACTGTATCCTATTCCCCTACCGCAGTTCTCTTTCTTTGTTTTTAGTTAGCCTTCAGTTGGCAAGCTAACAGCTTAGCCTAGTAGCTTAACATAGTGCTTACTCATTAAGAAGTGCTCTTTTTAATTAGCGAGAATAATGAATATTTTTGATCAGGCATTTAGGAAGAGGGAATGACACTTGTGCTGCGTCCGAAAGCTCTAAAATGCTGCCTTCTAAAGCAGCATTTCAAGGCATGAAGGCATCAAGACACATCCGAATATAAATTCTGCTTCACTTCCTGTCTCCGGAGGTACCTTCTTCTGATCGAACTTTGAGGGCAGCATAGATGCTTCGCTGCCTTTGATATCCCACAATCCTGTGCGTCCCATTCCGTGACGGTTGGGATAAAAAAATAAAGATGGCGTCTTAAAGTTGCGTTTGGTGGTCGGTTTGTGTCTAAATGCATGTTTCTGACTAACTTTTTGCACTTTTGATGTTATTTCTAACGAGAAATCAGTATTATGACAATTAAATATTTGTTTAGTTATCATCAAAACTCGTTCTATTTTGTTTTGTTGCCTCAGAAGCCTGTCTGAAATCACTTTCATGAGGTGCCTTTGTGCAAAAACGGTCTGCAAAGTCATTGCCTCATAAGGCAGCAAGTCAGCTGCCTAGGCTTTCGGATGCAGCTCGGCATTTGAAGGTAACTCTGTCGCCCCCTTAAGGTGTAGAGCTTCCACAGTAAAGAAAAAAGTGCATAGAATTGTTGGTCCAACTGTAAGTTTTCATGAAAAAGGCTTAAAATGAAGACAAACCTGTAACATCTGAGTGAAAAACGAAACCAAACCAACGACTACAAAAAACAGACAGATTCCATTAATTTCCCTCCGTTGTTCAACAGGGTCAGGCATCGAGAAGGTCTGCAGGTAAAGAGAGATGAAAGTCACACTTACAGCAAACACATGGACTAGAGAAGAATAGCTGCCGGAAACCTCACCGCCAGGATTTGGCTGAAGAGGAGAGAGTAGACAGGGTTCACCCCTCCATTCACAGCGGCTCCAAAGCTTCCAAAGAGCATGTAGGGCCATTCAGGAGCGTTGTATTTCAGAATACGAGTCACTGGAGCTGGTTCCACCTCTTCTGAATCGTCATCAGGAAGGCCGCTCTACACAGACATACAGTATGCAAATACGTGAGGTGTCTGCGAGATGTTGCGTCAGGCTTATGGTGTTGGAGTCTGAGCTCTAACCATTCCCTGGAATTCCTGAGGAACGCCCAGCTCTCCAGCGATGGCCACAGACAATTCAGGTACAACGTTTGACAGCTGCGATCGAGATCTTTGGTGAACAGAAGCCCTGCAGATATAGTAAAAGAGAGAGAGAGTGGGGTAGAAAGAGTGAAACACTAATATACTGTGATATTTACATATACTTCTAGGCATTTACCATGCATCACCAATAGAGCTGACTTCGTATGCAATGTTTTTAGGCATTAAAACACACGAATAATGCAGCTATTTAGCATACACTAATAATTCCAAACAGTAGGAAATTTCTAAAGAAAAGAGTGCAACATTCGGGTTCCGGAAGTACAAACTCCATTAGTTTTTAGCAATAACTGATAAACCTTTAAAGACAGATCTGTTGTGAGCTCTGAGGTTGTTATTTGATTGAATATGCTTTTGCTTAAGCCATCTGTTCACACTTATTCAAGTTATTTTCAAAATAATCTTGTTTAATAGCAGAATGAAGCACTGCAAATGACGTAATCCAGTCAGTGTCCCTACGTTATAAAAAAAATACTCAATATTTGTGTATGTATATATGCATATTTTGCAATAAACTTAAAATATATTGATTATATAGATACAACCAACAACTTTAAATGAATAGTTCTATATTTCTCCATCAGTTTTTAATTTGATCGTCATTCGCAATACTTCATAAGATTTGTACCTTAAGCTAGCACGATAGCTTCCTGCCCTGTTGAGACTCTTTCTCTCTGCGTCAGGTACACTGCTTTCAGCTTCCTCCATCTCTGAGAAGTGTAAGAAACAGAAAGATTAGAATTATATCACTTTATTTGCTTATTATTTTATGTGAATATATATATATATATTAATACAGTTTTTGTGCTTAAAGGGTTCATGATTTTCATATTTTGAAAAAAACTAATTTTAACTTAAAAAAGAAGAGTAGAAATGTTAACGGTTAACTGAAATAAATTTACATTGAAATACTAAATTGACTAAAACTAAGACTGAATAAAAGCTTAATAGAAAGATTTCAAATAAAATCTAATAAAAAATGGCAAAAGCTTAAAAGAAAATTACTAAAACTAAACTGAAAACATGAAATTATAAAAATAAAAGCTAATTCAAAATACGACTATAATAGTATATAAACAATACACTGATGTAAGGTTAATGTAAATTAATAAAAAGCAGTTATGAGGTATTTAAGATGACTTTTTAAAGAGCCTAATTGCTTTTTACTCCAAAATATTTGTGAGACAAACAAAGACACTGACAACAAACTGTCAAGTTAAAACTGGCTGTTTTTCAAAAGGTCAGTGGTAATGGGGTCAGAGCACCACGTCTTTGCTCCACAGAGTTCAATGCACTGGAGAACACTGACACAAGACATGTTAAAGGGACAGTTCACCCAAAAAGGAAAAGTCTGTCATCAAAAGAAGATATTTTGAAGAATGTTGGTAACCAAACAGTTGATGGTAGCCACTGACTTTCATAGTAGGTTACCGTCAACAGTTCGGTTACCAACATTCTTCACAAATATCTTCTTTTGTGTTCAACAGCAGAAAGAAACTCATACAAGTTTGGAAGAACTTGAGGGTGAGTAAATGATGACAGAATTTCCTTGTTTGGGTAACTATCCCTTGATACAGAGTACAGTTACACTTGAAATTAGGGAACACATATTCACTATTAATTAAGATTTTTTTTTCCTCAGTAAACTCCTAATTTGCTGCTTATTAATAGTTAGTAAGGTAGTTAAGTTTAAGTATGGGGTCGGATTAAGGGATCTAAAATATAGTAATGCAGAATAAGGCATTTATACGTGCTTTATAAGTACTAATAAACAGCCATTATGTTAGTAATATGCATGCTAATAAGCAACTAGTTAATAGTGAGAAGTGTTACACAGAGGGGTAACAGTAGGTCAGGAAGAGTGTGTGTTACTCACCCTGTCGGGCTTTTTGGTTGAGGGCTTTGTCTCCCTGGCTCTGAAGAGTCACCAAGGTGAAGTAGACGCCCTTTCTGTCCAACAGCTCGTCATGTTTTCCTCGTTCCACAGCACGGCCGTGCTCGAATCCCACTATCACATCAGCGTTCTTTATCGTGGATAAACGGTGAGCGATGGAGATGGTGGTGCGACCCATTCGGACTTCAGCAGAGGATTGATGGTTGTGTCTTCAGTGATTTGGATGTAACCGTCTACTATTCTGACATATGTGATATGTCTGCCTGGACACGTGTGACTGTGTGTTGCTGACCTTGTCCAAAGCCTCCTGTACAACAGCTTCACTCTCATTGTCCAGAGCTGATGTAGCCATGTCCAGGAGGAGGATTCTGGGATTCCTCACCAGCGCCCGGGCTATTGCGATTCGCTGCTTCTGCCCGCCACTCATCTGGCCTCCACCCTCACCTACCAAAGTATCAAACTTCTAAAAAACAAAATAAATAAAAAAGACACATATGTTATATACACACTATTTTAAAGAAGTCTCACCAAAGCTGCAATTATTTAATCAAAAATACAGTAAAAACACTAATATTTTGAAATATTACTACAATTTAAAAGAACCATTTTCTATTTGAATATATTTTAAAATGCAATTTATTCCTGTGATGCAAAGCTGAATTTTCTCCGGTCTTCAGTGTCACATGATCCTTCAGAAATCATTCTAATTTGCTGCTCAAGAAACATTTCTTCGTATTATTATTAGGTGTTCCTTAATTATGACCTCTATGTATGCACTGTATGTTCTGGTGTTAGGTGGTCTCCTGCCTGAGGTAAGTCCATGATGAAGTTGTAGGCATTGGCCTCTTTGGCTGCTGTGATGATGTCGTCGTTGGAGACGCCAGGTCGCCCGTACCGAATGTTTTCAGCGATGCTGGTCGCAAACAGAACCGGCTCCTGCTCCACAATCCCAATCAGAGAACGCAGCCACTGGATGTTCAGACCCCGGATGTCATGACCGTCCAGCGTAACCTGGAGTCAAAGAAAATGTTAGAAAGGTTTCAAGAGTTCTGAATGATGTACACCACTAATGTTACAGTATGTAATAGTGCTGTTTCTTTACCATCCCTTCTTTGGGGTCATAGAAGCGTTGGATGAGCTGGATTGCTGTGCTCTTTCCAGCACCACTGGGACCCACAAACGCCGTCGTCTCTCCTGACGTTACCTGCAGATTTAGCTGTTCGAGGATCTGTGAGAAGGAGGTGAGTAGAGTTTGTTTAAAGCAGCCCAGATGGCGTGGCTGTACTGGTGTAAATTTCAGCTTTACCTTCACTTCAGGTCGAGATGGGTAATGAAAAGTTACATTATGAAACTCCAGATCTCCTTTCACTTTGTCTAACTTATATCCAGCCTCAGAGAGACAATCAATCTCTGGTTCCTGAAAATAAGACAGCATTCATGTCAAATCATCACTCTGGACAGAGTCTGGTGTGAGATGGATGTCAGAAATGCAATAAAACAGCTGTTTCCTTTTGATTTGCTCCTGCATTGAGCTTGCTGGGCATTTTCATTCTGTTATTTAAATATACAAAAAATCTTTCACAGGAGGACTTTAACACTCATTTGTCATCTTTACATAAAGTGGTCAAATGTGGTGGTTCTAATACAACTGTCTTTATTACATTAAATATTATCATAAAAAAAAACAGACTTTAAAAATTAATTCAAAAATAATAAAAAACATAAATGTGTTAATATTTCTTACAAGCTGATTATTTATGTTTAAATTAGATCTCATTGAAGAGTTTCAGTGTGTTTTTTAAACAGTTTTAGATTTGAGCAGTTTTATTTCAGTATTATTTATATAGTATTTATTATTTTGAATAAGCTTTTATTTTTCTACTTTCAGTTTTTTTTTCATTAATTTTTGTTACAAACAGAATTGGAAAATGAAATGAAAATTATTAAAAAACATACATGTTAATGTTAATATTTCTTTTTCATTTTACATATCCTAAAAAAGCTGATTATTTACAAGTTTAAATTAGATCTCACTGAAGATTTTCATTGTGAATTTTTGATTTAATCAGATTTATTTTAGTATTTATATATGATTGTAGTAATTATTTAGAATTAGCTTTAATTTTTATACTTTCAGTTGAAGTTTTTATCATTTTATGTGTTTTTGTAATTTTTATTAGTTTTTGAGTTTTTGTTTTGTGCTTTTGTAATTTTTATTAGTTTTTGAGTTTTTTTTTTTTAAATGAAGTTCTATATGGATTTAATTTATTTCTATTTAGGTTTAGCAATTTTTGTATTTATATATATATATATATTTTTTTTTTTTTCATTTCATTTCAGCTTTAAGTTAATGAAAACTTTTTGTATAGGGTAGTTTTAGTTTTCATTTTAGTTAACAATAAGAACACAGATATTAGTCTTCTTTTAGTGATGTCAGTACTAGATGCTACTGGTTTTTGTGATGTGGGTTGTCTGTGTTCTTACACGCTCTATGGTCTCAAAGATAATGGTGGCAGCTCCTCTTCCAGCAGCAAAAGCCTCCAGACAAGGAGAAGCCTGGCCCAGACTCAGTGCAGCAATGAGCACGCCAAAAAATACCTGTAAACAAAAAAACACACAACGAATGACAATAAAGTCAACCATGATGTGTGGGTTCTTTTGCATGTGAGATTATGTGTGTACCTGCAGTAAGGTCCCTGGACTGTACTCTTGTGTGTCCACCACTAAGCTGGATCCATACCAGAAGGCCAGTGCGTAACACAGGAAGATGATAAACCACATGTACCCTGTGAAAAACCCCATGATCAGGCCCTTCCTGATGCCCCATCGCTGGGCAGAGATCAGATTACGGTCATACCTGCAAAAGAGTTTGAGGGTTAAATTATGGTATCAGTTCAGAGAAAATAACACACAGTAAGTAGTGATTACAGGACAGCGTGGGAGTCATTATGCGTGAAGATGATGGTTATACCTCTCCACCTCTTTTTTCTCGCCGCCGAATGCTGCCACGGTGCGTACAGAGGATAAAACCTCATCCGCCACGGCACCTGCTTTAGCGTACGCCTGCAGCTCCATTCCCGTCAGCTTTGCCACAAACTAGACACACACATACAAACAAAACAAGTGTTCATTTATTATAATTAAAGGGATAGTTCATGCAAAAATTAAAAATCTGCCATCATTCACTCAGCCTCAAGTTGTTCCAAATCTGTATGAGTTTCTTTCTTCTGTTGAACACACAATAATCTATCTATCTATCTATTTTATCTGAAATGTGAGTCCTGATGAATTTTCTTTTCTCACCAGAGCCATGAGACCTGCTCCGACCCCAATGAGAGGAGACACTGAGACAATGACCAGCGTTAGTTTCCAGCCTTTTGCAAAACCCATGAGGAAGCCACACACAAATGTGGTGAAGCGCTGGATGAAGATCCCCACCTGATCAGCAATGGCATCGTTTATCTTGTTGATGTCACTAGGATCATATGGAGACGATACACACACAATATTAGGTGACTTGTGTTTATGTGGAGTGTTTGTGCTGTGGAAAGTGTTTGAATGTATCATACTCAGACATGCGCGTATTGAGCTCTCCCACAGAGGTGCAGTCAAACCATCCGATCTCCATCCTCATGACCTTCCTGAAATACATCTTCCTGATGATCTGAATCTGTCGTGCTGCTGCAGTTATCCACAAAGAGATCTGAGGGGAAAAAACTCCTTTATAGGGTCTAACTTTAAATTAGCTGCATTAAGGTCATGGAAAATTCTGCACATTATTAAAGTTTTTCACATTTACAAAAACAGGAGAGAAGCGGTTTAAAAGGTTCACCTGGAGGTATCCTAGAATGAAGACCCCCGCTCCGATGCCTACATAATAGTAGGCGAAATTGGTCATTTCATATTCAATATCCAGTAGCCTGAAACAGAAGAGCACACTATGTTTGAGAGAAAATTAGGAGATAAAAAGTATGAAATGCATTTTAACAGTAGAAATTAAAAATGAAACCATTTAAAATTCTTAAAAATTAAAATTAAAAATTCTTCCAACTATATTTATTTTGTTATTGTATATTTATAACAAAAAGCACTAAACAAATCAATGTTATTTTAGTATCATTAACATACTATTATAGTTTTTATAAATTTTTTGAATGAGTTTTTTCGTTTTTAATACACACACACACACACACACACATATATAGTTTTTATTTTTTTTATTTCTATTGTAGTTTAAGTTATTTTAGTAGAAATGTTGTCTTTGCTGAAATATAAAAATTTTTTTTATTTTATTCCAGTTAATATTTATTTTATTTCAAGTAACATTTTTTTTATGGTTTTAATTTTAGTTTCAGTTTTTTGAGCCTAAGTTATTGATACACCAATAACTTGATATAAAGTAAATCATTTCAATAATATATTTTGGCATTAGTAAAATGACAGTGCTAATAATTTCACTTTGGAAACAACATGTGTTCTCATTTCCTCACAATATAAATGTGTCTGTATACATTAAAATATAAAACTGCATTTCTATATTTAGACTTCCCTCAAAGGGCATCATCATATTTGAGGGTCCTTGGCTCTCACCCGCATGATTTGGTCATGTTCAGTGCTATTTCCGTCAGATTTCTCCACTGAATAGTATTGTTCACACATACTTTCTCCGGGTCACTGAGCTCGTTGAGCTCGATGTCGTACTCTATGAAGGTGTCCGTCAGCATCCCAAACACGAGCAGCATCAGCGGCTGCGCCGAACCATGAACAATCGCACATAAGCTCCCAAAAATCATCATGCAGATCTCCCGACAGCTGGCAAAGCGAAACTGCAGGGGAAAACATATCAAGCACTGTAAAAACAGCTTTTATTGACTTGTGCATAATATTTAAATGGACCAAAAATGCAATATCATGAACAGAAATTTATCCAGATGATCTCCTCGAACCACAAACCCTTGATTTTAGACTACAAGTCATTATAAGTTTGCTGCTGTATCCAACAGGTGTTCATCTAGCAACATCTATGTAACATAATATATTTTGAACCCAGACAGGACAAGGCATGAGTTCATATTCCTCATTGTTATAGTATATGGTTATTACCAGCTGAAAGAAGCTGACACGGATGGCTGATTCTTCTTTCTTGCCTTTCTTGGACCTGTGAATGAGATGGTTTGTGGTGCTTAAAGGAAACGTGAAAAACAAGCTTCCGTCATCAAGAAAAATGTAAAAAAAAAGATTACTTTTTATGCTTTCCAGAAGCCTGTATTAACACAAATTCAGTTAAAGAAACATTCAAATAGGATTTCGCAATACTTAATTTTGAAAAAATGAATGTAGGTTTCATTTAAAAAACAAAAAAACTTACATGTAATCACCATTTGTCTCTGTAACAGAATCAATATGTTCATTAACATCTGAATGGAGTGTGATATAGATTTGAGAATAGTTACTGCTACACAGTTTACCTTCATCTGAAAATTCATAACCAACATTTTCCTGTCCAAACTTCTTGACGCTGCGCAGCTTCACGCTTCCTGGCATCGCTCTGCCTGTTCTTGTCTTAATGGCATTTAGAAAACAGATGCTTTAGGATAACTGAATCAGAGAAGAACATAATGTACCATTTCAAATTAAACCCAACACTAAGAACACACCTTGCTGATCTAAAGTGACTCCTCTTTTCTTTTCTGGTATGTATTTGTTTTATGTTAAAAATTCTATCTGGGATCCTCCTAAAATCCAGTCATGTTCTGGTAGATTCCGTGTCAGCTGTGTCTGAGTGAATCTCTCGGTCGTTGCAGACAGTATGTGCATGAAGTTAAATGTCTTGGTCGGTTTGGCTCAGGTGAGGTAACTGTCCGGCAGGTTTGTTCTGTCAGGGAGGGTGAATGACCTCTGTATACAAACACTGACATGAGATAATTGTCCCAAAAATCAATACATCTATTCGGGCTCACAAGATATGAGCATTATTATAATAGTGTCTTGACATTTATGCTCAAAATCTCATTAAATATAAATAGACATATAATAGGTACAAATACAGATAGAACAGATGGTGCCACCTGGATTTCTGAGGAACATCTGATAGGAAGGCCATTTGTCATGCAGTCATTTTATGCAAAATGAGCCATGATTGAGTCACTGTACTCTAAAATTTGACTGGTGTGAGATTTAGGAGATATCTAAAGATTATTTCGGAGAACTGTTTCTCAGATGTACTAGATCAAGGTAAAAGCTTGCGAGGTCATTTACCTCAGCATGTTTCCGCACAGGACACGGGTGACCCTTCACGGCAGAATAAACAGGTTTGGAAGGAACATGATCTTTAATAGCATCATGAACTGAAACATCACATACAGTAAACATCTTTATAAAGCACTCTGATGTACATAACTAATAAATAATAATAATAATGAAGTGAAATATCCACCTATGTGGTGGTCAGGGGCAGAACATGCAGACACGTGTGAGATCCGCTACGCAGAAGCCAAATACAGAGATAGAAGTGAATCTTTAACTCAGAGGTCAGATCCTCCTGTAGCTCCGCCTCATTCCACACTCAGTGTAAGACTGACAACACTCTGTATGTGACTGACCTCACAAACAAAACACTGTTGTGCTCTTAAAATAATCACAGAAATCAAACATAGATTTATGGGAATTATGGACATTTCTGATGTATTTGTTTGATATATCTGAAAGTCAGATCAAATCAGTATTCAACCGGAAATATATATATATATAATAAAAAGAACCAATTTGCTGTTGTTTTCTAAATGCAGTGAGTTTGTTTCCTCATGCACTTGCATGCAGGGTTGATATACTTTCTCTGAACTAAAAATGACTCTATAGCCTCTCTAGGGCAAAAGAGGACACACTTAAAGGAATAGTTCACCTCAAAATGTACTCACCCTCAGAACATCCAAGATGTACAAGAGTTTGATTCTTCATGGGAACAGATTTGGAGAAATGTAGCATTGCATTACTTGTCTTTATCAGCTGTTTGGACTCATTCTGATGGCACCAATTCACTGCAAAGGATCCACTGGTGAGCAAGTGATGTAATGAAAACTATTAATTTAAAGCAAAACTATACTTGGTAGAATTACAGTAGGTTTTTCTATGATCTGTGAAATAAATAGTTTTAAAAAGCCCCAAGTTTCCTTCCACAGAAACGGGACGTTAAGTATATTTAACAATGTTCTCTAGAGGATTGTTACATGTTTAGTTTGTGTAATCATGCTGAGCTGCCAGAATTCAGAAGCTTGGAAATTCCCTAGAATTATAAAATGGGTCTAAATATTCCTATTGTGTGTAATATTAAGTATATCTTACAAAATAACACTTATGAGACATTTTAATTACAGAAAATGTCAAAACGGCATTGCTGCAGATGTTTGATTTATAATTCTTGTCCATATGTTCCCAGCTTTATGTTTTGACAGCCATGTTGGTGGTCCTGTTTCACATGCATAGATGGTACAAAAAAAAAGATTTTCCAGATTATAGCCAATGATTTCAGAGGCCAAAGATGAGGCACTGAGGAATTCACATTGTTTAACCTACTGATTGGAGGACTTCTGTTTTGATATTGAAGGTTGCAATGTTTAGTTGCACTATAAAGTTTTGATCCACCTTCCAGTGAGTGTCTACGTAAAGGTGAGTGAGTTGATATCCTACAATATTGACATACTGCTGATTTGGATTTGTTATGGTCAGTTTGACAGCAGCTACAGCCACATGTCGATGTGATGTGCAATGGCACCATCATGTGGTCAGTTGTTAATAAGGCTCGGAATACAGTAGTCACTCATTAAAATCATTAGAAACTTCATAGCATAAAGACTCAAAAGCATTTTAGCTAAATAAAAATTAAATTAGAGGGCATGTAGAAGACTGTGTAAGAGTCTTTAGCAAGGATTTGATCATAGCTATTTAGAGGCCTTACAAACTCATGTATCAAAATGGGCTTCATAGGGACAGCATTAGGTGAAAAAAAATACAACAAAAAAAAACAAGACCAAGAGAAACAGTTCACGGTAAGAGTTTTATTTCCATCTTCACAAATTGGAAACATTAAATAGAACCTCAGAATGACCAGCGATAAAGATACAATTTGTTTTTGAATGTGACGTTACAAACCAAGTGCCATTTCATTCAAGCCGCCCTGACTCATTTACACAGACTCATTTACGAATGCTCCTCAGCCAGTTTCTCTGCCTTCAGAACGACCTCCTCGATGGGGCCCACCATGTAGAAGGCCTGCTCGGGCAAAGCGTCATACTCACCTAGTGAAACAGAAACTCGATGAGCAACACTGAATAAAAACAAATACTATTACCATAATCAAAACAGAAGGCAAACTTGAGACTTACCACCCAGAATGGCCTTGAAGCCCTTGATGGTGTCTTTCAGGGGCACCAGCTTGCCCAAGTGTCCAGTGAAGACCTCAGCGACTTGGAAGGGCTGGGACAGGAACCTCTGGATCTTACGCGCACGAGCCACAGTCAGCTTGTCCTCCTCCGACAACTCATCCATACCCAGAATAGCAATGATATCCTGCAGGGACTTGTAGTCCTATGACGGAGAGCAGCGAGAACAAGGTCATGGATTGGAATTCAAAAATGGAGCAAAGTGCTCAGACGTGGCCCATATTCGTTGGTGCTCACCTGGAGGATCTTCTGGACGCCACGGGCTACATCATAATGCTCGCTTCCCACAATATTGGGGTCCATGATACGGGAGGTGGAGTCCAGTGGGTCCACAGCGGGGTAGATGCCCAGCTCAGCAATGGCACGGGACAACACAGTGGTTGCATCCAAGTGAGCAAACGTTGTGGCAGGGGCAGGATCAGTCAAGTCATCAGCAGGCACATAGATGGCCTACGAGAGACAATGACACTGTAGAACATGAAGAGATCCAGGTGTGCTGTGCAAACAGAAGGAAGTGTACCTGCACGGATGTGATTGAACCCTTCTTGGTTGTGGTGATTCTTTCCTGCATGGTACCCATGTCAGTGGCCAGAGTTGGCTGATAACCCACAGCAGAGGGGATACGCCCCAGCAGGGCAGACACCTAAGAGAACAGAAATAAAAGCCAGTCAACAAAACACTCAATTCAGATTAAAGACAAGAAATGGGTCTAAATGATCCCAACGCTGACCTCTGATCCAGCCTGGGTGAAGCGGAAAATGTTGTCGATGAAGAGCAGCACATCCTGCCCCTCCTGGTCACGGAAATATTCGGCCACGGTCAGTCCAGTCAGAGCCACACGGGCACGGGCACCAGGGGGCTCATTCATCTGTCCGTACACCAGCGCCACCTGATGGGAACCGAGAGGAGTTTGTAACTTACTGCAGTTCTTAAGGTAATGGATTTTAACCGGTGCATGTTCCACAGTACCTTAGACGTGGTGTCCTTCAGGTTGATGACACCAGACTCGATCATCTCATGGTAGAGATCATTGCCCTCACGGGTTCTCTCTCCCACACCAGCAAACACGGAGTAACCACCATGAGCCTTAGCCACGTTGTTGATCAGCTCCATAATCAAAACAGTCTTTCCCACACCAGCACCTCCGAAAAGACCTGAAGAATCGAGACGCCTTTAGTTAGCTAAAGCACAGCAGGATTCAAAACAAGCAAAACGTCAACTTCAATTAAAGGGATAGCTCACCCAAAAAAACTGAAATGGTCATTTACTCACTCTCAAGCTGTTCCAAGCCTGTTTGAATTTATTTCTTCTGCCGATGACAAAAAAAAAAAAATTTGAAAAACAATGGTAACCAAACAGTTTCTGGTCCCCATTGATTTCCATAGTATCTTTTTCCCCATATCATGGAAGTCAATGGCTTCCGGTGACTGTTTGGTTACACACATTCTTCAAATGTCTTCTGTTCAACAGAAGAAAGGATCTCATACAGGTTTAGAACAACTTGAAGAGGAGTAAACAACCATTTTTGGGTGAATTATCCCTTTTATATTATATATATATATATATATATTAGGGCTGTCAAATGATTAATCACGATTAATCACATCCAAAATAAAAGTTTTGTTTACATAATATATGTATGTGTACAGGGTATATTTATTATGTATATATAAATACACACACATAAATTATATATTTAGAAAGTATTTACATGTATATACATTTATATATTTATATTCTTATATTTTATATTATATATAAATATATTTAATATATAAACATAACATATTCTTCTTAAATATATACATGCATGTGTGTGTATTTATATATACATAATAAATATACACAGTATACACACATATATTATGTAAACAAAACTTTTATTTTGGATGTGATTAATGGTGATTAATCATTTGACAGCCCTAATATATATATATATATATATATATATTTTGGATGTTATTAATGTTTATTAATATTTTTATATACATAATATATATTTTTTTTTTTATTTATAAAGTTTGGAATCAAAGATTTCTTTCTAATGTTTTTGAAAAACAATTACGCTCACCAAGGCTGCATTTATTTGATCAAATGCAATAAAGAGTAATACTATAAAATAACTTTTCCACTTTAAATCTATATCCTTTTCTGTGATGCAAAGCTGACTTTTACTCCAGTCTTCAGTGTCATGATCCTTCAGAAATCATTCTAATATGCTGATTTGGTGCCAAACACTTATCAAATGTTGTAAAGAACTTAATTTTCTCCGTATTCTATGATGAATAGAAAATAAAGAATAAAATGCACTGATTTAAACTACACATT
Source organism: Cyprinus carpio (assembly GCF_018340385.1). NCBI lineage: Eukaryota > Metazoa > Chordata > Actinopteri > Cypriniformes > Cyprinidae > Cyprinus > Cyprinus carpio. The sequence goes on along the minus strand of NC_056582.1, from coordinate 7,990,656 downwards.
TTATAACGTTATAAGTGTCTCTACTGTCACTTTTGATCAATTTAGCGCACGCTCGCTGAATAAGCATTCATTAGAAAATACCTGAGCCGTATCTTTTGTATCAGTAGTATATCCACACACATACCGATCTTGCCACCCTTGGCGTAGGGTGCCAGCAGGTCTACCACCTTGATTCCCGTGACCAGAATCTCCTGCTCCACACTCATGTCTGTGAATTCTGGGGCCTCGGCATGGATGGGGGCAGTCCTGAACAACAGCTCACGATCAACTCAACAGCAACAGCACATCTGCCTCCATCTCAAACATTCAGCTGTCTACTTCACAAGAGGACTAATGCTTCTTAAAGGAGCGTGCAAACACGGGCAAGTTGCGTTCGTGTTCTGAATAAACTCACTGTTTTGTGGTGATTGGTCCTCTTTCGTCGATGGGCTCGCCGATGACATTCATGATCCTGCCAAGTGTCTCAGGTCCCACGGGGATTCTGATGGGGGCGCCGGTGTCGAGTACCCTCTGACCGCGCACCAGCCCCTCGGTACCGTCCATAGCAATGGTGCGGACGGTGTTCTCGCCTGAAGAAGAGCAAAAACTGTCACTTTACAAATCTATCGTGACTTTGCAATTCAGATGCAGACGCTTCAGGCTCATTACCCAGATGCTGAGCCACCTCCAGGACTAGCCTGGTGTCACGGCCGGCCACTTCCAGGGCATTGAGAATAGGGGGCAGATCCTCGTCGAACTGGACGTCCACAACGGCACCGATGACCGCAACGATGCGCCCGCTGGCGGCGGCGGCAGCAGCTGCAGGAGCGGCATAATCCCTGCCTGAGAGGAGGAGAAATACCGCGTGAAACTGACACGGATGATAACCTTTTTGCATTTGAAACATGCACACTTGAGCGCTTTTATTTTGATTAACGTTACTCACTATAGTTTCTGTTTGCACAACGTCCTGAGAAGTCAGAACAGGCCGATGATTAATGAATGAACGCACGATAAAATATGGGAGTCTGCACTTAATCTTTATAAACGTGGTTGCATTGACTCGTTATCTTATTCCACGTGTTTATCTGTACGTTACCGTGACCTCGCGAGCTGCGATCACAGCTAGCAGCGCGTGACACATAAAGGTCATTCCTGTTTTCATACCCACCAGAACGAGCTGTCGTCGTCAAATGAAGTATTGCGTTATGGTGATTTATTTCCACCAGGAAACAACACACACGTAGCACATCGCGTGAAAGCAATCACTGGAAAACGGCGAGGTTAGGACTTTGCGGCCTGCACCAGCATTTAGCATGACGCTGCTGTCGGGATAGCTGCGTTAAACCCAACCGTTTTAAAAACCAACCAATGAATTGTACTTACGAGAGAACAGCGCTGCTGGAGCTCCGTTGAGCGCCTTCAGGGGGGTCAGCCCGGGTTTGAGAGCTTGTAAAGCCCCGGTGCAGCAGCGTCCCACAGCTCCCAACATCATTAAAATGGCTGAAGGTGGAATGAGGCAGAGGCTCGGCAGCTGGTGTATAGTGCCGCTTGAGTCCGATAATGCGCATGCGCAGCAGACATGGCGACACAGGAACTGAGCCTCTGCGCATGCGTCAGTGTTGAAGGACAATGCACTGAAACAGCAGTAACTGATTATTACATGCAATCTGGATAACGTAATCATTTTATAATTATTGTAATAACATTTTAAAATACTTGTAATCAGACTACAGTTACTTTTTTATTGATTGCATGTTTACATATTATTCACACAATAGCAATAAATTATAAATTTAATATAACCAATAGTATTGATTGATTCTCCCTAATTGCTTTTTTTAATCTTTTAAATTTTCTAAAATAGTTTACCACTACACCCAGAAAGTCCAGTTTTGTGGACATTGACCCAAAGAAGGTGAATACATAGCATTTGACCACTGGATTTACAAAAATCATTTCAGGTTTAAGAACATTGCATCAACTAGGCTACTGATAAACACATTATTTGAATTATCAGGAACTTATTTGACCATGTATTAGCTAGCTACTATAGCTTTGGAAGGCTTTTGTCTTTCAAACACATTAAAAATGCACAAATTCACGTTATTTCTTATTTACATGCAATGCAGACATCCCCAAACTTTTTGTCATCTGAACCTCTTTCACCTAATATGTTTTATTTTGATTGTTATTTTAAATGATTTATTTTAATTTTACGTTTTTATGATTTAATTGTTGTTAGCTTTTCATTAAACCCATGAACCTCCTGCAGTTTACGAACCCCAGTTTAAGAAACCTTGATGTATCTAATATAATGTTTAATGCACTTTATGTTGATAATTACAACAAATGGAATATATTTTCTGACTCTTTGTATTTTTATATCTATATGGTACAAGATTATCCTATTTAAATCAATGTGATAAACGAGTTGTCTCAAAAGTAATCTAAAAGTAATCCAAAAGTAGTCTGATTATATTACCAAAATGTGAAATAATGGATTACATTGTCATGTAACTTGGAATCAAAAACAGCTTACAATTTGTAATCTACCCATCTCTGACTATACTGTGCAGAGGAACAATTAAAAAGTGAGCCCGAAGATTTTGGCCAAATGTAATACTTTAGGATACATAGGCCTATATAAGATTTCATTTACGTAAATACGCCTTATTATCCAGAATATGTTTGTTTTATATGTAACATATAAAACAAGGGTGGTACAGGTGGCAAGTCTGTATCTTGTCATCTTTTTTAGAGAATAATAGCCTAAATATGAAATGCTTTTTAGCAGATTAGATATAGCCTAAACGTAAAACATACAGTTGAAATCTCACGCTTCCCTGTCAGTGCCGAATACTAGCTTGTGTTGGTCAGCCTTTGACCTCTAGGTGTCGTTGAAAACGTTATTCAGTAATCAAGACTGAACATTTTTGGAAATTCATTGGTCAAAAGACGTGTATGGGTGGCCGTTTTTCATCTCTCTGTCAAAAATCACCTAAATAGTATGTCTTAGTATGCAAATAAGCAGTAACATGTTGTTGTTACTGTAGTGAATGCCAGAAGACCCATTTTGATTTGTTTTGACAAAGAAATTAAAACACTCAGTCCTGTGATTCTAATCTTTTGTTCAATGTAATGAATAAAACATTTTTTTTTAATCTAAACTCATTGAAAGTGTGTTTATCTTCTATTCATATTTAGAGAAAAACAGGGTTACAGAAGTCATGCAAAAATGTCAACAAAAAGCTTTATTAATATCAAACGGAGCAAATACTTAAAAAGCATTAAAAACACTACATGAAGCAACAAATGATTCACATTACATTTATTTTTCATCAAATACATTAAGTCGTTAAAATTAATGTTAGTGAAAGCTGAATTAAAGTTTACAGTCTAAACTCATGCAATTATATCCATCTGAGGAATTGGCTGAATAACATGCTTTATGATACATTTTATGCTATATGAGATTTTTTAGTATAAAACATCTGGTTTCTCATGAATCAGTCAACTGTGTTGGCAGTTTACATTTTTCATCTAAGTGGCAGATGTTCATTTTAAGTTGGGCTGATCCCCTATCAGGTTAATTCAATAACTGCTAAACCTGGCCTCTTATGATCTGGCCTACACTACATGTATAGATATTTTTATATGTCCCTACCCATTTTTAAAATCTATGCTACTGATTCTGTACATTGAATTTTTTTCTAACCAAATACTGTGTTTAGTGTTAAAACTGTTCACATCAAAATGATCCAATTTCTTCCGGTACTACTGACTAGCAGTAGTATGCTAATTGTAACTTTCTTTCGCCTTGTTTAATGATCGACAGAAGCCTGATCACTGCAATGTTATATGTAGAGTAATTGCTTTGGAATTCTCAAAGTCTCTTAGTTGTGAATAAATAACTGGATTCAAATATGAATCTGTGACAAAATATTTATTTTAGATCCTACCAAAATCTAAAATATCTTCTATTAGCTCATCTATTAGCTCCTTTAACAGCTCCTTCAACAGCACCACCAACAACTCCACCAACAAATCCACCAGCAACTCCACCAACAAATCCACCAACTAGACACTCAATTGCAACAAAATATACTCCAGTAAATAAAACCAAAGTCCCAACAATAAGTAAAATAAAAACTCCACCAGCAACTCCACCAGCAATTCCACCAACAGCTCCACCAACAATCCCACCAAAATCTTCACGAACAACTCCCCCAGTAATCCCACCAACAGCTCCACCAACAACTCCACCCATAATCCCACCAACACCACCACCAACAACTCCACTTATAAACCCCACCAAACACCACCACCACCAACAACTCCACCCATAATCCCACCAACACCACCACCAACAACTCCACTTATAACCCCACCAACACCACCACCAACAACAACTCCACCCATAATCCCACCAACACCACCACCAACAACTCCACCAGGAATCCCACTAACACCAACAACTCCACCAGCAATCCCACCAACAGCTCCACCACTGTGTTTTTTTCGGGGGCAGGATTGCACTTCTACAGACTTCACAGATGCAATGCAGTTGCCAAGGCAACAACTCCACCAGCAATCCCACCAACACCACCACCAACAGCTCCACCAAAAACTCCACCAGCAATCCCACCAACAGCTCCACCAACAACTCCACCAGAAATCCCACCAACAGCTCCACCAACAACAACACCACCAGCAATCCCACCAACACCACCACCAACAGCTCCAACAATAATTCCACAGATAGAGTTACTACCAGCTCCACTACCAGCTTCACTACCAGCTCCACTACCAGCTCCACTAAAGGCTGCACCAATAGCAGGAGCTCCGCAAACAGCTCCAAGACCAACTCCAGTAGCTACACTAACTACAACGACTGACAAGTCAATATTATGGCCATCCCCTGATAAAAAAGAATATCCAGAGTTTCTTTGTCTGGTTATTTTTCTCCTCCTCCTTTGTGTCAGCTGTTCTTCCCCTTGTTGAGAATCTTTAAACATCTCATTAGTGTAGTATCCGCCATTCTGCTCTATCATTCTGTCAATCATCAGCAGTAGATGATTGACCTGCTCTCTATCTTCACTGTTTTTATTGTTGAGAACATGATACCTGTCTCCACACTGCTGTACTAGATGTCTTAATGCACAGTTCCTCTCAATAAGTTTCTCAATGGACCCTCCTTCTAACTGATCCCCATGAGTGAAGACAATGACGGAGTATTTTAACGCATCCTCTCCAAACAGTATTTGGACCATCTGAAGAATCTGCCCCTCACGCTCAGTAAACCTCATGTTCGCAGGAAATGCAATGAGAAAAGCTGAATCAGGTGTATCAACTACAGACGCTATCCTGCCTGCAACCGTGGTGCGTTTCTTTAAACATTTATTGGTTACCGCAGATTTGAACACCTTCTGTCCCAGTATGGTGTTACCGGCTGCACTCTTTCCTGCACCAGTTTCACCCAGGAGCACCATCCTTATGGATTCGTTAGCATTTTTTGACATTAATTTGCATCCATTTGGTGGAGGCTGCTCCAGATTCCCATCTCCTTTTTCTGATAAAAAATATGTGAAGTGTTAGTAAGACTGTTTGTCACCAATGTGACAATGTCCAGAACATTACCAAAAAGACTGACCTGTTTTCTTAAGACACGTCTTGAGAATTTTTGCAAGCAGCAGTGTAACTTGTCCACTGTGTCCTTTTTTCTTGTTGTTGAACACATGGTATCTCTGGTCATATTTCTGAAGGAGTTTTTTCAGATGTTCATTTTCATTTATTAACTCGTTTATTGTCAAGTTTTCATCCTCCAGTTGATCTCCTCTGGTAAAGAGAATCCAGGTTTTCTGGAGACGCTCTTGTCCCAAGAGCTTCTCAATCTTCTCCACAGTTTTTCTGTCTTCTTCAGTGAACCTGGCAGCTTTGACGACCAGGAGAAACGCACAGGGACCTGATTCACATTTCTGAAAAATGCTCTCGTATTTCTGCTGAATGTCATTCTCCTTTAGCTTAATGTCAGAGAATCCTGGTGTGTCATGAATGGTGACCTGTAGACCGGAGACAGTTCCAGATTCTTCCACCATATCTTCTGTAACGGATTCAGATGTTTTCTTTGACTTGAAAGCTTTTCGTCCTAGTATTGTGTCTCCTGTTGCACTTTTCCCATCTCCTTGTTTTCCCAGTAGGACCAAATTTAAACCATTCATCAATTCTTCCATTTTCAAGATGTGATCGAAGCTAAAAGTGTTGTACGAGAAGAATAAACACACATTAAAAAACTCATTGATTTGCAAAAATTTTTTAGACCTAAATACTCCTTTAAGTGCTACAAAGGCCCTACACATGGGAGGAAACATTATATTTCAATGCTTTTCAATCCTCTGAGAAACACTCTGTTTGCTAGTAAAACTTTTGCAAACAACCTAAAACTGGTGATGGAAATAAAATTAGGTGAAAGGGAAACTACATTTCAATGCTTTTGAGAGGAAACACAAAGTGTCTCTCTTTAGTAATGAATTTTTAGAAGTTCTGTTTTAGACATTTTGTGTCTTAGTAGTTTTAGTTTTTGACCAGTAATCTAATTGCATTAAAAGCACTTTAACTTTGCCAGGTAGGCCTATTATAAATTATTGTCATTTGCACATCTTACACAACTGGCCATTAAAATGCACAAACAAACAAAATGTTTTTTTTTTGAACGATTTGAAAATGTACGACGGCCTTTTAATGCCACGTTAAAAAAAAATAAAAATCTAAGATTACGAGATTAAAGTCAGAATATTTCGAGAATAAAGTCGAAATATTATGAGAATAAAGGTGAAATGTTTCGAGAATAATGTCCTAATACTACGAGAATAAAGTCGAAATGTTTCAAGAATAAAGTCGTAATACTACAAGAACAAAGTCGTAATACTACGAGAATAAAGTAGAAATGTTTCGAGAATAAAGTCGTAATACTACAAGAATAAAGTCAAATGTTTCGAGAATAGTCGTAATACTACGAGAAAAAAGTTGAAATTTTACGAGAATAAAGTTGACATTTTACGAGAATAAAGTAGAAATGTTTCGAGAATTAAGTCGTAATACTACGAGAACAAAGTCGTAATACTACGAGAATAAAGTCGTAATATTGTGAGAATAAAGTTGAAATTTTACAAGAATAAAGTTGAAATTTACGAGAATAAAGTAGAAATGTTTCGAGAATAAAGTCGTAATACTATGAGAATAAAGTTGAAATTTTGTGGTAATAATGTGGGAATGTTTTTGGAATGTTGTCGTAATACTATGAGAATAAAGTTGAAATTTTATGAGAATAAAGTAGAAATGTTTTGAGAATAAAGTCGTAATACTACGAGAATAAAGTTGAAATTTTATGAGAATAAAGTTTTAATACTACGAGAATAAAGTCGAAATGTTTTGAGAATAAAGTCAAAATTTTACAAGAATAAAGTCAAAATTTTACAAGAATAAAGTCGAAAATTTACGAGAATAAAGTTGAAATTTTACTAGAATAAAGTAGAAATGTTTCGAGAATAAAGTCGTAATACTACAAGAATAAAGTCGAAATGTTTCGAGAATAAAATCGTAATACTACGAGAACAAAGTCGAAATGTTTCAAGAATAAAGTCGTAATACTACGAGAATAAAGTCGAAATATTTCGAGAATAAAGTCGAAATTTTACAAGAATAAAGTCAAAATTTTATGAGAATAAAATTGACATTTTACGAGAATAAAGTAGAAATGTTTAGAGAATAAAATTGAAATGTTACGAGAATAAAGTAGAAATGTTTCAAGAATAAAGTCGTAATACTACGAGAATAAAGTAGAAATGTTTCGAGAATAAAGTCGTAATACTACGAGAATAAAATCGAAATTTTACAAGAATAAAGTCTAAATTTTACGAGAATAAAGTTTAAATTTCAGTAGCCTTAGGGTCATTTAGGTCACCATAGTGGGTGTTGCAGGCTTTGCAAGGTGATTTGCTTCTCTTGCCCTGCTTTTTTTTCTTTTGGTTCTCTTTTCACAGATTGTAGTTGTTTGGCCTTACTTTCCCTCCCTGTTTTATCTTTGTATCCTTTCCTCTCTGGTCCTTGCTCCTCATCTCTTTTCTCTCTTTCTGTCTATTCTCATTTCCATTGCATTCCTTTCTCCTCACCTGTTCTCTCACTTCCTGTCTCCTCTGTTTGTCTCCTCTCTCATCTTTCCTCCTCCTCTCACTTCCTCTTTTTCCTTCTCCCTCTCTTCTCTCCTCTCGCTTGCCATACTGACTGTAAATAAAATATCTACTACCATTATTACTGTTGGGGGGGGGGGTCATGGTGAGTGTGTGTGTGTGAGAGAGACACACACTCACACTCACACACATACACACACATACACACACACACACACTCAAACACATGTGTATGTGTGTTTGTGAGTGACACAGATGATGGCCCATTTTAGCTGAAACCATGTGGCCCATTTTACCTCAGTGGGTTAAGGTAAATTGGGCCGCCAAGAAAAACATCACTTTTTCAAAAAATATGTTCCTATACCAAACTAACAACATTATTTCTGATTGATGCCATTAAGACCGATATTATGCATAGTTTTTTTATGTGCATGTTTGTTTTTTTATATATTTATCATCCTTATAATAGTTTAGTTAGATTTGGTATGCCAGGCTACTTACCATGCAGCTTTCTGGTGCAGTCTTGATAAGAATTATTGCCCCGCCCACCATAGCAACCATAAACCAATCAAATTACCTGTTACTTGTCAAGCACAGTTATGACAACAGTTTGAAATCCTTTGTAGTCATTGGTTATAAATTCCAGAGGGGGTGGGACCCCCAAACCTTAAATGGCCCATTTTACCTGATGGCCCATTTTACCTGATATCACCCTACACTGCTGAAACTACCAAACTTAGACGTTCTGACCCGGAAAAGGAAGTAAAACAGCACGAAATACAATGGATGCAGATGCAAATAATATTATACAGTGTTTTGCTTTCCACAATATTTTGAAAAGTCAACAAAAAAAATCAGCAAAACATTGGTCTCGTACGGCGCGGCGGAGAAAAAAAGCGCTTAAACCGTGCCTCCCCATATCTCGTGAAATGTCTTCAAACACGGATTTATTTCTGTTACAACCCTGCATTTTTGCCTGCACTGTCTCTTCGCCCCAAAGACTTAAAAGACATGAAACCTTGGCATTGCTCCACTGTGTGTATCCTTCGTCCTCCATCGCGCTTATAATAAGTCATGTGATCTCAGTTGGTGGTGTCCACCTGAGTTGACGTCACTTTTTTAATGACGTACGACTCGCATTTACTGGGGAATATCCGATTTGTCTGCTTACATGGCACACGCAAAATGCGCGTATCCGATTCATATCCGATTTATTACCACATATGAATGAGGCCTGAATCCGATCTGAGAAAATCTGAATCCATGCGGTTTTTTCCTGCTTACACGTTCACCGGTCATATCCGATCTGTGCCACATGATAGGAAAAAATCGGAATTGGGTCACTTGAACCATGCAGTGTAAATGGGGCCATATGTCAATATGCCCCGCGCTAGCAGAACATGTGATGGCGGACCACTCATCAGCTGTATATGTTTAGAGTCATTTGAACAACATAAAAAAATTTAAATTTTAAAAATTAAAAAAAAAAAAAAAAATTCCCCTGAGGCTAAGGTGAAATCAGTTTCATACCAAACCCTTACCCCGCGGAGATCTGTCTTCTTTAATCTGAGCTCGAGCAGCGAACTAATGCACCTGCAGCAGTATCTCAGCAGCTGAGTCATTCCACGAAACCGGAACGATTGGGGCTTACACATTTTTATATGTTTTACCAATATGTATTACTTTCCTGAACAACCCACAACATTGATGACATATTTAACTTCCAGAAAAACATATTTTCCCACCTCATGCATCAAATTCCTATTAATTTTGGTCATTATTTAGAGATATGGGCACTATAAGTCTTCAACCCCGTTATGGACACTACGGGAGCTCTCTGAATATGTTTATAAAATGTATTTGTAATGAAATCAACATTTTCCTTTTAATCAGATGTCGCTTACACTAATTCAGTATTTGTAAATATAAAAGTTACATAAAATATCAGACTTTTGCTGTGCTCAGATTGAATCAAGTCTTATGGGGGGGGTCCCCACCATTAGACTTTTTTTTTTTTTTTTTAGGGGTTAGTCTCGCAATGTACAATTTAAATACACAATATAATCATCATATGCGTAACAGGCTTACATAAAAGAACAGGCATTTGTGTTGATAAAGAATAATCAGGCCAAGGTAGCATAACAAAGAAAGATAAGCTATTCTTCTTTTAAATGGCTTACTCCAAGTAATACTGGATTTAGAGGCTGACAAAGCAGCAGACCCAAAAGGGCAACTATGGCAAATATACCAGGGGACTACGTATAAGACACTTGAAAATCCGTAAAAACATGTGACATCAAAATACATTGAAATTTCTCGAAAACAGTAGAAAATATTCAGATGGCGTTCAGACTCACTGAATGGTATTCAGTTTCAGCAGTGGCACAGGAATCATTATTTCGTAATGTCTCAGAAAGCTGTGATAAAGGAGAAGTCAGTAACTTCAAATGGACCTGTTTAAGGACCTTTATACTTAAACAGTAGCAAAAGGATAAAAAATGCTATCAGGCTGTAGTGATACTATAGAGATGAGATTAGGTATTATTCAAAGAGTGCAAGACAACTTGGCAAACAGGATATAGTCTTTATAATAGTTCATAAGTTTAACATAGGCATGTCCAGGAGATTTTCAAAAGTCAACTCATTTATCCAGAACAGCTCTCAAAGTGATTTCAGGAACCAGTGGGTGAAGACATAAACCAGTGTTGAAAACAGTTGTACAAATTGTGTTCAGGATTCTTTGCTGAGTAGAAAGTTCAAAAGAGCAGCATTTATCTGAAATAGAATAATTTGTAACATTTTAAATGTCTTTACTGTCACTTTTGATCAATTCAATGCATCCTTTCTGAATAAAATTATTAATTTCTACAATTTCTTTTAATTTTCTATTCTTACTAACCCCAAACTTTTGAATGGTAGTGTATAATGTTACAAATTATATTTAGTTCAGATAAATGTTGTTCTTTTGAACTTTCTATTAATCACAGAATCCTGAGAAAATAAATAAATAAATAAATAAATTGTACACAACTGTTTTCAACATTGATAATAATCAGAAATGATTCCTGAGCACCAAATCAGCAAATGATAATTATTTCTGAAGGATCATGTGACACTGAAGACTGGAATAATGATGCTGAAAATTGTTTACTACAGTTTTATTATTATTTTAAATTGTAATAATAATGATATTACTGTTTTCACTGTATTTTGGATCAAATCAAGGCAGGCTTGGTGAACAGAAATGACTTTTGAACGGTAATGTACTTCCAACAGAATAAATCTAGCATTATTTACCAATGCAGTATTTATTAATTTCCCTAAAAACAACTGGATGATTGACACTTTGTGATAATAATGTTTGTTCCAAAAGGCTTGTATAAATGCAAGAAACTAGTTTATCAGATATTAAAAATATAAATTGTGACAAGACTGGCTGTCAGTCTGTGTGTTAGTGTTGTGGGGATTTTTCAATGATTTCAGTGCAGTTTACATAGTTAGGTCCAGTAGGTGGCAGCAAGGGACTGTTATGAGTGAGTCTGTCAGTCAGCAGAAAATTTACCATATCCATTGCATGAATTTAATCACATTTGACATTCTAATTTTTACTAAAAAAAAAAAAAAATATCTGAGGCCTTATGGGGGGTCCCTGATTCCCCCAGCCCCCCTTGAATTCGAGCACTGCTAAAGCCTGAAATGGGCACTTTGTGAAAGCAACCTCAACATTTTTGATCAAAGAAGTGGCTTAACTTCACAATTTGAACTAAAATATTCTTATGATTGCTCTGAACATTTCAGACTGAGTTAAACAAACATTAAATTGCTTTTTCATAAACTTAAAATAAATAATAAAAATGTAGGTGTGACGGGGTTGAGACTAACGGGGTTAATGATAGTAATGGGGTTGAAGAGACAAATACATTTTAACATATAAATAGTTGTTTTTTACTCAAATTCACTGTAAGATTTTTTTAAGATTTTCTATTAACACTGTATTTCATTGTGTAACCAAGAAAAAAAAACAGATATACATTGCAACTGAACACAGTTTTATTAACCTGACTGCAGGAAAAACAACAATAACATAGTATACATTAGAGCATTATAAACTGACTGAATACAGTGCATCCAGAAAATATTCACAGCACTTTACTTTTTCCACATTTTCTTACATTACAGCCTTATTCCAAAATTGATTAAATTCATTATTTTCCTCAACACTCTACAAAAAATACCCCATAATGACAATGTAAAAGAAGTTTATTTGAAATGTGTGTGTGTGTGTGTGTGTGTGTGTGTGTGTGTGTGTGTGTGTGTGTATAAAGCTTGGCACACCTATTTTTGGGCAGGTTCACCCGTTCTTCTTTGCAGTTCCATCAGGTTGGATGGGGAGCGTCTCTCCAGATGTTAGATAGGGTTCAAGTCGGGGCCACTCAAGCACATTCACAGTGTTGTCCCATAGCCACTCGTTTGTTATCTTGGCTGTGTGCTTAGGGTCATTGTCCTGTTGGAAGGTGAACCTTCTGCCCAGTCTGAAGTTCTGAATGCTCTGGACTGGGTTTTCATTAAAGGGGTCATATGATGCTGCTAAAAAGAACATTATTTTGTGTGTTTGGTGTAATGAAATGTGTTTATGCGGTTTAAGGTTAAAAAAAAAACATTATTTTCCACATACTGTACATTATTGTTTCTCCTCTATGCCCCACCTTTCTGAAACACGTCGATTTTCTCAGGCCTCATCTCTCTGAAACGGGGGGTTGTGCTGTGATTGGCCAGCTATCCAGCGCGTTGTGATTGTCTGAATGCCTCAAGCTTGTGACGGAAATGTTACGCCTCTTAACATATTGTGAAGCCTTGTCCGGCCTGAGCGATGAGATAAAAACATAAGGACAAACATTCTAGTTGTGTCCTCTTTTGGAAGGCAAAAACAAAGTAGTTTCGCTTTCTCGAAACAGCGTCACACACCGCGGCCTTGAGTGAGCCGCAGCCGGAGGCCAAGACTGAGCCGCGGTCAGCTTGAATGCGCAGAGGCGGGCAGCTTGAGAACAGTGCGGCAGGCGGATTCTACGAAGGAGCGTATCTTACACTTGCAGCAACCACATGTGACGACCCCGGACTGGACTCCGCTTCGTCCACGGTTAATCTGATTCAGCGATCCACAGTGAAAAGTTGATGTATTTCCTCAGCGACCAGCACGGATCAGCTCGGATCAGCTCTACAACGAGAATAAACGGTACATCTTCTTTCTTTGCATGAACATCGGGGCGGTGTTATGCAAATCTTCCCACATACTGACGTAGATATGTGGGGGCGTGTTAAAACGAGCCGTTTAGGGGGGCGTGGATGAGTCTCAGCTTTTATAAAGAATATCTCTTTGGATTTGAGACTTTAGTCTTTGCAACTTCACAGATCTTCTTTATTCACCAAGAGCTTGTAACACTCCAAAGAGAAAGGAAAATCTGAAATCACATCATATGACCCCTTTAAGGCTATCTCTATATTTTGCTGTGTTGAGTGTTCCTTCTACTCTGAGGAGTCCCTCAGTCCCTGCCTCAGGCTGCTACCAGCACACTTTACTGTTAGGATGCTACTCTGCAGGTGATGAGCAGAGCCTGGTTTCCTCCAAACATGATGCTTAGAATCGAGGTTCATCAGACCAGATAATCTTGTTTCTTACAATCTTAGGGTTCTTTAGGTGCTATTTTGCAAATTCCAAGTGTGTTTTCATGTCTTCACTGAAGAGAGGATTGAGTTTGGCCACACTGCCATAAGAATTTTTTGAAGTTATAGTTATATAACTTAAGTTATAAAAGAAGGTGGGAACTTGCCTATGTCTGCTCACAGTGTTGTTCAGAAGACTTATATGATGTCACTTCCTGTTAATGATGTCACATAAGGATCAGTTCATTGTTTTTATGGGGGATAATAATTTGTGTAACGGGGTTGAGGGGTTACTGAGGGGAGGAACTAAATAATATGATTTTAATGAATAATCATGAATTTACTTAGAAAAAAAACATGACCAGCAAAAAAGCACAGATAGATATTTATGAGAGTGGAAAAATGTACGGACTTTTTTCTTATTTCATTATTTATTTCCCAAGCACACTTTCATAGAAGGCCATGAGGGACATGACAAAATAAGTGGTGTCAACTGAAAAAAAAAACAAGATAATTTCTAATATAATGATATAATGGATTTTACTAATGAACTTACTAAACATTACCTAATGATTAACATATGATTATTGAATGTAAATTAAAATGCTTACAAATGTCAGTAAACTTTCAGTTCACTGGTCTTTGTTTTTTTGTGTAGACCTCTATTTACACATCTTAAATAATCTATTAATCATTTTTCATGTTTTGCAATATCCAATCTAAAGTAGAAACTATTCATCATTTGCAAATGTGTATAAATGATTACTAATCATTTTTAAAAAACGTTAAAAATGTTCACTTTTTTTGTTGTTGTTGCCTAAAATCTTCCTGATTATAGCCTTTATCAGTGTTAATATAATAGTCATATCATATTCATCAAACTTCTATTGTTATCCACAATATTGCTGTATTAAGTGCAATAAATAAAGACTGTAGTATCAGTGCAAACGACTTTATTTCTCAAAATTGGAAAACCAAATGAACTCCTCTGACCTGTCCCACAGTTTTTAGGAGTAAAATGACCATTCCATTGACACCACTCCTGAAATCAGCCTTTGTTACTCCTTTAGAGCATCACAGAAGCACTGAATACTGAGAACATATCATTAATATGAGGTAGCGCCCTCTAGTGTCATCCCTGGTACATGAAATGTTTCCCAGTACATACTCATAAAGGTACATACATAATACATGGACAGCCACTAAATTCTTACCATTTCATCTTACCTCAAACAACATTCTGAGCAACAAATAACAGGAAAAAAATAACCGTGCATGATTTTGAATTTGATAATACAAAAGGCAATTGAGAGTAAATTGGTTATTTTGCACATTAGGAGCTCTGCCCCCTCCCGAAATGGCACATTTTGCACGAAATACAAACCAAAAAATTAAAACAAACTCCATCTCGTAACTGAATCGGCTGCAGATAAAATAGTTTATAAAAATAGTTCACTTTTGCAACAAAATAATGTTCAACACTCTTAACAGATATAAAGCGGAACCATGAAAAAAATATACATAAAATGAAAAAATATAATCATCTGAAATCTGAAAAGACAAAAATATGTACTGTGCAATATTTACTAATTATTTGAGCTGAAAATATCTGGTCAAATATCTGTAACACCTAATGAGCACCCTCAGTAAAGCAGCAATACCTCTGGATTGCATTTCCACTTAAGACATACATCATGATACACCTCATGTGTATGTCACTCTCAGGCAGCATGGCTTTACATTGCTCAAATAAACCAAAACAATAACTAAACTACAGCTAGACGTTATATAAATAAACAATAGAAAAATAACAAAGCTAGAGGTCCTGTGCTTTACAGTAACTCGAGTGGTTTTAAAAACGTTAAAAGAATCGATGTTTTGTTAAGAATAGAAATGCTAATGTTGATTAAAAGCCACAGTGATGTGGCGATATTAAAATCAAACCATCTGTAGATTCCCTCAGAGCTGAGCATCCTTTTTATATCTGACTGACAAACACCACCAGCCATAAATATTTGGTAATAAATATAAAAACAAGCACAATTTCCGATGCTTAAAACACAAAAAACTCACATTACACAGAGTGAAAGACCTGTAAATAAATTAGAAATGTTTGGATGTTTTTGGTTTGTATATATAAGGTTAGTCTGTGCCTGTGCTACAAAGTTGGTATCACTGAGCCTGTGGTGCATATACATGTGTGTTTGCTCAAGAACCCATCTGTTCGCCAGAGAAGTTATGTGTATGAAAGGTTATAATGCACTATGGTGTGCACGAGTATAACTGGAGCACCTGTGCCGTGGGTAGGCATCAGTTATTGGCGCGTAGTGCTTGAGATTGTGCTCGGCGACGGGCTAATCTAGAGTTAGATGGAGGGGAGAGCCTCATAGAGCAGACCACGGCACCAAAGTCCTCCTGCTCTTCCTCCTTCTGAGACAGCTGCCGATTGAACGCGATGGCATCAGCTGCGAACTGCGTCAGGTCTTTAGTGCTGCAGTTTCTGTAGGTTCAACCAGAGATGGTTAGAAACATTACAGAAACTGGAAAATATACTTAATCTACTGCATTGACATCAAATACCTTTGTAGAACACGAGGAGTTGAAAGAACTCTTTCAGGTGCGTTCTGAAAATTTAAATGAGTAAATAAAAATGTTATAAAAGCATATACATTTATATAATAATGTATATGATATACATTTTGTACATTATAACATTTGATTTGTATAATGTATACTACCGACCAAACCTTTGGGGTTGGTAAGATTTGATAATGTTTTTGAAATAAGTCTCTTATGCATTTAAAAAAAAAAAAAAAAAAAAAAAAATTTTTTTTTTTTATACAGTAAAAACAGTAATATTGTGAAATATTATTACAATAAAAAAAAAAAAATATTAAATATTAAAATGCAATTTATTCCTGCAAAGTTGAATTTTGAAAATATTTTAATTTGCCGCTTAAGAAACAATTATTATTATCAATAAAACAGTTGTGCTGCTTTGTATTTTTTTTGTATTAAAGTACAGAGCTTTTACATGACATCTATTTTGTGTCAAACGGCTGCTTCTTAATTATCTAACTGCTCTTATTCAAAGAATTAAAATGCAAGTAAACAACAAGTAAAAAGATGGAATCAAAAAGGCTTCAAGAAAAACAGAGCTAACGTCTCACCCCTTGCACCCAGGGATGCTTCAGGACCTGGGCAGCACTCAGCCGTAGAGTGGCATCTCGCACCAGCAGCCGCGAGATCAGATCTTTGGCATCGGATGAGATCTGAGCCCACACTCCATCGCCAAATTCATATTTCCCCTCCTGAATCCTCTCAAACAGGTTGTTCTGAACAGGAGTGGACAACACTTTTAAGTTGTCTACGTGGATGACGTGAATTCTCTGCATTTTTGAATTGGCGTGTGCCTTACCTGGCAGGCACGACATGTCTCTCCTCTTTCCCAGCCACAGTTGGTGCCGCAGTGGCCGGTGAAGGGAGGACTCCCGCTGAGCAGGATGTAGAGAATCACTCCAAGGCTCCAGAGGTCACAGCGCTTATCATAGAACGAAGCCTCATCCGTAAAGACCTCCACCACCTCGGGTGCCATGTACTCAGCTGAGCCACACTAGAGGACAAAACACATCCATCAAAACATGCTGCTCTACACGTTTACAGTTCAAAGGTGCCGAAAACACAAACGTGAGGATGTGGTTACCGGTGTGGTGAGCTCAGGGGTAGTTATTGGGGTACAGGCACTGTTCAGCTTCACTCCGCTCCCAAGATCAAAATCACAGATCTTCACAGGAGAAACCTGAATAAAAGCAAAATACTTGTTACAATTAAGACTGGCTAGATTTGAAACATACAAACACTACTGTTCAAAAGGTTGGGTTCAGTTAGAAATGAATACTTTTATTCAGCAAGGACGCATTAAAAAGATGTGTGTATATAAAATGTTACAAAAGATTTCTATTAAATCAAATAAATGCTGTTCCTTTGAACTTTCTATTCATCTATCAAA
Organism: Cyprinus carpio; assembly: GCF_018340385.1. Classification (NCBI taxonomy): domain Eukaryota; kingdom Metazoa; phylum Chordata; class Actinopteri; order Cypriniformes; family Cyprinidae; genus Cyprinus; species Cyprinus carpio. Next base: position 7,972,818 of record NC_056582.1, on the reverse strand, counting down.
AATCTATCACAGTTTTCTACAAATGAATATTAAAGTGCCCCTATTATGCCATTTCCAATATTGCCTTAATGCAGCTGGATGTGAATGTAAACCATCTGCAAAGGTGAGTAAGCCAAAAGTGCATGATTAATAAAGTTATAGTCTCCCAAAAAGATATTGTTTCTAAAAAAAAAATCGAATTTGAATCGGTGCCATAATTTCTGCAATGAATGAATGAATGGTGGATGGGGCAATGCACTGTTTTGTTTGCACAAGCGTGGACGACGCTTGCGGTGTTTTCAGCCTCTGTCGTCTCACTATGATGACATGAATACACAAATTTCATCCCCAGCTTCTCTGAGAGTCACTTCATTAGCATTTTATCGTTTAATTTGACAACACTACCGTCATATCACATACACAGAAGCTGCAAGTTCCTCACGGCAACCTGTCAAAATAAAAGTTTAATTTAACGTGAAGAAACTGACAAAAATATAATACTATTTAGCAGTCTTAAGACTCAATGTAACAACAATAAATCTACTATACAAAAAAAAAGAAAAGGTTTAAAATACAGGCCTGTAGCTCTTAATTTCTTTTTATAAATTCACCATTTGTAAACTGATGTTTCCTGTTCATTTTTTAGAATTATCAATACTATTTGTATCGAAACTATGTTCACTGAATGTAATATTTAATTTTTTTTAATCGAGAATCAAACCAAGAATCGTATGGAATCGAGAGCTTGTGAAGCGAAATCGAATCGGGACATCTGAATCGATACCCAGCCCTAGTGTTTCCTTTCTTACACACGCTGTACGCTGTAGACTAATCAGAACAGACTGGCCATCTGACCAATCAGAGCAGAGTAGGCTCATGGAAAGGAGGGGTTTAGACAGACTGAATCTGAGAACTGCTTCAAACTAATCTTTTGAGAATCACTGAAAAATGATTTGATAAATAAAAAGCGTTTTTTGACCTTGCATGCATGTAAACCTATTGCAGGAGACTACCAAAACAATATTGGGATCCTTTAAAATGGCATAATAGTGGCACTTTAAGCATACCAAGCCGTAAAATAGCTTTTTATGGAGCCCTGCACATGAAGGAACAAATTAGTAAATCATGGTCATGAATTAGTTGTGGAATCGAGTTCTTAATTCTATTACTATACATTTTTTCCTGCATGTCATGTGTGGAGCTCTGTAGTTTTCAACATTGATCAATCAATCAATCAATCAATCAAATTGAGCGTATCAGAAGGATTTCTGAAGGATCATGTGACACACAAAACTGGAGTAATGATGCTGAAAATTCAGCTTTGACATCAAAGAATAACATTATAGAATAACAAGAATTACATTTTAAAACAGTTGTAGGGCTGTCCTTGACTAAAGATTTTTCTAGTTGACTAGTAGTCGTTCATTTTTAGCAATTAGTCGACTTATCACACTTTAATATTAATAAACCACATCATTCATAACAAGGAGCCTTTAATTGCTTATAGCCTGTCAGAGCTCAAGCACACATAAAACTTGCCACTGCACACCAGCAGAAGTCGTGATTGTGAATGCGTCAGAGGAAAAAAACAGCAAGAAGACTGCCTTAACATTATAACAATTAATTGATAAATTTCTGTATTTTTGGTTGCAGTGATAAAGTCGCTGATACTGACTCGTCTTCACCACTGTGGACGTGCATGTTTCATACTGATTACATAATCTGAAAACATTTATTTTCCATTTGAATGGGTTCGTTTAAAAGTAGACATTTTGCTTAGAGATATTTTTCATGTCTGTGCGGCAAGCGGAGAGTTTCAGTTAAGTTTTTTTGACATGCTCAAGTTCACAGAGACCTAGATGGCAGAAAGCGCACAATTTGCTTTCGTTATTTTAATTCGAAAGATGTGTTACTCTGTATGAGGATGTAATGACAGTGTATTTTAAGTTAAATGCAAATGATCGCACCGGTGCCTCCAAGTTAACTGTCATGCAGTGAGTGCGCTGCTTTAATATCGCTCATTTTTCTAGGTTAACGTTAGAACAAGCGGCCATGTAATGTTGCTACTGCTACTATGGCAGCTTTTATTAGTAATGTATACTAATGTTTGATGTAAAATAATGAATTTTTTGTCCTTGCTGGCTAGTCTTTCTGGATTCTCCCAACCCTAATCCTTCTGTAACCAGACAAAGTACACAGAGTGTTACCGAATCAAAATGCATGTGTTACCTTATCAGTATATTCACACAGGATATTTTCAGGCTTAAGGTCCCGGTGAGCGATTCCTGTTGGAAAAAGTGAGAGAAGTCTGTGTAAACACACTCGCGCGGGTCATGGTCAGCGGGCCACAGAGTAAATGTACAGTACTTACCTTTATTGTGCAGAAAGTCCAGTGCATGTGCTATATCCCTGACCACATGACTAGCCTCTCTCTCATCAAAGTATTTTCGACTCTGTATGTGTGTTAAAATGGAACCTGAGAGGAAAAGAAAAAACTATTCAGAAATAAAATACCCAAGAATGAGAATGCATCTGTATTTTATCTCTTTACAACTGTATAGTACCTCCACGCAACTTCTCGAACACCAGATAAAAACAGCAGTCCTCTTCAAAAAACTGAATGAGCTCCAGAATGTTCCTGCAGAGAAACACACAATGTGTGCGGTTGAGCAGTTATGTATCAATTACAGGTAAAACTGTGATTGAGTATAATTATATATAAATTATTATTGAGTATGATGACCATTGTGGAATAAGATCATACTTATTTCCTTGACACTGGTAAAGCGTCTCCACCTCTCTGAAAACTCTACTGCGACTGTGACCAGCTTTCTTCTCGATTATCTGAGAAATGTAACCACACGTTACACTCAAAGTCATTTCTTATGTTTGTTTGACAAAGCAAAACAATGTGTTGTATGAGAAACACTTCCAAGAAAATACAACTTCCAACCGATCTCCATTTTTTTAAAATTAATTTTTACAAAAAATGTCTTATGGTTTGAATATAATTTAAATAATAGTGCTGGCAATTTGAACTAATTGAATGAATAAATGACTCAATGACTGACTCATAAAGACATCAACTACAACCTGCTGGCAGTTTTAGTTTTTATTTGGAGCATCATTTTATTAATATATATATATATATATATATATATATATATATATATATATATATATATATATATATATATATATATATATAATAAAACATTTTCATATATATAAAAAAAATTAAGGGGTAATTTGCTGAAAAATGAAAAACCTGCATGACATTTACTTTCTTTTGTGGACCATAAAGAAGGTACTTTGAAGACTGTTGGACTATAGTTAACAAAGCTGTTTTGGTTTCCAGCATCTTTCATTTTATGAACAAAAAATACTGAGCTGTTTCTCAAATTATCTTCTTTTATGTTCCATAGTTTATGTAGCATAAACATTTATGTGTAATACACTTTATGTTGAATCAAATAAAATATTTATTTCTAAAGCTACTTTTTATAATGTCTACTGGATCATGTAATTAATTAGAAAAATTCTAATCGACTGACAACACTAGAAAATAGCTTTTAATGTACCTTCTGATCACACTGCAAAAAAAACTTGTTTTCCAGTACAAAAGTCTAAAAAAATCTTAAAACAATAAACATTTACTCGACAAGCAAAATAATTCAAGTCATGTTTTCTGTGACATTTATCAAAATTAAGTTAGTTCATAATAAAAAAATAAATAAATATCCGATTATTTTTTGAGAAATTTATGATTATTTGTTTGTGATTAAAAGTTTTCATTCCCCACTGACAGATATTTGTTCTTGTTTTAAACCATCTCACTTCATTTAGTTCAATTTCTCAGAAATCAAGATTTCACATCTAGTTATTATTCTGCATCTCAAGCAAATGTATCTTGATTTAAGCATATTTCTACTGGAAAACAAGATGAAAATATTGAGGGAAATATTCATTTGCAGGGCATGCAAGATTTAATGCCAAGACTTTATGTAATTAAGACTTTTCTATCTTATTAAGGCTTTAATTTCGTGGAACAGCAAATTTAAAGACATTTTTCATCCCCGCGGAAAAACCCTGTTACTCCCTTCTCACCTTCACAGCATACTCATTGCCGTTCTGTAAACTCACACAGCCCTGGACTTTAGCATAAGCTCCCTGACCCAGCAGCTCGTCCGTCAGCTTGTACAGATCTACAACACACACACACACACACACACACACACACTTGTGAATTGACTCACACCTTACCCAATCAGGAAATGTCGGGAGGATATGCAATCAAACATTTTGAAAGATCTGATGATGATGCACGATACAGACTACACAGACTGAAAATGCAAGGTAAACCATAGAACAAGAAGGTGCACATTATGAGGATTAATAAGAGCTCTTGTAATCTTCTAGATGGTTCAGTACCACTAAATTTGCCGGTGAAACTGTCCGTGGCACGAGTTCTGCGTTTCTTCTTCCGCCGCGTAACCAGGTCTGTGATGGCGATCGGTTGACTGCTCTCCATTCCTAATCCCAGAATAAAAACCACAAAACCAAAGGTGTTACGTAACAAATTCTTAAGTACTCTGTGAGAATGCATTCTTTGAAATGATTGCACGATTTGAAGGATGTGTTTTTAAACGTTTCGTCATAAGCAGCTGTACCTGCGGGGCTGCTGGAGGCGTGAGAGATCAGACCACGGCTCTCCACCTGACCAGATCCCAGAGCACTGCTGGTTATCTGAGAGAAAGAGAGAGACACTTACTATCAGGACACGGTGTTAGTATCAGAACAGATAACATGCACCTTTATCAGAGGAAGAGGAAGTGAACACTTGCAGCATGCACTTATCATATTTCTCACTCTGAACAAGTCTATCATGACTAACGTGTTTCAAAACTTCTCCCCATATCTACCTACCATTAAATGTCTATGTGCTAGACTGGAAGCGCTCGTGACCTGAGCGCGAGCTTCCGCATTGAGAAGCGATATTACTGTCCTGACGTGTCTTGTCAAGCTCTTATCATCTGTCTGCTGGCACACTCACCAGCATATATTACTGTTTTACATGAAGGTGGGTTAAATGACGTGGCGTAACGGGAAATTATATAAATATCAATCGTAGTATAAGAGATATCGCCATTCGTGGTTGTTGGGTAATAGGCGGGAATATTGGGTCAGCGTAGCAGCTGGGAAAATTAACACATTTAAAGCGACAGTAGGTGCAAATCAACACTGACTGAACTGAACACTTAATCCACAAATTATAACAAATATATTCCAAACCCGTATGGATTTTTTGTTTTTTTGTGATGACAAGCACGTCCACGTTGATGTTCACCTCACAAGTGAATGGAGACTGAGGGTGTCAGCGCCTCTTTAATGCTCCACGAAGCCCCTGTTTGGCTCAATCAATGACCGAATTCTTGTTTTGTTTTATTTGTGTGTTTTATAAATTTGAGAAGGGACTGTAAATAAGTTACGAGGAGAAGCTACAAGTGTCAGAGAGCTGTTAAGTGTGGCGATGTCAGCAAAACTGTGGTAGCGCTAAGCGAAAAGATGATTATTTTTGAATAACTTTCGTTTTTAGGACATTTGACTTTGATAACAAGCGTACAAGCGTTTGTTTTTGCGACCTAATGTTTCACTGGCGCGAATACAGCCACACACGTAACAGCAGCGAGCCTAATTTAGTACAAGCTAACGTTACTTGAGCTCATGTAAAATACCAGTTACGTATATATAATTTATGTATGTTTAAAAAAAGACTCAAACCTGGAAATTGCGGCCGAATGAGTCTAGCTGTGCCGCGATTGCCTCCGCCATCATCCCGCGCTGAACAGCAGCAATGAGGAGGACAACAACACCGAAACACAACAGCACCACCCCAAACGCGCCGACTGCCCTCCCACTGCTGGACGCTGCCAATCATACTATGGTGACGAGTCGGCTCATGAATATTAGGTAGGCTGCGTGACTGGACGAACAAGGGAAATTACGAGGTCACGTAAGCATGACCGAATATATTCATATAGACGTTACTGCTGCCACGAATAATTCATTATATTAGTATTTCGCACTGGAGAAAGACCGGTTTTGGGGCTAAGGAGGAATACGCTCAAATTAAATGATTAGACGCCAACCCAGGCTCACGGAATGAAACTCGATCTTTATAAAGTTAATGCTGTCTACCGAGTCTGTGGCGGAGAGTCACTATAAAAAGGAGTGACGCAATCGGTAGAGTGACGTGTAGTGAGTTTCGGTGTTATTATGCTATCGTTGAGATATTATCATGCATATTTTTATTAATTTTAATTTTGATTCAATGTTTAATTTTTCGAATTTTGAATTCATGTATTATTTTTTAAATCGGTTTTTTATTTGTATATTTAAAAGTATTATTAATTCTTAATTGCGTTTGTCATTTTAGTAGCTTATTATGTTTTTTATTATTGTTATTTCAGTTTTAGGTATTTTACAATCAATTTACACTAAATTAAAATGAGAAATGTTGCTTTGACAACTAGCTAAAATAAAACTTTTTAATATTTAATTTTATTTCAGTTAAAGTTTATTTTATTTCAGGTAAGGAGTTTTTTAATGGTTTTCAGTTTTAGTAACTATAAGAATCCTGGACTTTAAAGGGGTCATATGATGGGATTTCAATTTTTTCCTTTCTCTTTGGAGTGTTACAAGCTCTTGGTGAATAAAGAAGATCTGTAAAGTTGCAAAGACTAAAGTCTCAAATCCAAAAAGATATTCTTTATAAAAGTTAAGAGTCAATCACGCCTTCCTAAGACCGATGAGCTTTGTAAAAAATCTCAAAAATTTCAGAAACAATTTCAAAAGGCGGGGCATAGAGGAGCAACAATAATGTACAGTATGTGGAAAATTATGTTTTTTAAACCTTAAACCGCATAAACACATTGCATTACACCAAATACACAAAATAATGTTGTTTTTACCAACGTCACATGACCCCTCTAATCTGAATTTTTTTGCCATGAAAGTTTTCCATGCGGAATTCGTTGCCTATTTAGTGTGTTAATGTAGTAATTAGGTTAGTAAATAGGTTATTTTCTAAGTATGGTATTATTTTAATATTGCCATGATCCTGAGAAACCTGGAAATAAAAATAAAATTGTTAAGGCCTGGAAAATACATAATTATTATTAGTGTAGGGTGGGAGAAAACCTAAGAACCCTGTAATTGTTTTAATTGAAACAAAAGTTAAATGTGTCCAGAATGGTTATCATAGTTTTAGTGACAATGACATAAATTACAAACCAAGTATGAAAAATGTCCAGAGTTTTCATGTTATTAGATTTTTAACAAAAATTTAAAAAGCCCCCAGTCTGACAGAGCAATTTGCTTTATACATTTACATCAAAATCAGAGTCCAGGCAGTTTAGCTTATAATTAAAAAGAATATAATCATGATTTAAAAAATTATAATAGCCTATTTGGAAAAATATTGTTAGCTGATGCTAACTGGCAAGCTTACTAGCTACGGGAAAAAAAATGTCATTCTGAAAATATAATTATATTTTTCTTAAATAACATGTACTCCCTATCTACAGGCCTTACTATTCTCATATACATATCTGTGATGTTCTACAAAACAACAAGCTTTTAAACACTTTTTTCTTGCTAAAAATTAGATCCCTTATTGTGAAATCCGTTTTCTCTCAGGTTCATCATCACCAGTGTAAGCTTCTACATCACTGTTGTCAAGGTAGTCCATAGCAACAACAAAAACGTATCTAGACTTTATCTGGTTATTTTGGGAAAAACAGTAGGGCTGCGTTTTCCCCAGCTCCACCCTATTATTATCATTATTGTTGTTGTTGTTATTATTATTATAAAGCAAAGTATAAGGAATGTCAGAAATTGATATATCATTGTTTTGAGAAACTTATGGATTGGATTTTCAGATCCAATTTCTTAAAAAAAGAGTCTTTCTATACATTTAAAATGTTTGTATTTTAAACTTGCATGCAAAAAATATATACTGTAGGCAAAAACAGCACATTGTCAGAACAAAATGTCTGAAATAAGAATAATACTGCTGAGTACTATTCATCATCAGTCACTGGAAAACTTTTCTTACTGTAATGCCCTGGTTAAAAAAAGAGACTAGCAAAGGCTTCTGCCCCTGCACTGGCACAGACACGGCAAAGCTAGAACGTAACCTCTGAAACTTAGCAGAAGTTTTAGACATATCATTTCATGACGTTACCCTCAGGAACAGTTTTTTTTCTATCTTTGAAGTCACATGGTGAAATGCTCAAAATGAATGCAATACTAAGCAAATCAATGCATCATTTCACATCAGTGCTGAAGAATTTGAGCTACTGTGCATGATTTAAACATTTACTGTCTCAAGAATGTGTTGAATTACTGGACCCACAGTTTTTTAGTAACACTGAAGCAAGGATGTATTGCATTTTAGCTCGTCTGTGAGTCTCTGATCTCGCCTGATCTTAGATCAGACCTCAAGTACATTGTTTTTTGGTCTGAATGTTTGACATTTGGATTCCCATCTGTTCTTTCAGTGGCAGATCCTCTCTGTCATTTCTTTCTGTGAAGACAGAAAAGTCCAAGTTATTACGACAAACACACCACATTTGCATTGTGCTGTCAGCATAGCTTTTCATAAAACCTACAAGTAAGCTAAAGAGCAGTAAATTCTGCTAATTGCCACTATCATTTATTATTTTGTGTCTAATAATAACAGTTATTATTATAACACATTGGCAACATACACACTGCAGTAAAATTTGGCTGTCTATTCACCTTTTAGTGCTTAATCATGTTCTGTTCACACACAGTTCAGACCAAACTGAACAACTAGTTGTTAATGACGTATTTAAACACATATAACAGTTATCTTTTTTGTATGTGAAATTACAGGGTACATTTTGACTCATTGGTGTTGACAAATCTTGCTTTAAAAAAAATTTAAAAAAAAGACAAATAAAGAAAAGTTCATAATAAACTCAGATCCAAACACAATTCCTTGGAAATAAGCCACATGGTAAAATATAGCGACCTGCACCTGCCTACTTTATGAACTCCATATATCGCTTTATGAGGCGAGCAAACGTTTGATAAACATTGCTTATAATAAGTGGACATGGCAACCCTTCAAAAGCATGCTTTATGAAGTAGCCTTCAAAACAATATATATATATATATATATATATATATCTATCTATCTATCTATATATATATATATACACTGCTCAAAAAAATTAAAGGAACACTTTGAAAACAGATCATATCTCAATGGGGAAAAATATCATGCAGGATATCTATACTGATATGGACTGGGTAATTTGTTAGGAATGAAAAGGTGCCTCATTGTTTAATGGAAATGAAAATTATCAACCTACAGAGGGCTGAATTCAAAGACACTCAAAATTAAAGTGAAAAAAGCATGCAGCAGGCTAGTCCATTAAATTTAATTGCAGCAACTCAAAATGGTACTCAGTAGTTTGTATGGCCCCCACGTGCTTGTATGCATGACAACGTCAGGGCACGCTCCTAATGAGACGAAGGATGGTGTCCTGGGGTATTCCCTCCCAGATCTGGACCAGGGCATCACTGAGCTCCTGGACAGTGTGAGGTGCAACCTGGCGACGTCAGATGGACCGAAACATAATGTCCCAGTGGTGTTCTATTGGATTCAGGTCAGGTGAGCATGGGGGACACTCAATGGTATCAATTCCTTCATCCTCCTGGAATTGACTGCATACTCTCGCCACATGATGCCGGACATTGTCGTGCACCAGGAGGAACAAGGACCCAAAGCACCAGCGCAGGGTCTGACAACGGGTCCAAGGATTCCATCCCGATACCTAATGGCAGTAAGTGTGCCATTGTCTAGCCTGTAGAGGTCTCTGTGTTCCTCCATGGATATGCCTTCCCAGACCATCACTGACCCGCCACCAAACCGGTCATGCTGAACAATGTTACAGGCAGCATAACATTCTCCACTGCTTTTCCAGACCCTTTTGCATCTGTTACATGTGCTCAGGGTGAACCTGCTCTCATCTGTGAAAAGCACAGAGCGCCAGAGGCGGTCCTGCCAATTCTGGTGTTCAATGGAAAATGTCAATCAAGCTACACGGTGCCAGGCAGTGAGCACAGAGCCCACTAGAGGACGTCAGGCCCTCAGGCCACCCACATGAAGTCTGTTTCTGATTGTTTTCTTAGAGGCATTCACACCAGTGGCCTGCTGGAGGTCATTTTGTAGGGCTCTGGCAGTGCTCATCCTGTTCCTCCTTGCACACAAAGGAGCAGATACAGGTCCTGCTGATGGGTTAAGGACCTTCTACCGCCCTGTCCTGCTCTCCTAGAGTAACTGCCTGTCTCCTGGAATCTCCTACATGCTCTTGGCACTGTGCTGGGAGACACAGCAAGCCTTCTGTCAATGGCACATATTGATGCGCCATCCTGGAGGAGTTGGACTGCCTGTGCAACATTTGTAGGCTCCAGGTATCGCCTCATGCTACCAGTAGTGACACTGACCCTAGCCCAAATGCAAAACTAGTGAAAAACAATCAGAAAAGATGAGTAGGGAAAAAAATGTCAGTGGCCTCCACCTGTAAAACCATTTCTGTTTTGGGGGTTTTCTAATGGTTGCCCATCTAGTGCACCTGTTGTTAATTTTATTAACACCAAAGCAGCTGAAATTAATTAACAACCCCCTCTGCTACGTAACTGACCAGATCAATATCCTAGAAGTTTAATTTACTTGATGCTATACTCTGATTAAAAAGTGTTCCTTAAATTTTTTGAGCAGTGTGTATATATATATATATATATATATATATATATACTCTGATTAAAAAGTGTTCCTTTAAATTTTTTGAGCAGTTTACCATGGTGCCAACCATCAGTTCTGAGAGTGAGTTCTGTTCCATACACATGAAACAATATTTTAGGGGATTGACTACAATATATAAATGGAGTTGTCACTCCTAAAATTATACAGTCTATACACAGGCCATGTACACACTTTGTACAAACTGGGAATGAATGTTGTTATGTATACAGTCATCAAGTTCGGAAGGTTTGCAGAGCTCGCTCTTGAAGGGTTGCCATGTCCACTTATTATAAGCAACATTTATAAATGTCTTAGGGCTTGTTGCTTGTGCTCGGCTCATAAAGCGATCCATTTTTTAAAGTTAATAAAGTAGGCAGGTGCAGATATTTTGGTATGTGGCTTTTTTTCAAGATAATGCCTCTTGCCTTTTTTATAGCAATATCTGGCAACACTGAGTCAAGATGTAGGCCTACTACCTCCTTCGTGATTTCCTGCACCACAATATGTGTTATGTGTTAAGTTGTTCAGTTCAGTTCCGTACAAAACCATGTAGAAGTTCTATAAATGTGGTCGTCACTACCTGAATAATTTAATTCAGTTGTAGAATGCGGTTGTCACTGCTGTAAATTACTGAACTGTGTGTACTGAACAGGATTAAGCACTAAATGGTATCACTGAGAATTTTTTTTTAATTATAATTTTTTTTATTTTAGTTTTAGTTAGTGCCTCAAGTTAAACTGACGACCAAATTTAGCTGCAGACAGTGTGTACGTGGCCACAGTAATGAAAGCACAGTGCTCTCACCAGCGGCTCCAACTCCGAATGGTCGATGAGACTGAACTCAGAGATGAAGTAGAAGTAGTGTTTGTAGCAGGTGTTGATGTGAGCCTCAGCTCCCATACTACAGATCATATCAAAGTGATGGATGTACACGTGCACAAACACCCGAAACAACCGGCTCAGTATCTTTTTACACACCTGCTGAAAGTTCTTGGGAAAAGGGACTCCTAAAAACAGAAGAAAACCAGTGTCACACTTATATCGCACTGCATTCAAGATGTTATATGATTTTTTTTTCTATGAGAAAAATCAAATGATATTTAAGGAGAAAAAGCCTACTGAGTTTTCGAGGGTTTTCAGCCAATAGTTCAGCCTGTGGAATTATGAATTGTTGGCCGTGCTTATAAGTATAGCTTCTGTAACTCTCTCCAGTAATATTTTTTCAGACAGAAGTATGTCTGGTGTTCCTGGCCCTACATATTATACAGCAATTCCTGAGAAACTTAACTGGACCATTTCTCATCCCAGTTATCCATTAATATTTCTACAACTAGCCTAACTGTTTTTGTCTTATTTCCATTCATTTGTATACCTCTGCTCATTTATTAATATGCTATACATTCCAAAGCAATTTACTGAAACAGCTTAAAGGTCAATAACAAATAGGTGTGTCCACAACAAAGAAAAGTAAAATCTAAAATAGAAATAAAAATCAAACACAGATATACTGAATTAGGGGTCCAGATCCGAACAGACCAGGCCCCATGGTTCAGAATCGGCACGCATGTGATTCGTGGATTAACTGTTAAGTTTCAGCAATAGAGCGAAAGTTTATCATTTGCACGTGTTTTGTCTCGCCAATTTATACATTCAAGCAATTTTAACTTGCGTGCTGTTTTCTGTGCACTCAGCTGCTGCCGCACACAAGTACACGCAGAGAGAGAGTTATGTTACAATACCTGTTTTGGCAAGTATTATAGTAAACACAGCTGGTAATTTCTTAAGTAAATGTAAACAGCTGAGAAAGAAACCAGTTGTGTGTTAGCATATAGGTCAGTGCATTTGGTCTTAAAGAAACAGTAGCCAATAAATACCTGCTTCTGTCTGCTAATCAAATAAATCCACATCTTAAACAAAGATTGATCTGTTTTTAACTTGTGCAGTGAGCATGTTTTATTACTGACTTTATTAGTTAGCTTTAAGCTAGTTTTTGCGGTTGTGTAAAAGTACTTAAAGTAAGCTTTCAGTAATTTTCTAAATATGTATTTATTTATTTTTTGCTGATCCGAAAAATTATCTGATCCGTGAGTTTTGTGATCTGTTGCACCACTAGTCTAAATTATAAAAAAAAAACAGAGTCAGGGTTTGATTGTACAGTTGAATAGATGCTCTGAAATCTGAAAATGATTTCCACTTCAAACAAACATGGGAAGTTATGAAAAAATGGTGAACACTACTATATATATATATATATATATATATATACACACACACACACACACACACACATATTCCATTTTTACTTCATTCAATTTTAGCTACATTTTATTCAGTAAAAAGGACATATTATCTGATATTTAACTAAAATTAACACCTCAAAAAACCAAAGTTAAAAACTTAAGGTAAATTAAAAAAATTATTTGTTACTTGAAATAAAATAAAAGTTTACTGAAGTAAAATATATATAAAAATATTTCAGCTAGTTGCCAAGGTAGCATATTTTAATTTACTTTAAAATGAGGCACTAAAATGAAAATAATAAAAATAAAAGAGATTTGACGTCGCGCACCTACTCGTGTAGGAAAGATGTCCTCATTGTTGATGAGGGACTCGATCCAGTTCATCAGGAGGTTCATGTATATAAGAGCAGGCAGTTTGGTGGGCCTCTTATACTGATCCCCATCCTGCCACCTGTATTCATAACGAGGCCCTCCAGACATGATGGGACAGCTCTTCTCAGTGCAGAACTCGCTCACGGTCCCGTAGATGAGGTTGATTCGATTGAAGAAATCCACCACGTGCACAGCTATCCAGTCGTTAATGTTCTCCCCGTCTGGCAGCTGCACCACTTTCCTCAGGTCCAGGCCTGACTTCAGAGACGCCTGGGCTCTTTTGTACAGCTCAAAGCGTTGGGTTCCAGGTTCAAATCGTTTCCGAGGCCGGAATGTTTTGTCTTTGCTGAAGACCTGACCCAAGCACTGAGCCATTGCTGAACTGAGCAGGGTGACGGAGTCGTCAGATCCACTCAGGATCTGGATAGTTGAGATTTTTCACTACTATGGGCCCTTTCTAGAGAAGAGAAAAAAAAATAAAAATAAAAAAAGACTTACTGTCCCCGAACTTTTGAATGGTAGTTTAAGTACACTCCATAAACAGACCATCACAAACAATTAATTTCTTCCTCTCTATGCATTTAGTTTCCCTTTGTGTTGTTTATAAGATACACGGAGTGTCTGTTCAGCCGTACAATCAAACCCCGCCTCTCTGTTTTCATTTAACGTTCTGCCAGTGTATCTGTGTTTTAGCCCATCCTTTCTTTGTCTCTTTGATAAGTCTTGTTTTTCTTTCCCTTTCTGTTTCTCTCTCCTTCCATAAATGAAAAAAAGAGAGATATTATGCAGGTCTGTTTCTGACACTTGTTGCTGTAACTGAGAATGTATCTTCATGCAATAAAAAGGCACTATAAAAGCCTACATTTCCATAATTGTTTTTTATATGCAAATATGCATCTTTTATATAGTTTTCAATTCTATAAAATGACATATCATTTTTGTTTCTAAGCAAACTGTTAATATCCAGTAACTTTGTAAACTTTATAACAAACATAAAAGTCTCAGTTTCGAGGCTGGCTTTAACTCGATTCATTCAATTGGTGTGGAAGCAAAGGACAGAGGAGTTATTTGTCCACCTCTACAACAAACACAGACGTGTCTGAGCAAGCTTTTTCACATTAGTGCTTTAACACAGAGCATGAAACAAAAGTGGCATCTTATCAATGAAAACAAATGAAAGAAAAGAAGAACTGTAGACTTTAAGGTCCCTACCTAAAGCACCTGGCTTTAGTCCCACTGTAGACACTTGGAATGTTGTGGGAAACCTGGAAAGATTTCCTCGCTCTCCTGTTCTCTCCAAGAGGGAACAGAGCAAATCCAAACGGTCTTGTGAGGATCCTTTCTGGCACTCATCAGCCTCTCTCTACCCTCCAAAACGCACATAGGAATAGGGCATTATAGAGCGAAAAAAAAACAAGCTGAAAAGTTATTTGGCTCCGCTTCCTGTGTATGATGTCACTTCCTGATTTTGTCTGCTAGGCCCCAGTGTCTGTTTTTGTGTGTGTGTGTGTGTGTGTCGTGTGTGAAGTTTTCATTGATGGTGGGAGGAGCAGCAGTGAGTCTGTGAAGTCCAGTCCCACATCAAGCCACATCCTTTGCTTCAAAACAAGAGGACTGTATCCCAGCCCATCCATTACTACACACTTCACACTTTCCTGTTTCTCAGAACGTCTAAATCAAGTTTGATTAACATTGTTTCAAAATCATTATTATAAATGTTAAAAAATAATGTGTAATATATTCTTAAGTATATGCAATTTATTTAAATAAGAATTATTTTAAAATTAATGTAAGTGAATGATTAATGAACTTTAGAATTCATTGTGATTTTGTTTTCAACCTTATTCAATTAATACTCTGAAGCACAATTGTGAAGACATGTAATTACAATAAGTAACCACTAGATGGAAATATATAGTTTCCTAAATATTGATAGTGGCACAATAAATGGCATTTGGTTTGAAATCTTTTTAAAGTATGAAGTGAAAGGCAATAGCATACATTGTGAAAAATTATAAAGGCTTTTAAGACCTTTGGAGTATCTTTATTTCTTGAGTCATGAAGATATTGCACTGTACAAATGTTAAATAAATAAAAAAGTAAATGAATTAATAAAGATTATATGTTTTACAAGTAAATACTATCTATTCTAGTTATTCTACTTCAAAATTTCATGTTAAGTTACTTGCCATTTCTTTGTAATTGTAATTTTATTTAATTAGGTATACTGCTTCTACACCAATTTTCTTTTCTTTTTTTCAGTATGGGGATATATTTGATGGGATGTGGTTAATAGAAATTTACATAAATATTTTTGTGTGTTTGAGTAAGAGTTTTCTTTTTTTAAGGTTTGTTTAAAAAACAACAACATTATTTTCAGTACAATGTATTGACTGAGCCATAGAAATGTCTTGTCTAATGAGTTGATGTTCTAAATCCATTAGAAATCAGGTCATAATATACAAATTGTATTTCTAGAATGTTCTGAATTCCATCAGTGTTTTGTCTTTGAGATGTTAATGTTACAGATCAAAAACTTGATCTTGTTCAAGAATTCTGTTCCAGTGCTTTTCTGTAATGTTTGCTGTGTTTGCAAAACAGGTTGAACATTTTTTTTCTGTTGTTCTGCAATGCCTCAAGGAATGAATAGATGGACAGAACAGATAGAAAGAACAGACACATACATAGACAAATATGTAAGCAGATTGAAAGACTAGACAGACAGACAGACAGACAGACAGATAGATAGATAGATAGATAGACAGACAGACAGACAGACAGACAGATAGATAGACAGACGGATAGATAGATAGATAGATAGACAGACAGACAGATAGACAGACAGACAGATAGATAGATAGATAGATAGATAGATAGATAGATAGATAGAAAGATAGACAGATAGATAGATAGACAGACAGACAGACAGACAGACAGATAGACAGACAGACAGATAGATAGATAGATAGATAGATAGATAGATAGATAGATAGATAGATAGATAGATAGACGGATAGATAGATAGATAGACAGACAGACAGATAGATAGATAGATAGATAGATAGATAGATAGATAGATAGATAGATAGATAGATAGATAGAAAGATAGACAGATAGATAGATAGACAGACAGACAGATAGATAGATAGATAGATAGATAGATAGATAGATAGATAGATAGAAAGATAGACAGATAGATAGATAGATAGATAGACAGACAGACAGACAGACAGACAGATAGATAGATAGATAGATAAATAGATAGAAAGATAGACAGATAATTTTATTTCAATTAACATCTATCTAGCTAGATATAGATAGATAGATAGATAGATAAATAGATAGAAAGATGGTAGGTTGGTTGGTTGGTAGGTCAGACAGATAGATAGACGGATGGACAGACAGACAGACAGACAGACAGACAGATAGATAGATAGATAGATAGATAGATAGATAGATAGATAGATAGATAGATAGATAGATAGATCATATATTAGGGTACAATAAATAAATGTACCCTATATATATAAATAAAATACATAAAATATATATCTAAAAATAAGATATTAAACAAAACAAAAAATAATTAAAATTAATAATAAAAATTCATTAAAAATTGTAAACGACAGAATTAAAGAGTATAAAATGTGGTTTACCTGGCGGACTCGTCACTATATGGCTGTGTCTCAAAAACTAGTGCTGCCTACCGAGACTGAAAGAGCGCCCCTCAGCCCTCACACATACCATGCCCAGAAATGCAGTCTAGGTAGGCATGTAAGTAGGTTTGGAGACACAGCCAGTGCCTACGTTTTGGGTTGAGCCTTCAACACACCTGAGGGGCAAACGCGAAAGGACAGCTGTTTTTCGGGAGCTTCGGCCTTTCACAGGTTAGTCGGGCACAGAGGAGGCAGATGTTAGCGGATAGTTCAATTATTATTATTTTTTTTTTTTTTACATGTTTGTGTGTGTGTATGGGGGTAATTTATGTATTTATTTTTTGTGGTGCCGGGTTAGATAAACACTGCAGTCGTTCATTCGCCTTGGTTCGTGTGATGACTTTTAATTCGCGCGACATCTTTAAAGAAGGACCTTTCCGTTCACACGTGGTTTTACGCAGAAAAGAGAAGAAGCACAGAAGCTTGTTTTCTCTCCGCCTCTGAAAAGCTGCTATTGGTTTAGTCTCAGCTCCCGATCGCGTAGTTTCCTGTCTTTTGTTCAGGTGTGTCGTAGAAGTCGCGATCTGAAGCTGCCAGAGGCGTTTTAACGATCTCCTGATAGCACTCGAACCCTTTACAGGTGAGTCCTAAACGATTTTGACCTCTTTCATAATTCACTTCTGCAAAAGTACATCTGTATTGCCAAAGCATTAGCTGTGTAACTGCGTAGAGTCCGAAATTATGCAATGTAAATTAGCAGTAGTGCAAATAAGTAATATGAACAAATAAAACGGAATGCAAAGTTTAAAGTAAAAATAAAATGAAAGTAAGAGTTAAATGTAACCAAAATAAATAAGTTATGAAAAATAATGACTAGCATACATTTTTATTATGATTTACAGAAGACACCCACTAAAATGGCATTCAGTGAAACAATAGTTTATATACAAAATATATATTATTATTTTTTTTATTTTTTTCAGGGATATTTATAACAACAAACATAAGATATTAAAAGACTTTAACCCATTTTCACTCATATTTTGGCTTTGTAAGTTATTTGAAACGTTAAAGCAGACACTATAATTGCATTTAATATGCTTTCTGTGTATATAAAATCACATTTGTAAATTTAATTTGATGTGTACACCAAAATGGGACGTTTCATCTTTGACTCATAGACACTGGTGATCTCCCTTTCAGAAATATTTGACCTCGGCCAGAGGTGCAGGTGACCCGTCCCTCATGGTGATGTTAAAGTAAAAGCTTGAGAAGCTTGTTTAATGACTTGTTTAGAGTGTCTACTGTACAGAAACGTGCTGCTGCATCGTGTAACGCACAGTATATTTAGTTTAGCTCAAGTTCACCATTTAATTGCTTGATGAGTGAACTGTTACTCTCTGTGTGTGCTGCCGTATTCTCCATCGAGTCAGAGATAATGTTTGTACCGAACATGAGAGAAGAGCTTCACCTCAGCTGTTAGGGTGTTGAAAGGTTGTTTCACTTGCTAAGTGTTTTGCAAGTTTCCTCTTTACAGTTCTGTTAGTTTCCGCCGAAGGGATGAATGACACCTTGCCAAGTTTTCGAGTTTAGTGAACGCCCATTAACCTTTTGCATTCTCTTTGTGGGCTGGTAAGCACTTTGTTATTATAAGAAGAAAGGTTTTCCCATAACGCTTACATTAGTCAAGTTTCACTTTATAATATATTGGTGTATGCATTGTTGGTTATATTTTAATGTGTGTGTGCAACTTAATGAACTCAAGTCCTCTTCACCTGTCAAAGGTGTCTTTGATAAGAGTCACTAGAAGATACATTTTTAAAGTCTGTCTATCTGTTTTATAAATGCATGTTTATAGATCTTATTGTAAACAGAAAACACATGCATGTGTGTAATTAAAAAAATCATTTAGGCTGCTTTTCGACCACCCTTGGAGGTACGTCACAATACAGAAGACGCTACTTCCATTTCAATGCAACTTTAATGTAAGATTCCCACTTCTTTTTTTTGTAATTTGTTCACAGAAGTGAGAAATGGGGAAGGGATGGTATGCAGTGACTAAAAAAGAATTGAAATCTTATGAGAACATAATCATCAACTTTTATTCTTCATGCAGTAGTGCAATGAACCAAATTAAATGAAAAACATGTTAAATATAAACATTTTCTCTAGTGGTCTCAGACTTTTGGTCCCACTGTATCTTAACTATGTAATTGATTTCTAATCAGATTATTGAAATTGTGATGTTTTAACTAATGGAAAACATTTGCTAACCTGATGTGATGATAATATCAGTCACTGTAACATTTTGTGATGAAGAACTACACTGGGAATGTTTGGTGCATGTGTCATTATATCAGTGTTTCGTTGCATGAGGTGTAAGCACTGACACCACACTTCTGCACTCCAAACACGTTTCTCGGCCCAGCTGAATCAAACAATTAAACTGTAGTTTCATTCCTTTCATTCCTGAAACGAGGCATTTGCCTATGACAGACTCGTTCCTCACTCATTCTTCTCATAATACAGCACTGAGTAAGATGCATCAGAGCTTTTTTTCTAATGTGACAGCTCACACACTTTCTTTTTCATGTCTCCTCGTCTAGTCTGGTATCTGGTTTCTTTCAGGGAGAGCACCTACTAAAATATTTCAGTCTATCCTTTTTAAATAAGCAACCTTAAAGGGATAGTTCACCCAAAAATGAAAATTAAGTCATCACTTACTACACCCTTGTGTTGTTCTAATGCTGTATTCCCTTCTTTCTTTTTCGGACAACAAAAATTTTGTTCAAAGTAAAATGGTCATTTATGATTTCTCATTTATTTATAAATAAATCAGTAAAAATCTGGTCTCTATTGACTTCCATAGTTTTTGGTTGCTATTCATTTTAATTGCGTCAATACTTCTTTTGGAATAATTAGTCATAATTTTAAAACACGGTTTGGGTGAGTAAATGGTCACAGTTTTAATTTTTTGGGTCAAGTTTCTGTTACCAAGGTTGCATTGGCTGTTGAATTGAGCACCTGTCTTGACAGATTAGTTTTGCGTTTTTGAGGTTTTGGAGGCCTGACAGGGGCTATGTGTCTGACTGGTTGGGCTTTGGGTTATTTTGGTGCAGCGATGAATTATATGTGTGAAATGTTTTCTTTCATGTATCACAGAAATGGATAAATACCTGTTTGCACTCTGGTTCTGTATGTTCATATACCACTGACAGGTTGATTTAACTTGTTTAATGCAACAATGCCTGCCAAAGGTCTTTGTTGAAATGTTACAAGACCCTTCACAGCCAAGATTATGCAAAACATTTGTATCTGGGCATTATCGTTATTAAAGGTTACCATGGTTCCATGGTGCTTTGTTATTAGATGAGCCATTTGTTGAAAAGCCCTTCGTGAGATGCAACAAGGAGTTTGTGAAACATGAGAGCATTTTTTTCCCCTTTGCACTTGAAACAAACGCACATTCTTAATCCAACCAATACTGGTTTGCTGGTCTTACCTGGTTTGAGGTCAACCAGTCTGGATAACAATGTCTTCTGCTGGTTTAGCAAGCTGGTCTTCTAGCCTGACAAGCTGCAAAAAGCCCAGAATCTCTCTGAAACCACACTTGATGAGTGACGTCACATTCATTTATTTGTTTAATTGACCCAGGCCATAAGTTTATATGCTGGTTTTGCTGTATGGCCCATTCAGTTTGTTTTAAAGGGTCATGAAACCCTGTTTCAGCAGCGGTTAGTTCTCACCACTCTTTTGAAAAATGATGCAAAAATAGATGTGGTGCAGCATTTTGGATTCAGACAGTTTTATTTCACTCTCATTGAGTTCAAAGCTTCACACAAATGCATGCTGCAATTATATGCAACAGAATGAACAAAATTTATTATACATGGTTTTGTAGGCTCACAGTATGTTACACAAATACACAAATATCCTGTGACAACTAATTTAAAGGTTTTTTTAAATATAAATATAGAACTGAGTATCATTAGCATAACATTGAAAGCTAACATTGTGTTTCCTGATGATATCTCCCAAACTTAACATGTAAAGCGTGAAAAGTAACGGCCCTAGTACTGAGCCTTGAGGTACTCCATACTGCACTTGTGATCGATATGATACCTCTTCATTCAATGCTACGAACTGATGGGGGTCAGATAAGTACGATTTGAACCATGCTAATGCACTTCCACTAATGCCAACAAAGTTTTCTAGTCTATTCCAAAAAATGTTGTGGTCGATAGTGTCGAACGCAGTGCTAAGATCCAGTAGCACTAATAGAGAGATACAACCATGATCAGATGATAAGAGCAGGTCATTTGTAACTTTAATGAGAGCAGTTTCAGTACTATGATACTGTCTAAATCCTGACTGGAAATCCTCACAGATACAATTTTTCTCTCCGAGATTCAAATTTTATAAAGCTACAAGAATACTTTTTGTGTGCAAAGAAAATGTGCCTTCACAAGAGTATCATGATGCATGCGTGTGGTGCTGCTGACACAGGGCGTTCTGATGTAGAACCCGGATGCGCTGTGCCTTATTTGCAAGCTGAGGAATGCACATGCATGCATTATGGTACTGTCGTAAACGTGCAGCGAAGACTGAAAGAAATTTTTGAATGAAGTCATTATTTTTGTTTTCTTTGCACATAAAAGTATTCTCGTAGCTTCATACAATTACAGTTGAACCATTGATGTCATATGGACTATTTTAACAATGTCCTTACTGCCACAATCTGTATGCAATCTGACAATTTCAAATAGCGCAAAAAAAGCTTAAAATTAACCAGTTTTCTCCTACAATTTAAAATAATGGATGCAAGCAAGACCAAGATGGCGCCCCCCGTTGCAGACGTCTTTGTTCACACCTCTCAAGAACGTTCCCCTTTTAGTATAATTTTATTTATTATTGCGAGTAAATAATACTTTTACTTCAGAAATCCATTGGACATAGAACATATGACTGAGAGACTTTATTGAAGATTGGAATGAGATTGGAACTGTTTTTAAGTCTCCATGATTTGGATTGCATTATACACCCGGCCTCAAGTGGAGCTATCCTATCATCACCGATCTCGAATGGCCTAACCTAACCGCCAGGAAGAGTGACTGAAGCGGAGGAGAGGCAAACGAGGGGGGCTGCATGCTAGGCTAAAGGCTCGAGCAACCAGGCCACCCCTACCTAGCCTGTTACTTGCTAATGTTCGGTCGCTTCCAAACGAAATGGATGAGATCCGCACCAGTGTTTCAATTCAAAGGGAGTACAGACACTTAATATTTACTGAAACGTAGCTAAATGAGGATATTCCGGACACTGCCATCTCTTTACAAACCCACTCCGTATACCGGAGTTATCAGACAGTTGCCTCCGGTAAGAACCAAGGCGGTGGAGTCTTCATCTATGTAAACAACTCCTGGTGCTCGGATGTCAGTATTATGTACAAATACTGCTCACGCGTTATAGAACTACTGATGCTGAAATGCCGACCTTTTTACCTACCAAGAGATTTTAGTGCTACTTTTATCACAGCTGTTTACATTAAACCACAAGCGGATACACAGATGGCACTCAGTGTTATTCACTATACTATCAGCACACACAAGACCACAGACCCAGACGCTGTTTTTATTATTGCTGGGGACTTTAATCAGTGTAAACTGCATTCAGTTTTACCAGAATTTCCTCTTAACACGTCAACATTCCTACTAGAGAACAGAACACACTGGATCACGTATATACAAAGTTAAAGGGTGCTTACAAAGCTAAGACCCGACCTCATTTTGGACGCTCAGACCACAATACAATTTTTCTATATCCAACCTACAAAAAGAAGCTTAAACAGTGTGCTCTAGAAAGGAAAACCATCAGAGTGTGGTCTGAGACAGCTGAACTAACACTGAAAGACTGCCTTGCATGTACTGACTGGGATGTATTCAGAACAGCAGCAATACAACAGGACACTACAGTCAATATTGATGAATATGCATGAACTGTTACAGCGTATATCAGCACATGCATTGACAATATCATACTACTCTTCCAGTCTATGTGCTTGCTGTATGGCTTTTAAATCTGGGGGCTCTGAAGCCAACAAAAAGTCAAGATATGATGTTCGTAAAAGCATTAAATCTGCTAAAGCATCCTACAGTCAAAGACTGTAAACTGAGTAAAGTGAACTCATGCAGGGCAGCAGGTCCGGATAACATTTCAGGACGTGTGCTTAGGCTTTGTGCTTCAGAGCTGACCAGTATAACCACTGACATCTTCAATCTTTCCGTCACAATGACTATAGTCCCTGTCTGTTTCAAGTCCACCATTATCATCCCTGTCCCAAAAAAAGCCACAGATTCAAGTCTGAATGACTACAGACCTGTGGCTCTCATACCGGTTCTCATGAAGTCTTTTGAGAAACACATTCAAAGCATTGTACCAGCCACACTGGACCCTTAACAGTTTGCGTACAGGACTAAAAGATCAACAGAGGTACCATTTAATTTGCCCTTCACAAAATACTAACTCACCTGGAAAATAAAGACCGCTATGCCAGACTGCTTTTCATTGATTACAGTTCGGCATTCAACACTATCATCCCCTCCAAACTCATAAACAAGCTATATAACCTGGGCCTGCCTTCTGCACTGTTACTGGATACTGAGCTTCCTCACCAGCAGGCCTCAGCTTGTCCGCCTCAGAAAACACTCCTCCAGCACCATCATAGTGAACTCAGGCATCTCTCAGGGCTGTGTACTCAGCCCGATGCTGTACACTCTCTTCACTCATGACTGTGTTGCTAGCCATCCTAACAACCTCATCATAAAATTCGCAGATGACACCACAGTCATTGGCCTTCGATTGTTGTGGGCATGAGGAGGAGTGAGCGTGTCTATCAGCCTCTGCTGATCAGAGATGTTGAGGTTGAGAGAGTGGGCAGCTATAAGTTCCTTGGTACACACATCTGTGAGGACCTCAGATGGACCGTTAACACAATGAAACTAGTAAGTAAGGCAAATCAAAGAATGTACTTCCTGAGGAGGCTAAGGAAATTTGGCATGTCATCAGAGATTCTTCATAACTTCTATGGATGCACTGTGGAGAGTGTGTTAACTTGCTGCATTGCTGTGTGGTTTGGCAACAGCACAACACATGACAGAAAGGCTTTACAGGGGGTCATAAACCTGGCCCGGAAAATCACAGGGACTGATCTCCCCTCACTGCAGGACATATACAATAAAAGGATCTCCAAATGGGCTTGCAACATCATTAAAGACACCACCCATCCCATCCACAATTTCTTCACCCTCATGAAATCTGGCAAGCGGTACCGGAGCACTGCGCCCAGAACATCCAGACTCCAGAACAGTTTTTACCCCCCGTTCATTAGAGTGATAAATAGTCAAAACCCACTGCCACTTCCACCTGTATCATCAGGATAAATTCAGCCACGTTACCTGCTGGACCTTCATACACTCATAACGCATCCGACAATCATTTACAGTTTAAACACTAGTCTTTACACTAACACTTTATCACCACTTGAAACTTTAAAATTGTCACCTTATTGCTACTTGCACTGCACATTTTTACTTTGAAGAATTTTTTATTGACCGTTGTTTTTGTAATTAGCATACGGCTCTCTTTTTCTTTTCTTTTCCATCACTTTCTTATTTAATGTTATTATTATTTATATTTTTACTTTACTGCATATTCTATAGTTTTTACGTATTTTGTATTGTCCATGTAAGTTAAATTTGTTCCCCTTCTACCCTGTCATTCTCGAGGGGAGTAAACAAAGTAAGAATTTCATTGTACTATAGTACATATGACAGTAAAGCTCTTGAATCTTGCTAACATTGGCCAAGTACACACTGTTAAGATTCAGGGGTCACATTTGCATTTAAATACAGTATTTATTCTCTTAAATTATTGTTCATGTGTACGGAACAGAACTCAACTCTCGAAACTGCATGATTTACACCATGGTAACCATAGCAACATTCTGGCGTCTCACGCATTTGGTGTCCACTGTTTTTAAAAAATGTATACAACCGCTACCAAGGAGTCGTTATTTTCAGTGATTTTTAACTATTCCACCGTCAGCAGAACCGTCTTGTTTTATGTTTGGAAGGCTATTTCGCAGAGCGTGCTCTTGAAGGGTTGCCATGTCCACTTCTTATAAGCAATACTAATGGTGCTAAAGTCCAAATGTACCCTGTGATTACTTGGACTGTACATACAGAAAAGACAAAATGCGTCATTAACAACTAGCTGCTCACTTCAGTTCCGTATACACTGCATAAAATTTCCGTAAATGCAATTGTCGTTATCTGAATTTTTCGTGAGACTGTTTAGTTGCAGAATGCGCGTTACTTAATTTAGCTGCAGTGTGTATGTGCCCTCTGTCTTCTATGATGTGCAACTCGCATACACATGAAAAATATCAGAAAGTATGGTTTAGTGTTTCATGACCCTTTAAAAAAACTCATTGGCTTTTTTTTTATTTATTATTTTTTTTAAATAAATTTTCAGAAACCTGAGCTACTTGCAGCCAAACTGGTTCCTTTTTGATGGCATTTTGCATGAGTGAATATTTCACCCAGTCATTTACTTGCACAGTGTACATGTTTCTTGCTGTATAAGCAGTCAGGCCAGTAAGAGTGGTTTTGCTAACAGGGGCTGTGCGTATTAGTTTCCACCTCTCTGTTCACACCTGCAGTTTCCTCAAGCACCCCTCCAAACTGAACACTACCCTGTGGAGCAGCACAGGCTGACAGAACGTATTACAATAACCTCAGCACATTCCCATATTTATTAACCACTCCGTAAACACACCACAATGCATTGTGCTAATTATTCTGTGACCTTTAGAGCAGTTTACATTTTAATATCCCCATTAACATAATGACACTGCATTGGTGAAAATTCAAGGTTCATTTAAGCAGCTGAATATTAGCATAAGAAAGATCAATTTTTTTAAAATGATGTTAGAATGACCACTTTCAAAAATTTGTGTTGAAAAAATATTTTTGTAGCGCAGTATAGTTGTCATTATTTTAATTATTACTAAATAAAATATTACTAAACAGGAAATAATCCTGTTGTAATGTTTAATTGTAAAATAAAATATGTAAGTAATCTAATATAAAAGTAATTTATTCTACAACTGTAAAATTGCAATACTGTTATTTTAATGTCTTAATTTCTTCATTTTCAAATGTTAAACCATTGGAAACATTGCTCTTTTGCTGACATCAGTTTATAAGAGCTTCTCATTACCAGTTTGGGAAGATGGTTGATGTATGTTGTGTATAATTAATCACAGTCTTCGTGTTTTATTAATTGCACTAAGCCATTTTGTGATTTCTGTCCCACTTCTATCCCCACCTAGCTAAATCTCACTATAGTCTTTAGTGATTGAAAACCTCCTTATTTATTTTTGATATAGAAATAATCTAGTGTAGTCTAATATGAAGTGAAAAATAATGACAGGACAACATATTGATCCTAACGGAAAGCAACTGTACTGCCAAGTTGCTCCTCATGTGAACGCAGACACACCCTCACCTCGGCAGATCTCTTAACACCTACACAGAGAACATTTGTAATGGGATAGTCCCAGATTTCACTGGTGTGGTGAGTGGAAGGCCAGGAGTGTTTCTGTTTAGAAAGTTTTAGTTGAAAAAAAAAAAGGGGGCCTGGTTGAGCTGTAAAAGGAATTTCCTGATGAAACTTGTCATTTACAGGTATGTAATAATACAAATACAAACGCAAAAGCTATAGAAACTTGAGTAATGCCTTTTCTGTCAGGCCTTTCGAGTTTTAGGTCTTGTCTGGCTGGACCAGAGTAATTTCCTTGTCTTTGAACGAGAGCTGTACTGTCTGTTCCTCTCGCAGATTAAACGTCTGATAGTAATTTTAATATAATATACTATAAACAAATATACATACTATACATATACATACATATAACACAGAAATGTTATATCAGTCAAAATTAATAATACTTATCTTGATGTTAGTGCATTTTGCCTTTTAGGGCAGAATATATTCCTTTATCCTAATTCCTTTTACTAACAGCTGTATATATGAGGTTTCTAGTCTGATGTGGTGTCAGGATCCATTGTGTCTCTGCGTGCAACTGTGGATGCTTCTGTGTTTGTGTCAGTTACAGTTGATCTAAAACTAGGGGAATAAGAAATCAGGGCATACCCAAAAAAAGAGAGGCTGAATTAAATGCTTTAACCTGACCGTTCTTCTTGTGGCCTAGTTCTGTTTCAGAACTGCTTGCATGCACACACTCTCAGCGGAGCCAGTGAGGTGAGCGTTTCTCGGCTGGAGAACTGAACACCTTTTACCACTTCTGAGAATGTAGATTCATTTGACTCAGTGAAACGTCACTTTCATGCGGGGGTGGTTAAATTCCATGTGCTGTGTAAACATCTCCTCTCTTCTACCTTGAGTGTTTTCTGGTCCTGACAAGATGCTTGAAGAAGGTTCAAATTTTTCACATTTTACTGTGATGGCGATTTCCGTGCATTTCCAGTACAGCTTGTTCGGCCAGCAGGAGGTGCAGAGATTTAATGAGAAACTTTCTCTCTGACACACTATGGTAGAAAAGCATACTAACATAATGCTCCTACAATTTTTGCTGTATGTATTGTATATACAGTACTCTGTGCACAGTATGCAAATTGTATGTATCTATGAAATACAAGGATTACACATTTTGCAAAATGTGAGGTAACAACAGAGAGTAATACTGTATCCCACATACAGTGGAGATCAAAATTAGAGAACAATCTATAAATACTTGATTTTTTTTCTGAAATATCAATCTTCATCACTTAAAATTTGAAGTGATGTTAGTTATGTGTTACAGTGGAGGGTTACAGCTGTCAGAAACTAGTAGGAAGTGTAGAGGCTCTTGCTTTGAATGTCTTCAGCACATCTGTGTCCGCAGGACATCACTAGTTTCTCACACTGTGCTGCTGTGATCTTGGTCCACTCTTCTTCTATTCTCTTCCAAAGTTGGGTGACTGTAGTGGGTTTGTTTGCCATAACTTTGTCGCCAAGGATTTTCCCGAGATTTTCTGTTGGGTTTAGATCAGGACTCTGGGCCGGCCATTTCATTATTTTAGTTTTTTCATTTTTTAAAGGAACTGCTTTACCTGTTTTGCAATGTGACAGAGACCTGGTCCTTTTTTACATTTCCAGGTTTCTCCGCAGCAGAAGTTGTCATACTTGGGTAAACGTCTATAGCGGTGAATGGGAGACTTACCACAAATATCTTTTTTGCATTCTCATTTGTTTAAATAGCAAAAGAAAAACTCCATGATGGTGTTTTCACGACATTCAAAGAAAAAAAAAATACAAATTAAATAGTGAGAGACTGATAATGGCAGTCAGTAGAGAGAACGATGTCAAAAATAAACCATCACTCCCATATACACTGTATAAGAAACACCCTTACATTAGCATTAACTATTTTTTTGTAATTTGATGCAAAGGTAATATAGTACAAAGTATAGTGTTATTTTTTTTTTAATTTTTTTTTTTTTTTTTTTTTTTTTTTTTAAATTAAAATATATAAAACTTTGGAGGATTTACGTTGAAATGTTATCACAGTCTTGTGAAAGGGTCCATTGACTGGCATGAAAATTGCAGACTGATTGGGGGATGCTTGCAGGGAAGGAACCGCATGTTGCTGGAGGAGGTTCTGATAAACATTTGCATTCACTCTGACATGAAGCTGTGTAAGAGGCCCAACTCTTGCTGCAAAAAACATCCCCCAAACCATGACGCTTCCTCCTCCACCTTTCACTGACTTCTTTATGCACTCACCACTAAAGTGAACTTTAGAAATACTAGCCTTTTGATTCTTTCTGCTGATGAGAGGCTTCGTCACTGCAGAGTGCACTTTCAGTCTGATTTCTCTTAAACGTGCCGAGACAGATCCATACCCTGGTTATCACTGAACTGGCGAGCAATTCCAGCTGCAGTGTTGAACCGATTCCCCATTGATAGTCTCTGCTTTATCCTGTCTTTTCCTGCATTTGTCTTACATGGACGACCAGCCTTTTTGAGGGACTTTAATGAATTAATGTCATTGTAAAGCTGCAATATTCTAGAAATCAGCAGTTTTGGAATGGCCAGCTTCTCTTGCAGTGGCTGAAAGGGTCTGTCACAGGCTTTCAGTCACCTTAGAGCGGCCCGGCATCTTGCAATCTCAGTGAAAATTGGAGGAATGCTGCCAGTTAAATAGGGTTTGTCATATAATGAGGAAAATTAGCAATAACTTAGAGGTTTCTGTAAGTGAGTATGCTCTGATTTTGATCAGAGTTCTTTTTCAAATCTCATTTGTTTATATATATATATATATATATATATATATATTATATATATATATATATATATATATATATATATATATATATATATATATATATATATATATATATATATATATATATATATATATATATATATTTGTATGCCAGTTTACTACTTACATACTACTTATCCTTAAGGAGGTTGATAGACCGGTCCAACAGGATTGAACAGTCCGAGACACTGATCTCCTGTTTACAATAAGTCTCTAATTATTTGTATTGTATCGGTGAACTTGTCTGAGAGCACATCTCGGGGATCTCACCTTTCACCGACTTGACATCCGGCGGCCCTCTAGTTCTGCTTAGCAGTTGTGTCCATTTAAGCTGCGGTCACCGGGGAAAATAAACACTCATGTGAGGAATCTTTGTGCTTCTGCTAATGTGTAAAAATGATATTGATTTCCCAATAGACCGTCTGTAGACCGTACACTGTGGTTTGTTTTAATCTGTTGATGATTACTCTCCAGCCCTACACCCGTGGAGCAAGACCAAACCTGAATATGTCTTCATAAATCCTCACAGGTTTTCATATTTGGTGTGGTCTTGTGTAAAGCTTTCAGCAGTGAATCACAAGTTTGTTTCACCACTTTGGTCAAATGAGATGGCATGTGGGAATCCTGAGGTAGTTCTGCACTGCGCTTTCTTAATGCTCTTGTTCTCATTGTTAGTCATCAAATCAGATCCGTGTGTTTACTTTCTGGTGTGTAGCTGCGTTGGTTGTTGAAGTATTGGGTGTCAGTAAGTGACTGAAGGTTGTATATCACGTTATTTTGAGAGGCCCTTACCACCATCACCGTCCTGTGTAACGTATGGAAAGCTGAGCATGTGATTGTATGTATTATAAATCTAGGAAAATAGCTGTTGTCATCTAATTCTTACTCACTATGTCATGTGGTTTATGATGTCAACTATGCATGACTTAATAAATCAAAAGCTTTATTTTTATGCCAGTTTTACAAATGAGGATGTCCCAAAAGGGTGGTTTTTGGAGATTTTATCAGGTTTAGCTCACTTTTGGGTATAACGTTATCCCCAAAATATGGTTAAATAGGTACACGTACACACACACACACACACACACACACACACACACACACACACACACACAGTGCCGTTCAAAAGTTTGGGATCAGTAAGATTTTTTTATGTGTTTTACAGTCTCTTCTGCGCATCACAGCTGCATTTATTTGATCAGAAATACAGAAAAGAAAACAGTAATATTGTTGTGTATTATTATTATTTTTTATAATGGTTTTTTTTTTTTTTAATATTTTTTATATTATTTTATTCTTGTGATCAAAGCTGAATTTCCAGCATCATTACTCCAGCCTTCAGTGTCACATGATCCTTTAGAAATCATTCTAATATGCTGATTTATTATCAATATTGGAAACCATTTTGCTGCTTCATATTTTTAGGAACCTCTGATACTTTTTTCAGGATACTTTGATGAATAAAAAGTTAAAAAGAACAGCATTCATTTCAAAATAGAAATCTTTTGTAACGATAAACACTACTGTTCACAAGTTTGGGTCAGTATTATTTATCTTTTTTTTATGAACAAAATTAATGATTTTATTCAGCAAGGATGTGTTAAATTTAATAAAAAGTGCTGAAGACTAAAATATATATATATATATTCTATTTTTATTTATTTTCCCCCCATTTAAAAATATTATATCATTATTTAAGGATTAAAAAATAAAGCATGATGTGTGCATGCTGATCAATGGGACTAAGGCTATTTAATTTCAAACCTGATCTGTTTTATGTAGCTTGAAGAGCAAATACAGAGAAACATTTATGCAGTTTTAAAAATAATTAATGAAGGCATTCATATTTGACATCATAAACATTTCAGTGTGCAGATTATTTTTCATTGTTTATTATTAGTTTAAATTGTGACTTCTTGTGGCAGTTCATTAAACTATGGGCAGTGCTTCAAATGCAGAATTTGATGAAATCTGCATCTGTATTTGATGTTGCATATTCAAGATTAAGCCTGAGATATTTCAAATCAACTTTGGTTTTGAACACACCCTGGCCTATACTATGAATGTTAGCTTGAGAATTTGCTTTTATTCAAATGGATTATGCAACCTGTTTCTGAATATTTGTATGAACTAAAAAAAGAATGCGGTCATTTTGTAATGATGTTCAAACCAACTGTAGACAGTGGGTATAGAAAAGAATCACTCCCCTTTAAAATAATCACATTTTGTCCGCCTGAAATGAAGGCGGACCTAGTTTTTGTTTTATCCAGCTGTATTTACTCAGTGCAACTTATAACAATATAGCACCAACATGTTTGAACAAAATAAAAAACAGAATCAGTGAGTTGGAAAAAGGATCACCCCCCTCCTAAAAATTATTTGTTAACTCAATCAGATGTAGCTAATTGTCTTCTCAATGGCACACAAAGCTGTAGGAATGTAGGAATGCTGTTATGTGGATGCTGAGCTGTGTTGGATATCTGCCAGACGTATCATTTGGTGTTGAGCCCAACAAATTCAATTTTAGTCTCCTCTGCCTCAGAATCTTCAAGGTGCATCTTAGCAAAGCTCAGTTGTGACTGCATGAGGCCTTTTCTTCAACCCTCCCATACAAGCCAGATGTGTGGAGAATTTGTGATATTGTTGTCACGTGCACACAATGATCACTCTTTGTCATGAATTCCTGCAGCTGCTTTAGAGTTGCTGTAGGCCTCTTGGTCTCCTCTCTGACCAGTTTCCTCCATCTCTTTTATCCAGTTTGGAGCGACGTCCTGATCCAGGGAGGGTCTGTGTCGTATCAAACACCTTCCACTTCTTAATAATAGACTTCATTGTGCTTCTAGGCACTGACAAAGCCTTTGAAATTTGTTTGTATCCATTTCCTGACTTGTTCCTGTCCACAACTTTATTCTTGAGATCTTTTGACAGTGCTTTGCCACACATAGTTGATGGTTTGCTTCAGTTGCACTACCAAGGACTGATACACTCCAGGAAAGCTCTTTTCATGCTGAGCTGATCAAAATGAGCACAGCTGATCACAGCTGAAAGTCAAATGGCTTTGTGTCCCATTGAGAAGGTGATTAGCTACACCGGATTTAGAAGGGAGGCGATCCTTTTTCCAAGTGATTCAGTCTTTTAAAAAAAATTTCTGACATGCTGGTGTTGTATCTTTCACTTGGATGTTATAAGTTGCACTGAATAAATGAGTAAAGGGGGATGATTCTTTTCTATACCCACTGTGTGTTTCACATTTTATGCAGATTTCTTTTCTGACTGGACGTAGTTCCCATTATTTGCATGAACATGGCATCTTAGCTTTTAGATTTAGCTTATGCAAAGCAAACACGTATGCTTACTGAGGGCCGTGCTCTTGTTCGTCTGGAGGAGGTTTTTGTATTTGTGAGGGTTAGTGATGTTATAGATGCTGGCTTTGTGTTGCAGGGTGTGTTTCTCTGCTCCCCTTCTGGTTAGAGCGGGTGGTGTACAACAATAGCCCCCTTCATCATTACAGAATTGCACTGATTTCTCGCCTCGGCTTGTGAATAATATTATAGGCGCGGGCTGGGGGAAAAGCAGCAGTCCAGGCCACTTACATTATTACAGTAAACGCACTGTACTGTATATTGGGGATGATATTGTTGGTGATATTGTGATTATTTTGATTTTCCAGGTCATGTCACTAGTTTTTTGGTCTTGTGCAGCTCTCATGGAAAATGTATAATTCAGTGTGAACTACCTTAATAACATCTGTAGTAAAATCAGTGTTAAAAATAATGTTTGATTCATTTGTGTGAGTCAGTTCAAACTGATTCAAGTATTTGTTTGCATCATCACTCTGAAAAGTTCAATGTTTCTGCATTGTATTTTTCATGATTTAAAATGTATTAACAAGGTTAATTTTTGTTATATTAGTAGATATATGAATATAAATAATCATTCTTGTTTATTTAGTGAAAAAATAATGCCTTGATTATTTTCTGCTATTTGTTTTAAACGATAATCTATTCTGCTGCAAAAACACTCTTTTAGAATTTTCAAAGAATAGACTAATACTGATTAGAGAGATTTATTTTTATACTAAATATTTTCATGAGTTCAAATAGATGCTGTTCTTTTGATCGTCATATTCATCAAAGTCTCCTCGAAAATTTTTTTATCAGTTTCCACAGAAAAATTAAGCAGCACAGCACAACTCTTTTGAACATAATACGAAAGGTTTCTTAATCATCAAATCATTAGAATGAATTCTGGATGATCATGTGACACTTAAAGGGATACTCCACCCCAAAATGAAAATTTTGTCATTAATCACTTACCCCCATGTCGTTCCAAACACGTAAAAGCTCCGTTCGTCTTGGGAACACAATTTAAGATATTTTGGATGAAAACCGGGAGGCTTGTGACTGTCCCATAGACTGCCAAATAAATAACTGTGTCAAGGTCCATAAAAGATATGAAAGTCGTCGTCAGAATACTCCATCTGCCATCAGACGTGCAATCTGGGTTATATGACGTGACAGGAACACTTTTTGTAAGCGAAGAAAACAAAAATAACGACTTTATTACCAATTAGACTGTTGACAAAGGAATTATTGAATAAAGTCGTTATTTTTGTTTTCTTCGCTTACAAAAAGTGTTCACAACAATAAATGGCCAGTTTTCTATTTTAATATATTTTAAAATGTATTTCAGATTATAGTAATATTTGCTGTATTTTGGAGTCAAATCAATACAGTCTTGATGAACAAAAGAGACTTATTTAAAATACATAAAATTATTATTATTTTTTATATATATATCTTTTTTTCTTAATCCGTTCCAGTTTTTGGAACACTAACCGTATCACTGCAGCCTCTCTCTCTCTCTCTCTCTCTCTCTCAGAGCCAGTTATTCATCCACAGAGTGAGTCAGGGTGGGAGGGACCGGGAGGCCAGCCGTACCAGTCACACCATCATTTCTCTAACACACACACTTATCCTCTGTCTTTCCTTCCACTTCTCCTTCTCTCTTCCTGCCCTCTCTCTCTCTCTGCCTCTCCCTCTCTCCACTACCGCTGCCCTGGCTTCTTTCTCTATCAGCAGTGAGAGGGGCAGACACTGAAAGGAAGATAAGAGTCGGGCTGCTGGCACTGATCAGGACTCTCAGAGGAAGCAGGAGGATATAAGGTGAGCCGCTGGTTTAGATTAGCATTTTTCCGTTACTACTTTTCCTACGCAGACTGTAGTCGTTCAGTGCTTTCACTTACAATAAAGTGGAGTCATCGCAAACGGTTTTTATGGCATGATACTTCTCTTCCTTTTGTTATTATTAACTCTAAACATGTTCCTTTTTTTCGGCGCATGATTCACTCACAGGATGCCTGTCGCCGCAGCCTGTGTGTGACCCCACCCTTACCGTTCACTCTACGAGCGAGCTTCACTTCTTAAAACTTTCTCTAATGCCTGTAAATGGAAGTGTTAGTCTGAAGTGCACTCGGTTTGAGTGATTTGTGCCGTGTCTCTTTGCTGTCTAGGAAATGTAAGACAGATTATGGAGTTATTAGTGATTTCTCTGTTGTCTTCAGATGTCTTTTTTCTGCCTGTGGTTTTTGACCTGATGTTTTCTGGTCACATGACAGGCGGCCTGAGAGCAGGGTGGTTCCCCGTCTCTGCTGGAAACCGTGTCATTTTACGCCTGCCCACTAATTCTTACAGAGCAGATTTAAAGGGCCGGATATGGGTTGATGTTTTCCTCATGTTGAGAGATGGAAAGAGAGTGGGGGAAGTGTGATGGAGTAAATGATGAGGGACTACACCGCTCTGATCCTAAACGCTAACATAGCATGATTTTGTTTTTGCATTTGAAGAGCTTTGATGAGGATGTTGTTACCATAAATGACCGTCGTGTTGGTCTCTCTTTCCTGTCTTATCTTTAGAGACCAGTGCTGATGTTGGGGTTTAGCTTTCACTTGATGACTAATTAATTGTAATCTGATTTTGTTTATTCGGGTTCTGTACAGAATGAAAGTGAGGTTGAGAGTTTGTCTGGACTTTGAATGACACTGGGGCTTTCTGGTGAAAACCTTTAAGAATGTGACCGGGTCATATTTCACCCAAAAATCTAAATAATGAAATGTGCGTTAAAAAATGAGTCGATTTTAGGGGCATTAGGATTTTTTTTATTTATCATTATTTGCATGAAAATTAAACACTTTTCCTTGAAATTCTCATTACCATTACTATTATGCCGAAAATTTGTCTTTTTAAACAAAATATATAAATAAGACAAGATAAAATATTGTAGTAGTTTTACTGTAGCATAAAAAAAACACTGTAATAAGAATTACCAGATAGAATAATCACTGATTAGTAATGTGAATTACAGGAGAATGTGGAAACTCATTAAAATGAATGAAAATGTGATTTTCATTTTTAATTATCATGACAGTGCTAATCAAAATATATAAATGAGTAAGAATAGAGTTTATTTTCTTAAAGGAAATGTGTTTATATAAAATAAACAAAAAACAAACAAACATTTATTTATTTAATTTTATGCATTTTTAATAGGTATATAGGTATATAACCTACCTAACCTATACATTTATATTTTGAGTTATTAAAAATTATGTTTTTAGACATAATTAAAACATTTACATCCATTTTCCAAAGAATCACTTTTTCATGTTTACTGGGTATTGCTGTAGATATTTTTACTTGCAATACCAAACCCTATCTCTTTGAATGGGGAAACATCAAATTCTCTACAATGGTTTGCCAAGCTTACGATTAAATTTCATATTTGAAATCGCCAATGAAATCAAAAATGTTGTTTCTTTTGCTCAAATAGTGTTAAAAAAGCTTATTTTTCAGCCAGTGTGAACGCTGATTGTTTCTATAGCAGCCGGGACTTTTAGCGGCAGCTGCAGTGACTCGATGACTTTAGTGATTAGTGATTGGCTCTTTGATACAGCGGCCATACTGAGTGTTGCATTTGAGTCATTCAAAACTATACGAGTGAGACATCTTGGGTATTCTATAGTCTTTGGTTTTACTGAAAAATCGGTATTAGAACTTGTAGTTTCTCCTTATTCACACCTTTCGTCGAATTGTGTGTTTGTGTTCAAAACAGACCTCTTAAACTCACCGCCTGTTTCTCACTGAGAGGTTTACTAACATTGTGGCCACTCATAGTATTGTCTTTCTGAAGTATGCACCCCTCCTAAGAAAATGTTTGCGTCAAGTTTCATCAGGATCATCAATCCAGAAGCAAATCCAAAAACAATCCACCGAGACATAAACCCCAGTTAGACCCAACCCAGGCAAAGCTCTTCTGTGTGTCTAGATCTGGCTTCCATGAGTTTCCACTGTTAGAGTATTTAGTTGCTAAGGCATGCGCTCCATCAGCAATGCCAAAACCTCACAATACATCCACACAGCCATTGACAATCCTGAGACGTCTTACAGATGCCTCTCATAT
The DNA here is from genome assembly GCF_018340385.1 of Cyprinus carpio. Taxonomy (NCBI): domain Eukaryota; kingdom Metazoa; phylum Chordata; class Actinopteri; order Cypriniformes; family Cyprinidae; genus Cyprinus; species Cyprinus carpio. The sequence continues at coordinate 7,935,894 of NC_056582.1, read as the reverse complement.
CTCACACAATTAGATTTCCCCCACACTGGCAACCGGGATCAGACACCACTTGTGTTCAGTTTTTGTTTTTGCTATACTATGGGGTCTAATCGTTAAAGCAGGGTTGCCATACGTCCTCTTTTCCTCACTTGATTTCTGATGGATTTCTAAATTGTCCGGGTTTGACTTTGTTTTCCTACTGACATGCTCTCTACAGTCATTCTTTACTGTATACGTATTTGCATTGCTTTGACTGTTCCCTATAGATCCCGCCTTGCACGCCACGATTGGTCGATTGTGTACAATGCCTGCACACTATTGGTCAGACTACTTTTTAGTCATTACCTTCAGCAAATATGAAAACATTAAGAAAACCACCCCAAACGTTAGCAAAAATTGATACATCATTTATTGCATGCCTTCCATCCAATAAATCCAATTTTGATATGAAACCGTCTCAACTTGTCAGTTTTATGACGAAATTCAAAGAATAAACACTATTTTGGCACCCTTTAATATGGCGTGACAGGTGGCTGTAGCGCCTCCATTCAAGCAGCATGTGAAGGATCATCTCTTCCTATTTACTACTAGTTACAGCACAAAATAAACACAAGTGAACATCAGAAGGTATGTTGAAAGAAACCGGAAAAAAGCCCTAGTCGCTTCATGTGTTTTGCACAAGGATGATGTAACAAAAACCAGTTTGGACCATATTCCCTTCCTCCTGGTGCATCTGATCTATAACTGATCTTCGTCAGAACAAGATTGCAGAAGTTCATTTGATGGACTGAATGTTCGACATCTGTCACACCTGACTGAATGAAGGCTTGACATACGCACATTCTGAGATAAGAAACTCACTGAAATCGCTGATTTCAGATGCTTGTGAGAACTTTTTTTGTGTGAACTTTACAGCAAAGTCTGAAAGGAAGGAATATTATGATAAAGGTCGGTCACAGTTCACATGCATTTGTGTGTACGTTCATGCAATCTCTGCGTTTCCTTTCACCAAACTCAATGTTGCACTAATCTTATCTCAGGTCTTCTAACATCCACTCGCAGGTCAATATGATGCAGTAGTTTAAATTCTTCGATTTTACTCACAAGGCAAAGGAATGTTATCTTTTTACAGTCACATCGACTTAAAGCGATAGTGACCAGAAAGTGGTTTAACCTGAAGGTCGCAGCACATTTTCTGTGTACGTCTTTGTGTGTGACGCAGCATTGTCCATGATTCCAATCAGCATCTGTAGAAATCCTGTATCACTACCATCTCAAAATACATCTGTGTGCCCCAGTCAAGGGATCTACAGAGAATATGTGAGAGAACCTGTCTGGGTATGTCAGTTTTCACTCTGAAGTGTTGTTGGGTGCTATTTAAGATAAGTTCTCACCGCTTCTTTAGAGCAGATGTTGTGCGGCAGCGAGACAGAGCTGTTTGTTCATGTGAGTCCTTGGAAGGTAAAGGATTTATTGACCTTTTATTTATTGTCCCCTCTCATGTTAGATGAAGTCTTACCTTTAGAGAGTCATTATTTGGACCAATTTGGCGAGACAGGTCAGTCTATGTATGTACAGTATGTTATCAGAAGGACAATGGTGTCAGTTGCTCCATATATTTCCAAGCTGATATGGGCACATTATTGTATCTCTAGGTTGTAAATGAGTAACTTACTGCTAATCTTATCTAAATTTACGGTTATTAAAATTTTATTGTGTTCTACATAACTACTGAATGGGTCTGTGTATTAAATTTGAACCTAAAGGAGCCTTAGCTTTGAGTGTTTGTCTTTGAGGTTTTATTTTGCTATTGTTTTCATATGTAGTTTATTTAAATATATAGTTTTTTTTTTGTGTGTGTATGTGTGTGTGTGTGTGTGTGTATATATATATATATATATATATATATATATATATATATATATATATATATATATATATATGTATATATATATATATATATATATATATATATATATATATATTTCTTAAATTTACATGTGTATAAATAAGTACACACATATGTAAACAAACTTTTATTTTAGATGACATTAATCGATTTCTCACACACACACACACACACACACACACACAAGTATATACACATACATACAAAAAATTATATATAGGCCTATATATTTTTTTTGTATGTATATGTGTATGTATGTATGTATGTGTGTGTGAGAGAAATCGATCAATTTATGTCATCTAAAATAAAAGTTTGTTTACATATGTGTGTACTTATTTATACACATGTACATTTACGTGCACATGTACTGCGTTTGTTAATCTTTAACATTTGGTTCGTGAATAATCCCTGAATGTAGAGCTTGCTGTAGTGTTTCCTGTGCTCATTGTACAGTCCTTTCCTCACAGCGCACTTTAGGAAGTTCTTTGTTTTATTGAAAAGAAAGACTTCAAACTGAAGTGCACGACACACCTTAACCCCTCCTGTGTTTACCCAGAATTCAGTTATAAGAGCAGACTCCACTACCTGCATCTGTGTAGGCAGCTGTATAAATCCATAAGTGTGTTTATGGTGTCAAAGCTCAGGCGCTGATATATTCAGTGGAGGTGACCGAGCGTTTCATGAAGGCATTACCTCACTGCTGTCTTTTCTCTCCCTCCAACATTAGACCATATCAGCCAAGAGGAAAAAAAAACACATGGAAGAGGGAAAGAGGAAGTTGGAAAATAACTAAGAAATTCAGAATTTGGTGTAAATAGAAAAATCAAATAACTTTGTTACTCGAGTTAAAGTGGTAGTAGACTAAGAGGGTTCACTGTTAAGAAAGCTTCTGGCTAGAGGATGTTAAATGAACATGAGATGAATATCACATGTTTCCAGCGTGAGGTTCAAGGTCTTTCACTTTCACTGAATCAGCTGTTGAGGTCACCTGATGAAGTGAATTCACTCCATCCCTCACAAACACTAACTGCATTTAAGTCGGTTAGCTGCTGGTAGAAAAGCCGGCGTGGAGATCAAGTACTGACTGAGGAATCACACTATCTGCATTCATGCATGCTTTGCTTCACTCTGAACTGACAACATCTCTGTTTCTGCCCTCACAGGTGCTTTCGTGTAGTCAAACGTGAAGATGACGTCAGTGAAAATGCTGGAGACGGTGAAAGACAGAGTGCTGGAGGTCTACGAAAACCTCTTAGCAGGAAGAGGTAAAAATGCACATTTCATGACATGATCCTGTAATCAGTACTGTAATAAATGTGTAATATGCAGTCTAGTGGGCAACTGATTTATTTTTTTTCTAATGGCTGATGGGTTTGTATTAGCCAGTGTACAAGAGAGACAAGCTTGACACATAATTGCAAAAATCGCTGTTTTAATTTCAAAATGGGACATTTTATTTTGTAAAAAAATATATTTTCCACAAAAATAAAAGCTGTATGATTTAATAATTGAAAGCAGAGAAATTAAGAATACGGATATTTTGTTGTTATTAAATACTATTTTTTTTTTTTTTTTTTACAATTGTATTATGAAAGTAATATTTGTTACATTTTTATAATTTAATAATTAAATGTTGTGTTAACATTATCATTATTATTATTATTATTATTATTATTATTATTATTATTATTATTATTAATACAAGTGACAATGTGGCCTGAGACAACCGAAGTAAAAAGAGTTTATTTTTATTTAATAAAATAGAAGCTACATAAAGTCTAGGGTGAGTTTTTCAACTCTAAATCTACATTTTAAAACTTATTATTATTTTTTTTTAATTATTATTCCTGATGTTTCCATCCCTGGTATACACAATACAGTTTGATACCAATTTGATAAATGCATCTAAAAACACTGCAAAAAAGTCTACATGTTCGGCCAGAACCGTTTCTCTGCCATAACATTAGCGGTCATGAAAGTGCACACTGGCTGTAGTAGAAGCAACAAAATTATTAAAGTCTTAAGAGTTGTGGTTTGACACATTTCAGAACGCAATGCAACTAGCTGCTGTAGCTAAAGGTGCCAGTATTTTCAACTGGTGCAAGGAAGCTAAAATTGCAGCTGAAGCAAAAGATACAACCTCAAAATGTTGTCGATATATTTCTCCATCACTAATTCATAGCATAATATATGGCTAAAATGTATTAGATTTTTTTGTGAAATCTCTCTCTCTCTCTCTATATATATATATATATAAAAGAGCTGTGTTTTTGTGTTTCTCTCTCTCTTTCTAGACCCTCGGTTGAAGGATTACCTTCTAATGGAGAGTCCAGTCAATATGTCTGCTATTCTACTTGCTTATCTTTTCTTCGTACTGTACGCTGGCCCTAAGTTCATGGCCAACCGCAAACCCTTCCAGCTGAAAGAAGCCATGATCATCTACAACCTGTCCTTGGTTGGCCTGTCTGTATATATCGTATATGAGGTGAGCATCAGGAGATGTTGGTTCTGTTAGGTGGTGTGATCTGGCTAATGTGTTTGAACTTGAATGCACGTGTTTGTTTGCCTGCGTTGACTCAGAGGGAGGTGTTTTATATATATAAGATAATATGCTAATCGTCTTTTCTTGGCGTGTAGTTCTTGATGTCGGGATGGGCGACGGGATACACGTGGAGATGTGACCCATGTGATTATTCAAACAGCCCTCAAGGACTCAGAGTAAGATTTGCTTTCCATTTCCTCTAACGCACTCAAATATTACTGTGCACAAATAATAAAAAAAATTTCTTTCCCAGATGACAAGAGTTGCCTGGTTATTCCTGTTTTCAAAGTTCATTGAGCTTATGGATACGGTAAGATTTGAATAAACGGCTGATTGTAAGGTTTGATCGGTTCGTGGAGTGTTGAACGCTGCTGTGGTCTTGTTCAGGTGTTCTTCGTGCTGCGAAAGAAACACAGTCAGATCACCTTCCTGCACATCTTCCACCACTCCTTCATGCCCTGGACGTGGTGGTGGGGCGTGAGCTACGCACCAGGTGAGCCAATCCCCATCAGTCAGCAGCTATTTCAGTGACGTGAACCTGTTTATAGACTCGAATTAATCTATATAGAGTAAAAATGTCCAGAGCTTATCATCATTAATGACATAAACTTTATAGCTATCTTGATATGATATGGTTTATCATCATATATGAGTTTGAAGACTCACTGCAGTGTTTCTTGCAGGTGGAATGGGCTCCTTCCATGCCATGATCAACTCTTGTGTCCATGTGATCATGTACTTCTACTACAGCCTTTCTGCTGCAGGACCTCGCTTCCAGAAGTTCCTCTGGTGGAAGAAATATATGACTGCGATTCAGCTAGTATGTTCATTCGATTTGTAGAGCAGTATAAATCTCACCTATGAAGATGTTAAAGGGATTGTTCAACCAAAAATATGACATTTACTCACCCTCATGTTGTTATAAATCCATTTTCTGTTATGCAAAACACCAAAACGAACAATCTTCAAAATACAGTGACCATTTCCAGTCAGGCACAATATTTCTTTATAGATTTTTTTTTTCTTCTAGTTTTGTTCCTATATTTCAAGGCTTCTGAAGTTGGGAAACAAATTGAAATTTAAGTCATTATTCATAAACAATAAAACACTCGAGTGAGCTGTAAACCCAAAAATCTTGAGATTAGTGATTAATTAAATTTAGTAATAATTAAAGAGCTGTGTATTTCAGACACTCTTTGACTTTCTTGCTCTTCTCTACAGATTCAGTTTGTGTTAGTGTCTCTTCACGCAACTCAGTGGTACTTCATGGAGAGCTGCGACTACCAGGTGCCTCTGTTCGTCCACCTCATCTGGATGTATGGGACCTTCTTCTTCGTGCTGTTCTCTAACTTCTGGTACCAGGCGTATGTGAAGGGCAAGAGGCTACCGAAGAACACCCAACAGCTCGCCCAGAACGGCACGGCTAACAGATCCACCACAGTCGCCAATGGCTCGGCGGTGGTTTCAAACGGCCACGGACTGCACGGAAATGGCCTGAGCAATGGGAAGAAACACCACGAGAATGGAAGCGCTCTCAACGGCAAGATGAAGAAAGCCTGAGAGCTCAGGAAGAGAAGACCCAAAACGGATGACCAGGAGAACCTGCATTAAGCACTGTGGAGTCCAAAGAATGTTTTGGGACTTTTCGTTTTCATCTTGTTTTTTTTTTTTTTTTAAATATGTACATTGAATAAGCACATGGGGATATGAATGCATTTGACCCCATTTGTATTTTTTTTTTTTTGTCAAATTAATCTTAAGAATAATTATTGAGCACAATGTATGAAGAGAAGAGGAAGAGTACTGACTGGATCCATCCTCCGCTGATGTTGCTCATGACGTTCATCTCAACAGAATGAATACACAAATGGGCACACACACACACACACACACACACACACCTGTGTTTCACACTTTCCCAATAGCAGACTGTACAGTCAACATCACTAAACTTGAATGACACCTGTAAATAGTTTGACCTTATAAACTAATGCGATTGATATGGTAAAAAAAATGTTGCTCTTGAAATAAATACAAAATATAAATTCAATTTTAAAATACAGTTATCTGTTTATTTCACATAAGTTATGCGGTTTGATGGCACATTGTAGTTCCTTATTGAATAAAATCAGTGCAAGTCATTTGACCTACAATTCCAGCTCACATTCCAATGCAAATGCTTGACATATTAAAATATTATTATTTTTTTTTAAATCTAAAAGAATGCAAGAGTACAGTCGGGCTTCCATCGGATGCGGTTTATAAAGAAACGCAGTGTGCGCATGCTGCATTTCTCCTTCACAATCTGCATTTTGTCGTCTCGAGAATGTGCAGCATGGTGAATGTAAACAAAAAGTCCTTTCAGTTCCTGAAAAGCAACAGAGGAAGGCCAGATGAGCAAGCATCCTACGCTGTAAGTGTGTGTGTGTGAGGGATAAAAGAAGGCCAGAAGAAAGTTCAACGAGGTCACAGAGGAACAAATGACTTTTAGCTCACAGTGCACGAGAGTTTGTGCGTATATTTGCGCTCCTATTTATCCAAGCATCGCCTTTGTTTGGCTGAATTCCTAGAGCTTTTTTTCCAGGCAGGTGTGCGTATATGTAGGGCAGACGTCAGGGCGCTCCTCTCTGCAAGCTGGGAGAACAGGGCGTTGCATGGGATTTGTACAGTGACTCAGAAGGAAGTCATCCTCACGCCTCTTTCAGAAAGTACAACAGAGATCGCCATGGCTACAATGAGTTCTACATGTGGAAGACTAGAAGGAACTGAGTCTCCAAAATCACGTCATGCTAATAAAACTCATTCGCTCACTTTGGTCCTCATTTATCAGTACTGGTCAGCATGTTTCAAATCCTGTCAAGGTCTACAGAGGGAGTCCAGACTACAATTTGTCACAGATGAACTGTTGGCGATGACTAGAGGTCGAATGATAATGGTTTTTGTTGGTACCAGTACCAAAGAAATCAAAATTTTCATTTTTGGGTGAAGTATCCCTTTAAATCTTGTGAATGTGTAACTTTAATTACTGACTCGTCAAAGTCAGTACTGCATTTCAGAAGGTTAAGTTAATGTAAGAGTTCACCTGTGGCAGGCTCTGTTTTTACCAAGCTTTAACTGCTAGAAGCTTGGGTCGATCCCTAAAACAACTGGATGTTGTTTCTGCCTCAGAGTTAAAAAATAAAAACCGTAATTCAGAGGAAAATACTTAAGGGAAAAAAATCACATTGGGATATGTATTAACAATTACAAGTAAATTGCAGCTGTGAGATATAAATTAATAGAATTATCTATTACAAGAAATAAAGTAACTTTATTATTTACATAATTTTTTAAGTCTGAGGTGGAAATAAAGTTGCAATTATGAGTAATAAAAAGTGTGAAATTACAAGATATGAAGTCACAATTATGATAACTGGTCATGAGAAACATGAGAAATGTTGCATATGTGAGATTAGAAGTGCAATTGAGTGAAATAGTCACAATTACAAGAAAATTCCGGTTATGAGATATAAAATTGCAATTACAAGTAATACCATAAATTACGTTTTTTTTTTTTTTACTCAGAGGCAGAAAAGGGCTTCCATAAGTGTTAATTTTTGCCATTATTCAATAGTTTCAAGAGCTGTTACTAGTGTTGATTGATCAGCAAAAACTAGACACCGATCAGCCTCGAGTGCTGACTGAGAACTGTAGTAGTTTTTAAAGTGATTTGATGTTGTGACCCCAGACTCTATCACAGTGAGCAGTAGGGAATCAACTAAACTACTGAAATAAGCTTGCCCCATGGGGACGTCTACTACATTCCACTCTCAGATGATACTGAACTCATGAGGTTTCTGGGAGTGTTGGCACATGTGACAGTGGGTGGTTCGTCTCTATGACGTGTCCTCCAGAATATAGAAGATGAGCTCCAGCTGGCAGGCGGCGAGACCCTGGTACTGAGAGTTACTCTGCACCACGGACGTTAATGATTGGTTAAGACAGTCCTGGTACGGTGCTGGAAGGCGCTGACCATTACTGCCCGCCAAAAACTCCATCTGAAAGATTAAAGAAAACACGATAAGAAAACCTTTGCACTTTGGTGTCTTGACCTTTGATCAAAACCCGAGATTTAATCAAAATACAGCACTAATAGTATAGCAGCACACTGCCGTCATGCACATCACACTCACACGCTACACTCCTGACCGGCCATTACACAAAACTGATCTACAATAATTACAACAACTGAAAGTCTACATGTTAAATCTGAGATCAAATCTGAGATTGGGAATACAGTTCTGGGTAAAGGAGTAATAAAAATACATAAAAATGCTAGTCAAATAGCAGCCTTGGAAAATACAGTACATGTGATAAGGAATAAGGAGTTTTCCTTTGAAGGTAGACAATGTTTAACTATAAATTATATATATATATATATATACACGATTTCAGTTATTTCTTAGGTCCATACAGCTTACAACAGCAAAATATATTGAAGAAAAATAATGACAAATGTCTTTGAAAGAAAAAAGCATGTCGAACTGCACCAACTGAAAAAATAATGCATTGTATTAACAGTGCTTGCATTTTAATGCCTTGTATTTTTAGGGCTTGCATTTTTAGGGCCTGAAATAATTCAACATAGTTGTTAAATTAAGCTTTGAATATTTCAATTCAAAACATTTCACACACATTTTCATAATGAAAAACAATCAGTAATCCATATTAACCTTCCTGAGTTCACTTCCAAATATTCAATCTGTTTAAAAATAGGATGTATAATATTTGACAGGCAATTTTCTGTCAATTTTATTTCACTTTACAAATTCAGCAGAAAATTTTGCATTGCACATGTGGGATCTGCCGGAATAGCATGATCTGCAGCTGCTGTTAGTCGATCACCAGCAGGTGGCGCAAACAGGTGTTGATGAAGAGCAAAGTAACAGGTAGAGCAAGTCATCCATTCACAGAACCTGACTTGCAGATATGGAGCAAGTAGTAAGTAGAAGTTATGATTTTTAGGGCCGGTATGTATATGATGTGTTTACATTTAATTCAGCATCTTCGCTGCTGCATTGTGCAGTTAACATTGTAGAACAAAACGTAAAAGTATCCTCAAGTTATGTTTACCACAGGCTTTATTTTACTCATAAATTGAAAAACCCTATTATAAAACCCCAGAGGAAAATCTTGAAGGAACCCGCGGCAAATTACTTGCCTGGATTCTGACATCATAGTTCCCCCACTCTATTGTAGTAAACATGCTGCCGCTTGTCATTAAAGGAATAGTTCACCCAAAAATGAAAATTCTGTCATTATTATCAATAATATTTCAATTGGTCAGTTATTTCTGTGTACAATAAATTATTAAAATGGGGGGGAAATAATCTGTGGCAAGACAGCTGTGGACATAATGATCACTATCTCACCTTCTGCCCGTCCAGGATGACCCTCAGTGCCAGTTTGGTCATGCCATCCTCCTTCAGCAAACACAGAGACTGACACAGTGCCAGGCAGAAAGCCCGCGCAAGACGCTCGGTTAGACGGTTATGACTGGTGTGGTTATTAAGACCATTTGGAGGCTGGTCTTTGAGCAAATAAAAGACCTGTGAAGAAAGCTCAAACGTGAATTACTGGCTGTTGAAAGTGGTTTTCAAAAGCATTCTTCAGGAAACGAAATTCAATCACATTTAGATAAAACCACTAAGATGCAGCGAGCTCTTAATTCATAACCATAAATCAAAATAAAGCCACTTATCAACATATACTCTTTGTACTTTCCGTATTTTCACCTTTATACCACTCTGATTTGACTCTTAAACAAGCCGCAAGGCAGTGCTAGCTGATCAGAGGAAAAGTAGATTTTTTTTTAAAAATAATATTATATATAATATTTTTTTGTTATTTACATAATTATACATTATAATTATATTTTATGTTAATATTTATTATATATTAACTAGACAATATTTTTTCATTCATCAGTTTTTTAACAAATTAATAATTTTACACATAATATTTAAATTTTTCATATTTTCATAGTTTTGTTATTCATATATAATATCTAAAACTATCTAGCTGCCTGTTATATTTTAGGATGGGTCCATAATATTTGTTTGTGTCAAAGTTCTGTCATCATTTATTCACCCTCAAGTTGTTCCAAACCTTTATGGATTTCTTTATTCTGTTTGTTCAGTTGCCGTTAGCCACTGACTTTCATAGCATGGGGAAAAACACTATGGAAGTCCATCAACTATTTGGTTACCCACATTTTTCCAAAAATCATCTTTTGTGTTCAACAAAAGAAAACAAACTCATAGGTTTGGAATGATATAAGGGTGAGTAAATGATGACAGAATTTTCATTTTTGGGTGAACTATCACTTTAATATTCAGGGTTTGTATTGATCCCACTCCACAAGTTACATGAGTCTGTTTACCTCTGTCCAGCGTATGAGCTTCCCACTGGCTCTGTATTCTAAGCGCTGATGGGTCTTGCTGTTCGTGAGAGACTCCATAGACTTGCCATCGATGGGGCTTATGATGCTGTGAAATGTAGGATATGATGAAAGGAAATAGCACAGGTTTAGACTATATATATGTATATATATTTGTTTCTAACCCTTTATTAAAGCATGGCTCTTCGTCCTGCCATTGAATGTGCACACATTCCTGCCTCTCTGCTGGGTGGAGTTTTCCACAGGTGACCGTGAAGTCTTTCATTTCCCGTAGAGACCGACGCAACTCAGCCATGGTCTCCATGGTTACCTGCACCATCAAACCATCTGTAACATTGAGCAGATGCATGGATCTTAGCACATGCACATATGCTGTATACTGTACACCTGAACTCCTGGACATACACATTCAAGTTAGAAACGCATAGGAGTCATTCTATAATTCAGGGTACATTGCATGTCTATTCATGATCATTTTATTTTTTCTAACAATTTTCTTCAGATGTATCATATTTTATTCATTAAGAGAATACATGCATACATCTCACACATAAATTTGTGCAGCCTGTTTTTCAGTTAGCTTGAAACTGCCTTGAATTACACTTTTTGCATTGTTCGCTCAGAAAACATCTTTCTTTTTGTAATGCATAAACTGAAACCAATGTTTCAGTAGAGAAAGTATAATGTTTATAGACTTTTCCTGGTGTGAAATGTACCCTAAATTAACTCATAGACACAGACATTAACACTGAACTACTGCTGAATGTGAGTCATGAAACAATGGATGTTCTGCTTGGACGAAACACAGAAAAGAACAAATCAGTAACCTTCCACAATGCTGGACTTGGCCAAGTACCCCGATGAAGGCTTGAGCGCTCCACTGAACACAAAAAAACATGAGCCCGTGACTGAAAGGTGAACAGAAACACAGATTTAGATTCAGTGAGAGATTCCAGTCAAGAAGGAATAAAACAAATGACTGAATACTTTCCCAGACTGTCAGACAGTGCCCTCAAGTGAGCGTTCAAGGAAAGATGCAAATCAATCAGTCCTTTGTTGAAGTTTATCAGTTTCTGTTTTATTTGTCATACTAAATCATGTAATAATATTAAATAAATTATAAAATTAAGTTACACAAAGGTCCATAGGTCCTTAGAGGACAAACATGTCTGTGTCAAACAATTATGATGAAAATATTAGTCCGGATCATAACTACCTAAAATGTTCATATACCAATTTGTTTACAAAACGCCGCTCTTTTTTTAATGGGGAAAAAAGCTAAATGCTAAGCAGATGTTTTTTTATAGTCACAGATATGTGTGAAAAATAGTACAAACTGTAAAAATAGTAAAAGTCTTGTAAATAGAACGAAAGCTTATTACCAAAGAATGCACGATTATTTTTTTCTTTTTTTACTAAAATGGCACTGAGATTACCTAATGTCAAACAGATTTATGAAAGGACATGAGGGTGGAATATTAAAATTCTAATATGTTTTTTATACATCAGATCAATGACGCCTACCATAAATCAGTTCCAAAATGAAATACAAAACCTGTGCTAACTGAAAGAAAACAAGTTGAAAGAAAACAAGTTGAAAGAAAGACTGAATCTAACATTTTATGATAATATAGCATGAGAGATTTACAAGGTAATTAGGTAATGGATTTTCAAAAAGCACAAAGATTAAACAAATGCATAGGTTTGATACTTTTATTATATTATCCAGTGACATTCGTCCAGTCCCAGGTTCAAGGTGTGTCTAAATACTTTTTTCAACCACTGTACAAATATTCAAAAACAAACAAAGAGCACAACAGATATTTGTGTCTATAGCTGACATGAGTGTTGGGATGTTCGGATGCTCTCTCTCACCTCTGCGAGGCTGGCTGTGAATGCTGATGGCCTGGGTCTGGTACTGTCCATCTTCCGTCTGCACGCAAATCAGATGAGAGTCGGCCTGCTCATTAAAGCAGGAGCCCAGGGCCAGCACTCTCTCATTAGACTTATTCAGAGCCTTCAGCAGCTAAAACACCAGCAGAGACAGAGACAAGACCCTCATTACCCTGAGAAGTGAAGGAATTACTCTTCACCTCAGGTCTGCTTATCTATTGAACTTCATTTTGATAATCCTTCGGATACTCAAGCCACAAACAACAAAAAAGATCTTACCAACTACTCTGGAAATGATACCATGTTGCTCCCGATGCATTTTCTTTTTTGAAAATTCACGGTTTTATTTGAGATGATTTTATGTTACGGCCATGTACACACTGTGGTACACACAAGTACAACCGCATTTAAATACAGGAGTGAATCCACTAAATTATCATTTCATGTGTGTACAGAACAGAACTCACTCTCGGAACTGCACTGACTGACACCGTGGTAACCATAGCAACGTTCACTATTTTCGACCAAAGACTTGTCATTCGGTGATTACAACCAAACTTCCATCAACAGAGTCATGTGTTTTGTTTATGTTTGGAAGGCTATTTCGCAAAGCTTTTTATGGGTTGCCATGTCCACTTATTATAAGCGACACTTATTAACTCTTTCCATGCCAAACTCTGAATTTTCCGGGTTTCCGTGTTCTTGCTGTTGTTGGGGGGCACTATAACGCATCTCCTGAATGAGTCTAGAATGTGTTGATCAAAAACACATGCGATGAAGACGCAGAAATGAGCGATCTGGTATGTATGCATATGAAAAACAATGCGATCATCAACAATAAACAGCATATAAATGAAAACTGGCCTAATGTTACAGAGTGAAATGGCGATCCCAGAAGTGGCGGACTGTGCATGCTTTGGGGGTGTTGATGGAAGCGATCTACTCCATCTTTGCTTTGATCGTCCTACTGAATATGATAAAACTCACTCAGAAACACGTGACAAATGAAAACATGTTTGATCTCCTCTGACTGGAGTCTGTGACCATCATACACTACGTAATTTTCTATTAAATCTGTCAACTCAAATCTGCAGACTGGCTCTGACTTTTGGCAGCTAGCATCAACAGGTCCAGATTGTAAATCTGGGCAAAAGTCTTATAGTGTGTTTTAGCCTTTAGTGTGGTGTCGTGGTACCTCTGGATGACGTGTTTTAGGGATTCTTATACAGGTGCTTCTAGCCTCTAGATCGACCACGAGCCCCGGCACCGTCGGCAGTGTGTAACGGTAAAAACGGAAATCCTTTGAGAATTGAAACAGAATGGAAATCAATTAAAAAACATCAAATGAACGAAACAGGAAGCGGTAACAAGAAAGAGAGGGTAAAATAGGTCACAAATCTCACCACTAAGAGTCTCATAATGCTGTTGTTGACGGGTCCAAAGAGAGGCTCTCTGAAGCGCACACTGAACAAGGGACAGGGATAGACTACAGGACAGAAGAAAGCATGAAAAACTCAACCACTGGGCTTACTGAGACCATAAAATAATATTTCACAATATTACTGTTTTTTCTGTATTTCTGATCAAATAAATGCAGCCTTGGTGAGACTTTCATAAATATAAAATCTTACAGTCCCAAAATTTTGAATGGTATATTAATCATAAATTGATTTGGTTTTCTTACATCTGTACTCCGCTCCTAAACGCAGCATGAGTCTCAGGGGAAAGGCTCTGGCCCATGGAGCCTCTGCGCGGAGCATGAGGAGCCCGAACAGGAAGGGCGGCGCAGGTAACGGCAGGCCCTCCAGAGACTGGAACGTCGGACGCACGTAAAGAAAGCCAGCATGCTCGTTATTACCCAGAAAGCCTCGGGATACCAAAGAGTGACTCAGGTGATTCAGAAGCTTTCCTGCTGCTGAAGAAATAGAAAGATCAAGAGTTATAAAGCCACTGCAGATAAGTGGTCTCAGTTTTATGGTTGAGTAACATCCTGTGCAAGGTTCACCTGTCTGGGCATCCCAGTAGATCTGAATGAAATGATTGAAAATATCCGTCGGGAATCTCTTCTCCTCAGGCAAACACTGCAGTAAAATGACCACCTCTGGCTGTCCAACAGCGTGCATGCCCTTCGACATAACACACCAACACCGCCGGTTCACATCTACAGGAGCACAAAAACACCTTAGTCATCACACAGACACACCAGCTTACTGTTATCAGAAGTTAGGGATGGGCAATATGGCCAAAAATATTATCATAACATTTCTTCCCATATAATGCAAAAATTATATTAATCATCATAATCATTTACCATTAATGGGAAAAGAATAACTTTCCACATGTTTGTATGACACTGAGAATGAATGTAAATGTAACTTGTTTGTTCACAGTTAAACTTATGTTTATTTTAATTTAAATTATTTTTTTTTATTTCATTAATTTTTTCTGGATTCTGTGCTTTATAGTTTAATACACATTTATCATCAGAAATCATGCATTATAAAATCCATTTAAAAAACTAAAAATGTAATCAATCTATTTATAGATTGTAACTAAAACATATTAACAATTAATTTACAACAAAACATTGCTTTTTTATTTTTCTGTCAAATAAGATGCTGCACAACAGAACTGTGTAAATTAAAACATGGGTGAAAAAATATCTTGCACGATGTTCCTTAAAAATAATAATATATTATGATCATTATTATTTTAAGAATTACAATTTAGTATAAAATAGTCATACACTTCTGTCATAATTTCTTCAAGTTAAACCAAACTGTTATTGCACACACATCCTTAGAACAGATGCATACCCGCACGCACACACACACACGCACACACACACACACAGAGTTTGGAAACGACTGACCACACTGACTACAACACAGCTTTGTTGAGTAACATTTGCAACATACAGCTGACAATCTTCACCACAGCCAGCAGGTTTGCGTTGAGCACAAACACCAGAGGCTCAGCAAGACCTCTCTCCAACTCCTCTAAGAGCGACGACTCTGTTCTCTTCTCCTCCAAAGTGTAGTCTGCGGAAATAAAGACAAGAACCAGCCTCTCAAATATCAAAATCACTCATTAAATGCTTTAGAAATATCAACAATATCTCATAGTGACTGTTTTTAGTGATGATTTACTCAAATATAACATTTTGTCATTGTTTACTCTCATATTGTTCCCATCATAAAAGGACTAGTTTTATGGTGTTTTTATTTGGTGCATGGCGGCTTGTGATTACTGTATGCATTCATTACATGGAAAATCTTTTTGTTCCACAGAAGAAAGTAATGAATGTTTGGAAAAATGATTTTGGGGTGAATTATTCCTAATTAGTCAGAGCTAGTGTGCTTATTATTAGGACACATTCTTACCTCCTTTGACCCCTGTAGATGTCAGAATAGGGGGAAGGTCCTTCGGTGGAGCGGGTTTTGTAGAGTTGCCACTAAGACCACTGACTTCATCTCCACTAAGGTCAGACACTTCCTACAGCGTAAAAAAAAAAAAAAAAAAACCTTGAAAGTCATTGTGCTAATAAAAAAAAAAAGATAAAAAAGTAATATTTATCTAAATGTTATTTCACAAAGAATAAAGAGAAACAATAAAATAAAATAAAATAAAAAAAACATCCTCTCAATAAGGGTCATTACAAGGGGCAAAAGCGTTATTTAAATTCATTTTACAAAGATTAAAAAGACATTAAAATAAAATATAGGGTTGTTATAAGACTGTAAAAATGTTTCTTCACAAAGATTAATGGGAAATAAAAACAAAATAAAAATCAAGCAAAATAAAGTAAATAAATTCATTAGGGCCATCAAATCGACACACATACATATGAATATTTAAGAAATATTATTTTCATTTAAGAAATAAATGTAAATAAGAAATATTTACATTTACTGTATGTATATATATATTCATTTTTTCTATATGATTTATATTCATATTTTTAGAAGTTACAAAAATGAAAGGGAAAATAACACATTTAAATGAAATCACAGACAAGCAGAGAAGCAGAAAGATGTCCTGTCATACCGCCTGGGCGAGCTCAGCCCTCTCTGTGTGGGACACGCTCCTGTAAACGGGAGAGCTGTTGGCACTTCTACTCTCAGACTGAGGAAGGAGATTATCTGCAAACCAGACCTTCTTCTGGTCCTTGCGAAGCGTCCCTGATGAAATGACATCATTGTAACTGTGTAACTAATGTGTGAAAGCACATAAGTGGAGAATCCACCACGACACTCACGGCTCATCAAAGCTGAATGACAGGTGACACACACACGCCCCTCTTTCCCACCGAGATGAGTCAGTCTGAATCTCAGGTCACAGCACACCACACAAAACACCTGCAAAACAAATCCACCGTTCATGATTTGAAGGAGAATACCCTCCTAAAGGGATAATTCACCCAAAAGTAACAATTTATTAAACATGAAGTTGTTCCAAACATTAAATTTTAATTTAAAATCATCATCTAAACTTAAATATTTTTGGTAGTGGAAACTTAACTAGCTATTAGTGTTGTCAAAAAATATTGATCAATACTGAAATATCTAAAACGGTTTCAAAACGTTTTTTTTTTTTTTTTTTTTTTAAGTAGGCTATCGATACTCTCTCTTCTCTCGGACAGCCGATTCACTCAAACCACAGTGTTATGAGAAGCATTTATAAACCTGTTGTCCAACAAAATGCACATTTAACAGCATATTTTTACTCCAAACTCACTTCATAACACCAGTTGACTTCCTTTTGCGATCTGATGTGACTTCTTATCAAGAAAGAACGAACAACTCGTACCTGAGGACTCGAGAGGTGAACAATTCTCTTTCCTGTTAACACTGCATAGCTTTCAGTTAGCCTTACGGGGATGTGACGTGAAAAAATAACGAACGGCCCGAAGACTTGGGAGGTGAGGTGAACTAGCAGACTGCACAGCCAGCTAAGCAATGAATTAATCATGTCTGTTTCTTATAATTTGGTCTTGGTTGCATTATAGTTTTGACTTATTCAAAATGTGATCAATGTTTGCATAAATAGATATGTTGGGGAATTTGGATATTAACATGTAACATTTTAATTATATTCTGCAGAAATGAATGAAATGACGAGATTCAAAGATCCAAGTCAGTTAAATGATCCGAACTTCCCATCACTATTACACTGGATGCCTTTGTCCATATTAGGGATTTCCTGGAATGTCATAAAAGATATTACTTTTGTGTGGCATATTTTGAGTTTCTGCGCGACGGCGCCCTCTGGCTTACAGTATGAATGAATGCTCCATAGTGCTCACGCCACCCCATTTCAGTTAAAAATGTAAAAAAAAAAATACTTCTCTCTAAAGAAATTTCTAGTAAACATATGCAAATCCATAAGTTTTTTCTCCAGTTTACAGTGTAAGTTCACCAGTGTTTTTTATTAATATAAAAATATACCTCACTGTCATATTCTAGCCTTATTATATTATTGTAAATAGTATTGAAAGTGGTATCAAATATCAATATATTCTGTGTCCAGAAGAAAGAAACTAATACAGGGTTGGAACAACTTTAGGATGAGTAAATGATGACAGAATTTGCATTTTGGGGTGAACTATCCCTTTAAACTTAAATTTCCACATGCATCTCTCACCTTCCCACACGCTCTGCAGTGATGGCGTCTTTTGGTGAAGGAGAATTTGGATCCACATTTCATGCACGCTGGTGCCTGAGAATCAGGGACCCACTGCGGGGCCGTAGTGCCCAGGGAACTGCAGCGCTGCATGGGCAAAGCACCAAGTGAACCCCTCTTCCTGCCAGATACTAGTGACGCTTCCATCTCACCACTCTTCTTGCAGTCTAGCGGGTGGTCCAAGGGCCCTGGGCTGTCCGTTATGTGGGTGTCCTCCACAGGAGACGATGGAAGTCCCAGCACAGCCTCCAGCTGCTCCTGCTCATTCTCTGCCCGCTCTTTCTCTTCAATGACAGAGTCCTCTTTTAGACCAGGCCTCAGCTTGCGCTCGTCCAGCAGCGACTCACTGGAGTCCTTCAGGGTGGAGTATCCGAAACGCCTCTCGCTCCACACAGACAGAGTGGCGGTTACTGCTTGCCTCATAGTCTCAGTGGAGGGAGCTCAAAGCGAGAGGGTTACTGATCATACATTAGCCCACCTGGAGCCTTGTTCTACCCTCAAACCGTCACGCCATGGCCCGCACAAAGTCCTGCAAAAGATGACTCAGATATATAAATTCCCGGAAGCCTAGTGGATTTGTCAGGACTGCTTGGCTTTCTTTATTTTAACCCCATAAAGCCAACCATTTCAATCAACCACATGCTTCTATCGTCTGAATGATATGTTTTAGCAAGTAAAATGCCATTCTGAAAACGTCCCCCTTTAGCTTGTGGTTCATGTGTCTCTTTGCTGTGAAATCTGTACTGATCTTTATAGGGTAAACATTAAAATACATTTTATATTCTTAGTAGTATTTTTAAGATGAACATACTTGACTGAAGCAACTTCGGTTTACTTGTTATCCAGATTTTTTTTTTTTTTTATCATATTAAAATGCGAGTCCAAATATGATCCATCAGGTTTTTAAGGAATGCATATTTGTTCATCTTTCAATTATCATTGTATTGCATTGCATTATATGTTTTGAATCAACAAAAAAAGCATTTAAATATCATTTTACTAGGAAATATAAAGTGACAACAATTTTATCTTCCTTTTCAGCCATATAAATCTCAGTAAATTTCAGCATTTTATATTCTTTGGACATGTACCCTACTGTAGTTAATGGTGTGCCACACTCTCAGACACACAGACACAGGTTCTGCATCACTGAGGATTTGCTGAGTGTGCAGAATGACTCGTCTGCATGGGTGCATTTGCAGATACACATATTCATAATTATATGATGAACGCATGAACGCAGCTGAATCCAAACTAACGCATTTCAATGTAAATTAAAAACACAAATCCAGATGCATTAATACAACAGCTGCAAAAAATAAAAAAGTGCTGAAAAGCACTGCTGTTTTGGAGTCCAATCTTGTCGCCTCACCTCACCCATCTACACTTCCAGCGACGCAACGCGACACACTAGAACGCGTCGCGCGCTTGTAATTATGGGAGCGTTCTAGTCTACGAAGTGTCAGAACATCACAGCATTACAGTTTTCGCCTATTGTCCGTCTATTCCGAAATTGTCGGCCAAAAAGTTAGTGTAGCATCTGTTACCGCAGGGAGGAATGAATGCGCGTTCGGTTATTCTCTCAGCAGCACTGCATTGCAGACGAGCCGCCGCAAGCTTCACACAAGACAACATCTTCAGCGCGTTTGCGTGGACACAGGTTCCTGCGGTAATTCCGCATCTCTTTTGGTTAATGGCAAGCTGCGTTGTAAACGCACATGCGTTCATATATGGCTGATGTACATCACTCTCGCCTGTGGCTGCTGTGACTACAGCAATGCGACACAGAACCGCCAACAAGAGCCAATTACCACATCCTCACTTACAATAATTATCTCAACTAAACCCCGAAACTCCCACAAGAACTAGAGATCGTTTTAGCGCTCGATAGTGGTGCAATGAAGGAATACATATAATACATGCAAGTAATTACCAGGATCTGTGCTTCCCATCGCCACCTCTGTGCACTTGTGCTTGTCATCAGAGGTCTGCGCGAGGCTGCGCGGCGGCGCTCGAGATGAACGCGCGTTCACAGGGGCGTCGCAATCACTTGAGCAGAGCGAGTTCAATCTTCTCCTTGGTCTCCTCTTTATCTCACATTATTAACCCTCTGGTCTGAGTTTTAAGGCAGTCGCAATAATGTTAATGGTCGTAAAAAAGTCACACTTGTTGTTCTTGGTCAAAAATCACCAAAATACAGAGAGATGTTGTAAAATCACGATGCAGAAAAAAAGTGCACAGCAATGAAGGGGTGACACTATAAAATATCAGACACACCCAATCACACATTCACTTTTCACATTTCAACCCCCCCCCCCCCCCCCCCCCCAAAAAAAAAACCTTAATAAAAAGAATGTCTAAATATATATATCCAAATCCACAAATTAATAAAAGTAAGTAAGTGAGCCTTTTATATAGAGCTCTATAGGAATCTAGTGGCTGATGAAATTTTAGATGTTTTTCTTTTTATACTCCAACCAGATGGAACTAATCTGCCTTCAAAAGCTGGATTTTAAAGGCATTGTCTCCATTTGTCCATGAAATGCTGCCATAATTTAAAATTAATATAAACATAGCCTATTAAAAATAAAAATTAGTATTATTTTCAATTGGGGAAAAAAAATATTATAATTAGTACCATGAAATTATCTCAAAATAAAAAATTAAAAAATATTATTGAACAAAAATATTTTATGGCCAAAAAGTTAAATTTCAGGTGTTCGGTCACTTTTGCCCGCGAACAATAAGTGAACAGAACCAGAGGGTTAATATAACACATCGCTTTTATGGTATTTCTATTGCTTGAGTATATAAGATAACTGTTCTCATTACTGTAGATAAAAACGCCTTTAATCATCCAAAATGTGTTTGATTATAGCAAAACTCTTCTTGTCAAATACTGTGGTCATGTATGAAGTGCAGCTCGTGCAACTGTGTTGGAAAGTGAAAAATTCGTCTGAAAAATGTGGACGTGTTGCGAAATATGCATGAGAAACGGATTCCTATTGAAATGACTGGATTTCGCCTGTGAAAATTCACTGAGAATACATAAATGTGAACCCCTCGTAACTCACTGTATATGTTATGATTATTGAAATGTAATAGATAAAAATATAGTCAGTTTGCAAACAGTGGTCATGGGTTAAATAAATAAATAAATGAATGGTAAGTATATTTGTTAAGGTTTTTTTTTTTGTTTTTGTTATGAATGGCTTTTTTTTTTTTGCAGCTGCTTGGTTATTGTCGTTATTTGCCGATAAAATGATCATTAACCATCTTTATTTGATGATTTTGCTAACATATTTAACAAACATGCAGTTTCTAGGCAGCTATTATACTGTAAACATAAAAAGGAAAAAATTATCCTTAGTGTTTTGGTGCAACCTAGTTAGCATTTTAAACATTTCAAAGGGAAAACATATTTTACTCTTGTAATAATAATAATAATAATAATAATAATAATAATAATAATAATACACTTAATAATGACACTAGAGACCCCATGACAAATCTCTTCAAGCATCTACAGGAAAAGCAAAACACCATATAGAAAAGTTTTATGAGCTTTATTTTTTATTTAATCAACAGAAAAAAAAAATCATTAAGACCAATTTTTATAGCATTTATAGCATTTCAACTAGAAATGTGTTGTTAAGATTTACGACTGTTAAGCATTCATGTTACCATCCATCCTTCTGTATAAATGCAGGAGAAAGGACAGGCATGGATCTGAAACAGCCAATTTACGATATAAAAGTCTCTGGTTTCACTGATAGTGTTGAAATGATATGTCTGTCACTCTAATTTAAAAATACTGCAGGAGACTTTGCCCTGAACAGCAGTTACTGAAGGCCCAACGTTCAGTTTGCCTCGTTCTTTGATGCCTCGTCGAAGTTCTCTACAAGATCTGCGAGGAGAGAATAAAACGACTTAAATCTGCATCTTGCAATTGAAAGTCTCGCTCGAAAGAATAACCTTCATACCTGGGACGTCATCGTCTTCTTCATCGATATCCTCTGCTTTCGGAGCTTTGTTTTCGAGAACGAAAAGTAACAAAACATCAATGTCAGCATCTACACTAAACTCTAAATCCACCCCTATTTCCAAACCGCCTCTGTGCTCACCCTGTCTGGGAAACTGCTCGGCGAGCTTGCGCAGACTTGTGAGACTGTCAGCGCCGAGCTGACTGAGGATTCCCGGGAGCATCTCCGTGAGCTGTTTGGTCTCTGCGTGGCCGGTGATGGCGAACGTATTAGCAGACAGAGACGCCTGCACTTTGGGGTTATTGAAGTGAATGACCGTGCCATCATCTTTAATCATATTCACCTGCAAAACAAGATCGAATTCTCAATGCTGTCTGAACAGGACAGAAGGATATCAGTGAGGAAAGACTGGAGAGCTACTGATCTACCTCTTCAATGCCGGCTATGTTATTGACCGCAAGCTTCTTTAATGAACTCTGGAGTTTCTTGTCATCAGCCGTTGCTGTTCTGTGCACCACCTTCTTCTTTCTGCGTGCTGTTCCCTGTAGAAAACAAAGCAAAACTGAGCAAAAAAAAAAAAACAAAAAAAAAGTAATACATGTTGAAAATAATCATTGATCAGGGTTCATGGATAATATTTCTTACCTTGCCCCCTATCCGGACCTGGGCTTGAAGTTTAGCCAGTTTCTCTTGATTCATACTGACTTCTGAAACAAACAAAAACAAATTCTTTATTATCCAAATCCTTTAATATGCACTTATGCAAAATTTTTATTCACTATATCTTATTCACACTACGAATGATAACTATAACGATAAAGATATTAGCGTCCACATCAATGCATGATAACATTGTTTATTCCAGCATTTCTTTAAGTTTTGTCGCCTGCCACTCGAGCTCTTTAAAGCAGGATGGATTCTCATTGGCTGTCAATGTTTTTATCATCGATCAGCTGGCAAGTGATTTATAAAATAGTGTTTCTTTGTGACATCACGGTTACATTTGTGCTGTGGACTCCATTTTTAAAATTGTGAATATTACATAAATGTGTTACGCTGAATAAACGTGGAACATTATTTCACACATATTTTCACATTTATTTTCAAAAAGTTATGTGAAACATTAAAGGGATACTCCACCCCAAAATGAAAATTTGGTCATTAATCACTTACCCCCATGTCGTTCCAAACCCGTAAAAGCTTCGTTCATCTTTGGAACACAATTTAAGATATTTTGGATGAAAACCGGGAGGCCTGAGACTGTCCCATAGACTGCCAAATAAATAACAGTGTCAAGGTCCATAAAAGGTATGAAAGTCGTCATCAGATTACTCCATCTGCCATCAGACGCGCAATCTGGGTTATACGAAGCGACGGGAACACTTTTTGTAAGCGAAGAAGTAAGGAATAATTGAGGACGGGCCGTTGAATTATTGGAAAAATAATGCACACCCGAGGCGGCAACGCGATCATGACGCGAAGCGGCCCAGAGTCAATTATTCCGCTTATACAACGGTTACCACACCTCAAGACATCGAACCGATGATTTATTTAAAGGGATTCGTCCGGTTTTTTTACTTAAATCACTATTGTGAGTAGGACTATTTCTTCCGCATCTCATCCAATGCCTCTTTTGTTAGAACCAAAACGTTGTTTTAAACATGGTAACGGAGGCTTGAGACGTTGATAGCATTCTAATGCAGTTATTAATGAAGTTATTAGAAAGAGAGAGAGAAACAGAGACACATGGAGAGAGAGATTGTGTGAATTAGGCTAACGTACCTCTGTGCGTCTCTAAACACTCTTCTGCTGCAGCGCCTCTAAACAGCGCTGTTATTACATCGCTAGTGAGAAATGTCATGTGTAGCCTTTAAGTTGCTACACTGTACAGGCTAACTGATAAAATCGTCAGGGCAGCGCTGACAACACCTTTTTGTGCAAACTGTGTGGCTGTTATTATAGCTTTAATATATGCGAAGTGATGTGGAACTGTAATGCAGTCAAGAGAGCTGCCTGGAACTACGTTCGTCGTGGGTTTCCCAGAAAATAATTGCACACCTCAGAACGTTCGTCAGCCAATCAGATTCAAGCATTCAACGGCCCCATAGTATAAAACAAAAATAACGACTTCATTCTATAATTCCTTTGTCAACGGTCTCCTCTGTGTCTCTCTATATCACTGTATGCTCTTCCGTATTATCCGCGCCACAAGGATGCGCTGTTTCTACGTGTATTTAGCTTTGATTTGAAATAAAACAGCGCATCCTTGTGGCGCGGATGATACAGAAGAGCATACGCAGCATATGGAGAGACACAGAGGAGACTGTTGACAAAGGAATTATAGAATGAAGTCGTTATTTTTGTTTTCTTCGCTTAAGTGTTCTCGTTGCTTCATAAAACCCAGATTGCACGTCTGATGGCAGATGGAGTAATCTGATGACGACTTTCATATCTTTTATGGACCTTGACAATGTTATTTACTTGGCAGTCTATGGGACAGTCACAGGCCTCCAGGTTTTCATCCAAAAAATCTTAAAATGTGTTCCCAAGACGAATGAAGCTTTTATGAGTTTGGAATGACATGGGGGTAAGTGATTAATGACAAAATTTTCATTTTGGCATGGAGTATCCCTTTAAAGTAGACACTTTACATGCACTTAACGTGCTATGTGTGTATAAAATATTTTTTGTAAATTTATTTGTGGACAACAACACGGCACATCTCGTCTTTGACCCACACACACACACACACAATTATATTTAGTTATATTACACTATGGACTCCCTGGAAAATACATTTTCATTATCTATCTAATATAAATCTTCAATAAATACGGTTATTACTTTAACACAGACTGGCACGTAATCATGTTAACTGTATCCCCAGCGCACGATGTGCTGTGAAGCTGCGCTGTGCTCCTCTCAGAGCTGTGCAGTGACAGAGAGAGGGACCGCCGATGAGATCAGGGCCCACGAGATGAAAACACTGGCGCAGTTTGTCGTCAAAACTCGTTCGTCGTCGCTCTGAGGAACATTCCAGGCTTCTCTGTCTTTACCTCCGTCTCTGTCCCTCACACATGTCGCAGTGACGGAGAATAAAGAGAAATCCTGACGGTGCACAATCTGAGCTGAGTGCATCACTCCAGCCTCACACACACACCTCACAATCACATCACAACAAAAACAGCGCGCGCAGCCACTAACTTACAGCACACACGACGAGTAACGCTACCGCCCAATCATCCCGAATGATGAACATTTCACATAAACACATAACGCTGCTCATTACTGACCTGATAAACGCAGCTGCGCAGAGAAGCATGCGTTGAATGAACAGGGCGGAAGTGGTCAGACTAATAAAACTAAACACGTCACGTTGTTTTTGCTGTTTTAATGACGAACAGCAGTGATGCTGCCCTCTAGCGGCTCGGGCTGAAATAATGAAATAACTATCTATCTATCTATGCATATTTATTCTGTTATTATCCCACTGGTCACAGATGTGACAGATTACTTGTTCATTTGTCCTGTGACCATAATTTCTATAAGATAGAACACACTTTATAATTTAATAACAGACAACATAAGCATTATGTAACACATGATTGTTGTATCTTTATTTTGACGTTTATATTTTGTAGTACATTGACACAAAAATGTGTATTTAAAAAGCTCTTTACAGCAGCAAATTATAATGTTTACATTTCAAACAGAGACACTTAAAATCTGTAGCTATCTTAAAATGCAAACATCATGATGATGACAGACACACTGTATATTGGATGCATAACACCTCATACATACATTGATATATATTTACTATATTTGAAACATTTAACCAAATAAGTTTGCTGATGATTGCTGAAGTCTCAAAACACAGTTGCTTGACGCAACAGACTGAAACTTCAAAAGCATGTTTAGACCTTGCTCTTCATTTGAACAAATGTCTTAGGTTGATTAAAATTCAGTATGCAGGAAACTATTTGTATATTTTTCTCTCACATTGTACTTCTGCTAATGAAAACCACTCTGTGGTTGACATCAGACTGAATTTTCAATTGAATGCAGATTCCCTCTATGAGAGACATCGCATGGCTCTCTGAAACAGTCATGATTAAATATCTGTGAATGGAGGTCTCTCATCTGCCGTCAGGGGAGGTGAGCTGCATGATTGGATGGCAGTGTCTGGTAGGAAAGGTCCCTGCAGGCAGATGAAGTCTGGTCTGCTGATCACTGAGCTGCTGGCCTCCATCCTGGAGCTCCCCAGAGTGCTGCCCTGCCACTGGAACCGAAATGTCAAGTGAGGACTGCAAAGTCTCAACGCCACCTGAAACAGTCTCTTCAGAACAGCTTTGCGCAGCAGAATGTACACCCATGGATCGAGGATCTGGTTCCATGTGGCCATGCGCACAACCAGCAGCATATGAGTGTATGATGTCTGATCCTCACCGTGATCCTGTAGGCTGAAGATGATGCCTGTTATCTGGGGACCAAACCATACAACTCATAAAGCATTTGACACAAAAATATACATTTAAAATTATACACAAGAATTATACATCTGCTTGTGTTGCTCCGAGCAAAAATTAATTATTTTTCAATATGCTTATGTATGCATATATTTATTAAATATAAATGTGTTGATATTTAGAAAAAATAAAATCTCATATACTGAATATAAAGTTAAGTTTATATATAATACACCTATTTTATTAAATTAATATAAATTAAATGCAATATATATATATATATATATATATATATATATATATATATATATATCTATATATATATATATGTATAATTTAATTTAAAAATGAATTATTTTTTTACATTTAACTGAATTTTATTTTATTTATACACACATTTATATAAATGTATTTGTATTATTTAATAGAAAACATTTATTGAAAGTTATATTTATACTTAATACAGTAATATTTTGTTACATTTATATGTATTTCTTAAAGTGTAGGTGTATATATATGTGTGTGTGTGTGTAGATAGATAGATAGATAGATAGATAGATAGATAGATAGATAGATAGATAGATAGACAGATTTATTTATATTTTTACATTTATAATTTAATTTGTAGTGAATAAATTATAATTATACACACACACACACACTTACTTGTATTCTTACATTTGTAAATTCAAATTAATGGCTTAAATTTATTAATTGTTTTAATTATCAATTAATTTTACCATTTTACCATTAATTAATTTTACCATTAAGAAGTATTTTCTTACCAAAATTGGCCCCCAGCACACACAGGAAACCAGCATGATTGCCAAAAGCTGGCAGACCATTTCAGAATGGTGTGATGTGTTACGGCTATGGCGATGATAATCTCGGTCAAGTTGTACCCTGCTCCGCAGGAGAGTGAGAAAAGTCACAGTATTGCACACCAGCGAGACGACGAGAGACAGCAAACCCAGCATACAGAACAGTATCGGCAGAAGCATGTCCACCCAGTCACGCAGCCCCTGCAGCCTGAAGAAGCACCAGCTTCGCGAATGCTGCACCTGGTAGGACCGCTGAAGCAGGAGGGGCAGCAGGGCCACCAGCAGACCCAGCAGCCATGTCAAACCCAACAGCCTCTTGACGTGATGGGACCCCAGTGCCGTGGTGTGAAAGAGAGGATGGGTCACTCCGATACAGCGCTCCACCGCCATCAAGCTCCCAAGCAGCAGAGGGGTCAAGCCGAAGAAAACCATACAAACTCCAAAAAAGTCACACAGAGACTTGTGAGGGTCGAATGTTTCCCAGTCTTTCTGTGAGGCATAAACGTAGAGCGCCAGAGAGCCATTGATTAGGTGTCCCAAGAAGTCAGTCACCACCAGACCACTGGCAAACAGGAGAAAGGCTGCTTTAGACTTGAATCTAAATCTGTGGTAGGCTTTGATCAAGATGAAGAGGGCCAGAGTGTTGGAAATGATCCCCACTGTCATTGAGATGGCAGTCGAGGTCACAGACACTTCCTTTTTGGTACAGCTCCCATTACACACATCACTCGACACCACACATCCAGCATCAGCTGACCCACTGTGAAGCATGATCGGCACTATGCACTGCAAACAAACTAAATATTAGTGATATCATTTATGTTCAACAAAACTACAAGGTAAAACTGTAGACTGTCGTCATTTACAGTAAAGAAACAGTCTATCAATCAATTTATTTTATATTAATTTCTGAGTGAAAATGGTTTCTACACTAATTTTTTTTGTGTATATACCCTGACAGACAAATAGATAGACAGACAGATGGATAGATAGTGATGTGACATACAGCCAAGTACGGTGACCCATACTCAGAATTCGTGCTCTGCATTTAACCCATCCAAAGTGGCAAACACAGCAGTGAACACACACACACACACACACACACACACACACACACACACACACAGCAGTGAACACACACACACCGTGAACACACACCCGGAGCAGTGGGCAGCCATTTATGCTGCGGCACCCGGGGAGCAGTTGGGCGTTCGGTGCCTTGCTCAAGGGCACCTCAGTCGTGGTATTACCGGCCCGAGACTCAAACCCACAACCTTAGGGTTAGTAATTAAACTCTCTTACCACTAGGCCACAACTTCCCCAATTCCCCAGACAGACAGACAGACAGACAGACAGACAGACAGACAGACAGACAGACAGACAGACAGACAGACAGACAGACAGACAGACAGACAGACAGACAGACAGACAGACAGACAGACAGACAGACAGACAGACAGACAGACAGACAGACAGACAGTTAATCTGGATGAATTTAAATATGGATGAATATTTGTTAATCTGGATGAAATATACAAAATTTATTCTAATATTATAAGTGGTTCTCATATGTACAATATGTTAAGAAATAAAAATATTTTTTTCTTCTACTATATAGTTAATCAAATTATATAAAATCAACGGTGTTACTCCAAAGATTTCCAAAAAGTTAAGTAATCTGTGTTTCATTCTTGCTAAATAATTTAAATCTTCATATCCTATATTATAAACAGGTCTTGAGTTCAGATTTCTATTGACAATGATTTCCAGAATATGAACTCACAACTTCTTAAATCGTAGCCACACATAACATCAATAATGCTTCATGTTTGTGAATCTCTTCTTTCCAAATAAATAAATAAATAAATAATATTTTCAGTTTTACTTACCGTAATCAACTAACCAAAGGAATCTCAGCGGTCCAGGTTCATTCGCTCACCCGGCGTAAATAACGGCTGTTGGGAAAATCCACGGACACTGACTGAGCTCCACAGAGTGAAAGAGCAGGCTGTGATGCGCGCGCTCTGAATTCACCACAGTAAATGCGAAGTCCCCATCGCGCATCAGTCTGCTGACTGCGAGACGTGGTTTGTTCAGAATGTCCCCAATATAGCAGTCCTACGTGTTTTGATCTACCACTGTAATATAATAAATCATGTGGTCTGATTATGGACTCCATCACTATTACAGATTTTACAACATGTTATTTTCCACCAGGGCCATTAAGAGCTGAACACCTGCTGCGCGTGCCAAATCGTGCCATTACGCACGGGATACTTCTTATGAAACGTGCGTCTTTTTCATTTTTCATTCATATTTATTCATTTATTTTGTACGATTTTTACGAATCCTATCATTAAATAATGTTTAAGTGTTAATAAACTGCATATAAATTGCATAAAGGTTCATACAATTTTAATGTTTTATGTGGAAAGCAAGTCAATGTCATTATGACAGTTTTTTTTTTCTTTCTTTCTTTCTTTCTTTCTTTCTTTCTTTCTACAAAGGGAAAAGGTCATGGTAACTTAATGCAATAATTAACATTAACTGACAATCAACAATATATTTGTTACTTTATTGTTCATAGTTAATGTTAACTAATTTACAAATGTTAACAAATGGAACATTTTAAGTCTTTTTGTAAATACATTATGTACATTACACAACTAAATAGGAAAAAAGACACAATGCTATGCTCAACATGTATTGTTTTCATCAAAACACAAGGCAAGAATTTTTTTATACATAATGAGGAAGACATGGAATGGCACTATTTTATAAATGACTTACAATGTATAGTTGGAAAGCAAAATCACCTCATCCTTTTACAATTAAAGTAAAACATAAGCTAGATGGATTATGTTTTATATGTTTTTTGCGACAAGTGCACAGCAGGATATAAAGTTTACATCATAAAAGGGATTTGCATGAAGTACAGCCTGAATGTTATTTGGCAATTAGCGGGCTTTTTATGTGACGAGACTAAACTCAACCACTACTGTTCTTTGAAGTGCTCAGACTGCAGTAGTTTCTAAAACTGAAACACATGAGGAGGTTTCATGTAAAGCTTTAAAGCTTCACAGAATAACTCTTGATGTCATTTAAAGGTAGACAGACAAACACCATAAGGTTTTGCTCTCTGCCAAATTCAAAGTTTTCAAAAAGGTACACAGACCCCTGGAGATACATAAAACAGGAAATTCTTATTTCTTAAAAAAAAAAACAGAATCCTGCTAACAGAATCTATGACTTTGGTGTTTCTCCATATTCTCTGTCTGATTCTTTTGATGTTATTAATTAAATTAATTATACAGATTTATCATTACATTTAGTAATTGAAAATACAATTGCAAAGTAGATCGGTGGGTCTGAAAAGACTGACAACCCCTTTGCCAAAGCTTTTTGGATTTTTTACTTACAATATTATAGGGAATAAGAAGGAAATGTCTTTTCCAATAATTATTCCCAGATTTGAAAAAAGTTTAACTTTTAAAATAACAGTTCACCTAAACATGAAAATTTGCTGAAAATGTACTCATCACCACCTCATCAATCAATCCTCTGCAGTGAATGGGTGCCGTCAGAATGAGTTTTAAATTTGTTGTTTAATTTATCACAATAATCCACAAATAATTGCCACACAACTCCAGTCCATCAATTAACATCTTGTGAAGGGAAAAGCTACACGTTTGTAAGAAACAAATTCATCATTATGACGTTTTTAACTTTAAACTCTTGCTTCTGCCCAAAATAATAATCTTTAATAATGCTTCCTCCAGTGAAACCTCCATCCCCTGCTGCACTGTCACATTAAAATCCACTGACATATTAGCTGAGAATTGTTTTTGCCTGTAAACGATACTTGATCTGTGCATTTTTCTCTCCTGATTCAGATTTCATAGGAAAAAGCATTATTATGAATAATTAAAAAATATCTTGATGGATTGTTTTATTACAAATTAAACGTCTTTATTATTGATGGACTGGACTGGAGTAATGTGGATTACTTGTAGATTATTGTGATGTTTTTATCAGCTGTTTGGACTCTCATTCTGACGGCACCCATTCACTGCAGAGGATCCATTGGTGAGCAAGTGATGTAATGTTAAATTTCTCCAAATCTGTTCCTATTAAGAAACAAACTCATCTACATCTTGGATGACCTGAGGTTGGAGAAAATCTGAGCTAAATTTCAGTTTTGCATGAACTTAAAATAGCATGAACGAAATGTCTTTCTAATTGCTTTCGGCGACCTCTAGAACAACAGGTGTATCCAAGGACACAGCATGTACAGGAAAGGCCATTATGGCCGCATGAAAAAGCAACAAGTTTTTTAATTCCCTGCCTCAAGTCAATATCACCACAGCTATTAAAAAACATCCTGGATGAACCTAAGAAGAAGAACTAAAATGTAGCTTATTCTAATCAGGGCCAAATTTCTGTGATTAAACCAAAAAAAAAAAAAAACCTGATGTACAAATTGTTTTAATGACTATGATAGCAAGTCAGCCTGATGGGTTCAAAGAAGGACAATCTCAGACAAAATGTTGGACTAGGTGATATATTTGACTGGTGGCAGGTTGTACTTACCCAAAAAGGCTTCTAAGTGACCTCAAGTAAATAACAAAAAAACATGAAAATAAATCTATGAAGGTCTCTCACTTTGTGAAAGCAAAGCCATTTTACACCATTAACGTGATTGCTTCTCGTGAAACAGTGTGGCCAAAAACAGAATAAAGAAGTGGAAAAAAAGGACAAAAATAGATAAATGAATGAGAAACCTCTGGCTCTGAAATACAGATGTCTAGCATAGATTTGTGCCATAATACAGAGCAAAAAGAGAAAAGAAATAGAGTACACTTGTGCCTTAGCAGAGAACAAGGTTTATAATACTGAAATGAATCATGACCCGCAAGTCTCCAGGCTCTGAAAATGAGATTGAAGAGTGTGTCTTTTTAGAGTATAATGTAGCGAGGACATCTTTCTCAGGGCAGGTCAGAAAGAATCTCTGAAAGTACACACTGAGATGTGCTGCATTACTCTTTGTATCACATAAAAAGGGGAAATGGAGTGTGGTTTTGGCTGTTCGTTTCTCCAGACTCTGGGACTCTAGAAGA
The DNA here is from genome assembly GCF_018340385.1 of Cyprinus carpio. Lineage (NCBI taxonomy): Eukaryota > Metazoa > Chordata > Actinopteri > Cypriniformes > Cyprinidae > Cyprinus > Cyprinus carpio. Next base: position 7,903,060 of record NC_056582.1, on the reverse strand, counting down.
AGGAGATTTAAACATTTCTATATAACACATGAAAAATGCTAATCTAAATTACATCCTTGAAACATACACTGCCAGCCAGAAGTTTGATATAGCTGAGATTTTTGAATGTTTTTGAAAGTCTTACCAAGGCTGCATTTATTTGCTCAAAAATACAGTAAAAACTGTTATATTGTAATTTAAAATAACTGTTTTGTATCTAATTATATATTTTAAAATGTCTTTTATTTCTGTCACCCAAAGCTGAAATTTTAGCATCAATACTCCAGTCTTCAGTGTCCTTCAGAAATCATTCTAATATGCTGCTCTAATTTGCTGCTCAATAAACATTTCTTATTATTATCAATGCTGAAAACAGTTGTGCTGCTTCACATTTTTGAAGAAGCCGTGATACATTTCTGCCATAACCCATCGGTCAGCTGCACTCTTTCCCCCTCTGCTCAGTGGTCTACGATTTCACAGGTTCTCTGCAGACCTCAGATGAACTTTTGCATAATGCTGCGCTGAGTGCTGTCTGAAAGCATGAATATGACAGCTGTTATGGAATCTTTTTCAGCTAATAACATCTCTGAGTGTCTGTCTTTAAAATTACACTGCATTATGATCAGGTTCACAGGGGCTAAAAGACATAATGAGCTTCTTGAAAAGTAAAAGGACAGCATTGCAATTTTACAAGACACCTGATGTCGAAATGTGAACATTATCATCTTACTCCAGTTATAAAGTCATAGACAGTGGAAGTAATTGATGAGAAATTACTACCACTGTCCATGGCTGGTGGCCTAAAGGTCATAGATCTGCATTACACAAAACAGCTTCAACCCCAAGGAGAAGTTACACAGAATTTAAGAGATATTGATTACAATCTTGTTCTCTTTTTGCATGTCCCTTCACTTTGGATAAAATCAAATGCTAAATAACAAGCAACTAAATTTGTAATTTATAAGCCACATTAGTTTCACAGCATTTCTTTAATTGCAAGCAACCACCTTCATTCCTGTAAGAGAGTCAAGAGCCACTAGAGGGCAAAGTCTGTCTATGTAAGGATCACCATATCATTTCACACAGGTTTCGGAATAGCACTCTTACATGTTACTATTTCTGCAGTATATAATATGCAGAGCACAACCAATCCACCAAACAGTTGTTGGTACCTATTGACTTCCACAGCATGGAAAAAATAACAGAAGTCATAAGGGACCAGAAACTGTTTGGTTACCAACATTCTTCAAATTATCTTGAGTTCAGCAGAAGAAAAACACTTGTACAGGTTTGGAACAACTTGAGGATGAATAAATGATAACAGAATTTTCATTTTTGGGTTACTATCCTTTTAAGGGCTGAGCTGAGCAGACATAAAGAGTTTCATTTGGGCAGGACATTGTGTTTTTTTTTCACAATTGTACTTTCAGGATGAAACCTGAAGAGGATTTTGTAAGATGAGAACAGAAGTGGTGTATAGCAAAAATAAATGAGTGTTTTATAAAAGACTAATAAATCGCAACCACCAATTGTCAGTGTAATATTCCAGCTGCTACCTTCAAATTCAAAAGGAAAAGAAAAGAGTCTTACGCAGTGCATTATGAGCTTTTTATTATATGGCACAGCAGTATGAGAACTTATACTACAAACGAAGCAAGATAAAATTTTGTAATTTAATTAGATCCAGTGGAAATCGATATCATATCAAAGCCATAAGAACTCATAACAATGAACTTTGAAGCAGCATCGTTGTGGGAAGTGCAGGTGTGTTTTTGAGCTGATATTGCTTTTGTTAAAAATATGTCATACTTTTGATCTGTGGGTGGCCAGGTCTTATCCATATCTATTTCTGTTTCTTATTAGGGCAAGGAAAGAAGCACCTCTCCGAGACATCTGTCACCACTGTCAAAACCATAAGAGCAAAGACACAGCGTTCCTGCCTTTATTAACACCTGTGGAAAACACACTGCTCAAACAATGCCCTTCTCAGACCAAACTTCTTACAAATCAGCAATCATTCACGCTATCATTCTTTCGCTCTGTCCTCACAAGCTGCATTTTTTCAAGCTCTCTCTGTCTTCCTCTGTCACTTAACGTCCTTGCTGGGTCATTGCACCTCTATTGGAATCAGTTACATGAGAGCTCTGGTATTTGCTGACTATTGTCTGGCGGGATATTGGAGTCACTGACCCTGCAGATTCGCTAGCGGTCATCAGGAAAACCCGATGCTTTCTTGTGTTTAAAAGGGCCAAAATAAATTGAAGCTAATTAGGATATTGATAATCATATAGTGGAGAGCAAAACCACTGCCAGCTCATCCATCACAGATATCCCCAGGGTTTCAAATATATACGTTATTTTTAATATAATTAAACATAATTAAATATAATTGATAATTGATAATTGCTTTCCTTGCCTTTGGGCACTTTATTTCAATATTTTTTCACAAGTAGCATAGGGCTGAAATACATTCAGCAGGCAAATTCAGCAGGGATTCATGTGTGTAGACCAGGGATAATGTTAATGAGCCCAGCTGAGTTTGACAGATCCCTGCTGTCTGGCACTCCAGCATACTTAAAGCAGGAATAATAATAATATGTATACAAAATAATTCATTGTGGTGAACCCATTCATGGAGTCCTAAAATAGTTCAGGAGGCAGAATAAAGTTAGTGTGTTTGATATATGGATGTTGTATATATATATATATATATATATATATATATATATATATATATATATATATATATATATATATATATATATATATATATATATATATATATATATATATACACACATATTTTTTTTCCAACCTTCCTATTCCAGAATTTATTTCAAAATTCATTTTAGGGGTAAGAAATTACATTTTCAATTTTACAGTCACATTATGTTTTTCAGTGACTGTTAAGATGTTTTCTTCAACTTGTTTCTAACACAGTGGTTCATCAATGACATGAGTTTACACACTTCATGATATGATATGATAGCAGGAGTGGGAGTCTGATTAAATCTCCAGTGTTTTCAGTGTTAAGTAAGTCCATGTCTGTTGGCTCTCACCTGTGCTGTTTGATCCAGAACTGTTTGTCTTGTCCTGATAGGCACATGTGAGGTGACATCGACCTACTCACTGTGACAATCCAATTTGGTGGCGGCAACATGAAAAAGTCCAATCTCTCTAGAGACCAAAAACAATTACATATTGCAGTTTATCAAAAGTGACCATTTGAATGAGAATCCTAAACCCGTAATTGGTTTGTCTGCACAGTCAGAACAGACCATGCTGTTTGTCAAGGGCTGGAAAACATCCAAATCCCACAATGCATAGCCTAAACAGCAGCAGCAATTTCAGAAAGACACTCCTCATTTGGTATTTGGGTCTGCAGCTAAAAGATTCAAGCTAAAGGTCTTAAATCATGTATTCCTGCAATTATCACGGATGTATTTTCATAAAAGCCCCACTGGAACCTTAACTAACAACCTCATCAGTATTGCAGCAGGTGGCCACACTTTCATCACATGCAGGAGAAAGATAAAAAGGCATTTGTGATGCTGATGCATATAATACAATCTGCTGAAACTGACTTAAATACATTATGCACTTATATTAAATGAAATCTAAGAATGTCTACTGAACCTAAAAGACCCCTTTCCATGCATTCAGCAGTTACGTGAATTAACATCAATTCAAACAGTAAGTCCTGCATAATGAAACTCATTAAAGCTTCACGTGTATTTTATCAACCATCTATTAGAATAAAAGGCAACCAAATGCAATTATTCATTAATACACTGAATGTTTCAGATTGTATCATAGAGGGCAGCCAATTTCTATAAAGAAGCTCTTGTATTATTTAAAACAAAATCCTTGTAGCAGCGTTTGATTGGCAGCTCTGTTATCATATAGATTTACTGATATCTGCTTCACTGTCTTTTTATGTGAGGTTGAACCATAAGGTGAGCTGTCTTTAAAAATCAATTTGTTTGGTGTTAATTCCCACAAGGCAAGAGAAAAGATGAAAAGTAAAGAGGAGAGATGGTGTTTCAAGAGTGTAAAAACTCATTTGCATCTCAGCGAGAACACAATGACTGTTTTAACATGAAATCAATATTGACTAGAAGAATTTATGTAGTAGAAATAACCTTTCACATGCAAGTATTTTGAGTCTTAGTTGAGTGTATTATTCCTTTAAACCACTACAAATGGAATTTGTCCAGTGTGGTCAAAAACAAATGACAAACAAGGAGTATCTATTTTACATTTACATTTAGTCATTAAGCAGACGCTTATCTATCAAAATCGACTTACAAATGAGGACAATAGAAGCAATCAAACCAACAAAAGAGCAATAAAATGTAAGTGCTGTGATTAGTCTCGGTTAGCCTAATGCACTATATGAAGCAAGTATTTTTTTAAATAATAAATAAAAAGAAAACAAGTAGATAGAATAGAAAAAGAATAGAGAACGCTAGTTTTAGAGAGTCAGTGTTTTTTTAATAAAAAGAAAACAAGTCGAATTCAGGCTTCTGGAGGGCACAAAAGTCTGAAGTAGTGGATTTAGGTAAAGGGGTCTAGAGCCAGTGGTTGTTTTGTATGCAAACAATAAAAGTCTTGAATTTTATGTGAGCAGCTATTGTTAGCCAGTTGAAATTGACGAACAGAGGCTTGACATGCACTCTTTTCGGCTCGTTGAAGACTAATCTTGCAGCCACATTCTGGATTAGTTGTAGAGGTTTGATGGAAGTACTGCCAAGAGAGCATTGCAATAGTCCATCCTTGACAGAACAAGAGCTTGAACAAGGAGTTGTGAAGCATGTTCTGAAAGAAAGGGCCTGATCTTCTTAATGTTGTATAAAGCAAATCTGCAGGACCGGGCAGTTTTAGCAATGTGGTCTGAGAAATTAAGCTCATCAATGAAATTCAGATCATCAATCAGAACTCCAATAACAACTATGGTTGATGCACCTAGCTGGATGGTGAAATTGTGATGAAGTGATGGGTTTGCTGAAACCACAAGCAGTTCTGTCTTGGCAAGGTGGAGCTGAAGGTGATAGTCCTTCATCCAGCAAGAAATGTCTGCTAGACATGCTGAGATGTGAACAGCTATCTTCAGATCATCAGGATGGAATGAGGGGTAGAGTTGAGTGTCATCAGCATAGCAGTGATATAGCTTGACTGAAACCTGGCTAAAACCAAATGATTATATTGGTCTAAATGAGTCTACTCCATCAAACTACTGTTATAAACATGAGCCCCGTCAGACTGGTCGTGGGGGAGGTGTTGCAACAATATATAGTGATATTCTTAGTGTTACCCAGAAAACAGGATACAGGTTTAAATCATTTGAAATACTTATACTTAATTTTACACTGTCAGATATGCAAAAGAAATCTATTGTATCTTTTTCTCTGGCTACTGTGTATAGACCACCAGGGCCATATACAGAATTCCTAAAAGAATTTGGAGATTTCCTCTCAGACCTGTTGGTTACCGCTGATAAAGCGCTAATTTTCGGAGATTTTAACATTCATATTGATAATACCAAATGATGCATTAGGACTTGCGTTTACTAACTTATTAAACTGTTTTGGAGTAAAGCAAAATGTCACCGGGCCCACTTATCGTTTTAATCATACGCTAGACTTAATTATATCGCATGGAATCGATATTACTGACATAGATATCGTACCTCAAAGTGATGATGTTACTGACCATGTATCGTGCATTCTGCGTATTAATAATAATAACTAGATAGCTTCGCGTTATCGTCCGGGCAGAACTATTGTTCCAGCCACCAAAGACAGATTCGCAAATAACCTGCCTGATTTATCTCAACTGCTCTGTGTACCCATAAATACACATGAACTAGACAAAATGACTGGCAATGTGGGCACTATCTTCTCTAATACATTAGAAGCTGTTGCCCCCATCAAATTGAAAAAGGTTAGAGAAAAAACGTACTGTGCCATGGTACAACAGTAATACCCACGCTCTCCAGAAAGAAACTCGTAGTCTTGAGCGCAAATGGAGAAAAACTAACTTGGAAGTTTTTAGAATTGCGTGGAAAAACAGTATGTCCAGCTATAGACAGGCTCTAAAAAAAACTGCCAGGGCCGAGCATATCCACAAACTCATAGAAAACAACCAAAACAATCCAAGGTTTTTATTTAGCACAATGGCTAGATTAACAAATAACCAGACGCCACCCGATCTAAATATTCCCTCACAGTTAAATAGTAATGACTTTATGAATTTCTCACTGATAAAATAGATAACATCAGAAATACAATAACAAATGTAGATTCTACAGCGTCTAATACTTTAGGTTTATCTATCGCACCCAAAGATAAACTGCAGTGCTTTACAACTATAGGACAGAAAGAGCTAAATAATCTTATAACTGCATCTAAACCAACAACATGTTTATTAGATCCTGTACCCACTAAATTACTGAAAGAGTTGTTACCTGTAGCAGAAAAACCGCTTCTCAATATATTATTAACTCGTCGTTATCTTTAGGTCACGTCCCAAAACCATTCAAGCTGGCGGTTATTAAGCCTCTTATTAAGAAACCACAACTAGATCCTAGTGAACTGGCAAATTACAGACCCATTTCAAATCTTCCATTTATGTCTAAAATTTTAGAAAAAGTTGTGTCTGCTCAATTGTGCTCCTACCTGCAAAAAAATGATTTCTATGAAGAATTTCAGTCGGGTTTCAGGCCCCATCATAGCACAGAAACTGCACTTGTTAAAATTACAAATGACTTGCTTCTTGCATCAGACCAAGGCTGCATCTCATTGCTAGTTTTACTTGATCTTAGTGCTGCGTTTGACACCATAGATCACGACATACTCATAGATAGATTACAAAACTATACAGGTATCCAAGGGCAGGCTTTAAGATGGTTTAGATCCTACCTGTCCGATCGCTACCACTTTGTTTATCTAAATGGGGAGTCATCTCATTTATCACCAGTAAAATATGGAGTGCCACAAGGATCTGTCCTAGGTCCTCTGCTATTTTCAATATACATGTTGCCCCTTGGTAATATCATTAGAAAATACGGGATTAGTTTCCACTGTTATGCTGATGATACTCAACTATATATCTCAACAAGACCAGGTGAAACTTCTAAATTATCTAAGCTAACAGAGTGTGTTAAAAATGTAAAAGATTGGATGACCAATAATTTTCTCCTATTAAATTCAGATTAGACAGAGATATTACTTATTGGACCAGAAAACATTACACAGAATCTCGTAGATTACAATTTGCAACTAGACGGATGTACTATTACTTCCTCTACTGTAAAAAATCTGGGTGTTATATTAGACAGTAACTTGTCTTTTGAAAATCATATTTCCCATGTTACAAAAACAGCATTCTTCCATCTTAGAAACATTGCCAAGCTGCGAAACATGTTACCTGTTCCTGATGCAGAAAAGCTAGTTCATGCATTCATGACTTCTAGACTGGACTATTGTAATGCACTGCTAGGTGGTTGTCCTGCATCCTCAATAAACAAGCTACAGGTAGTCCAAAATGCAGCGGCTAGAGTCCTTACCAGGTCAAGAAAATATGATCATATTACCCCAATACTACAGTCTCTGCACTGGCTACCTATTAAGTTCCGTATCAGTTACAAAATATTATTACTTACTTATAAGGCCCTTAATGGCTTAGCTCCTGCGTACCTAACTAGTCTTCTACCACGCTACAACCCATCACGCTCCCTAAGGTCACAAAACGCTGGACTTTTGATAGTACCTAGGATAGCAAAGTCCACTAAAGGAGGTAGAGCTTTTTCACATTTGGCTCCCAAACTCTGGAATAGCCTTCCTGATAATGTTCGGGGCTCAGACACACTCTCTCTGTTTAAATCTAGATTAAAAACACACCTCTTTGGCCAAGCATTCAAATAATGCATCTCATAATTTTGGACTGCAGTTATATCTGATCAAATGTGCATTATTATTCTTTAGCTTGGGTTAAACGAATTAATTTTACTTGGCTGGAACAGCAGCTACGCTAATTATGTCTCTATTTGTTTCTCTGCTTTAACTAGGATTTACACAAGCTCCAATCTGGATCCAGAACACCTGAGAAGAGATGATGCCAGCCCCTCAGAGGACCTCAGATGATGCTAACCCAGAGACAACATGCAGAACTACCACATTTTGCTATAAGTTTGATTGCATAATTGCTGTTAATAGTGTTAATCGTCTGTTTGTTTACGTCTTTTTATTGATTTTTCTGAACATTTCTGCTATATGCACATGAACTGACAGTCACCACTGATAAGCTACTACTAAATATTGTAGAAACTTAATTTTCTGTAAAGTTGCTTTGTAATGATTTGTATCGTAAAAAGCGCTATACAAATAAACTTGAATTGAATTGAATTGAATTGAATATGAAAAGCCGTGTTTCTATATGCCAGAGCCCAGTGATGCCACGTAGATGACAAGTGGTCCAAGAACTGAGCCCTGAGGCACCCCAGCAGCTTTGTTGAAGCCATATCACCCTGTAGCCCAAGAATGGTTTCCCAGTGAAGCTAAGCAGGGTTGAGCCTGGTCAGTACCTGGATGGGAGTCCTCCTGGGAAAACTATGTTGCTGTTGGAAGAGGTGTTAGTGAGGCCAGCAGGGGGTGCTCACCCTGTTGTCTGTGTGGGTCCTAATGCCCCAGTATAGTGACAGGGACACTATACTGTAAAAAGCACTGTCCTTTGGATGAGACATTAAACCGAGGTCCTGACTCTCTGTGGTCATAAAAAAAATCCCATGGCACTTCTCATAAAGAGTAGGGGTGTATCACCAGTATCCAGGCCAAATTCCCTCCACTGGCTCCGAATAATCCTCATCCACTGAATTGGCTCTGTCTCTCTCTCTCCTCTCCACCTGTAGACAGTGTGTGGTGAGTGCACTGGTGCTGTTGTACTGTGGCTGCCGTTGCATCATCCAGGTGGATGCTGCTCACTGGTGGTGGCTGAGGAGAGAGCCCCTCATGATTGTAAAGCACTTTGGGTGTACAGCAATACACAATAAAGCACTATATAAATGCCTCATTCATTCATTCATTCATTCATTCGTAGATGTTGCGATTTGGACACCTCACCCTTCCAATATATGAAGGGGCATTTCTGAGAGGTAAGACTTATACCACTGGAGTGCGGTTCCTTTGCCAAAAGGGTTGACAGGAGTATCTGGTGGTTAACCATGTCTAAAACAGCGGACAGTTCCACCAAGATAAGTACTGAAGATTTGGAAGCCGCTCTTGCCAGTCTCAGGGCTTCAACAATCAAGAATAAGGCAGTCTCGGTTGAATGTTCACTTCTGAAGCCAGACTGGCTGCTGTCAAGGAGTTTTTTGTGTGTGAGAAAGTCAGAGACTTGGTTAAACACAAATTGTTCAAGTGTTTTTGCAATGAAAGGAAGAAGGGATAATGTCTGTAGTTCTCTAGAAGAGCTGGGTTAAAACAGTGTTTCTAGTGGGGTTATCGGAGCCTGTTTAAATGTTGAGGGACAAACACCAGTGTAAAGGGATGTGTTAATGATGTGAGTGCAACAATTACAAATCAATTACAGCTGAAGAAGAAATGGTTTGAAGGAGATTAGATGTAATAGGATCATGCAGACAAATAGTAGGATGAAAGAAAAAAAAAAATCTAGAAAAAGAAACTAACCACCTCAAAATTTCAAAAAGAAAAATCTAGTTAAAAATGTGCCGAATTCTTTGAAGTGTATTCTTTGCATTTCACATGCTGAAAAACCTTTATTTCACCATTTTTTTTTTAGAAAAGTTTAAACATATTGACTAAAAATGTTTTTTTTGTAAACATCAAATAAAAAGTGTTGTGTTGACATTCCTCATGAGTGTTTTTTATTTAATTTTAATGATTATTTAAAAAGATAAAAATAGTTATTTTTTTATAAACATCATAAGTTTATTCATTGATTAATATTCATAAATTAATTAATATTCATAAATATTTTTATATTTTTAGGGAGTCTTTAGTTATTTAAGGGATTTTCTCTTTAATATAAATTCCTGTTTTGTTTTCTTGTTATGTTGCATATTTTAACATATTGCACTGCTTTGATTTGGCAGACTTTTGGCAGATTGTTTTTTTTTTTTTTTTTTTTGCTGAATAATAATTTTTTGTTGTTGTTTTTGTTTATCTTCATTATGATATTAGGACAATTGTCTCACCCATATATTTCTGACTGTATGCACAAACAAATATATATATATATATATATATATATATATATATATATATATATATATATATATATATATATATATATATATATATATATCAAAAAAGAATTCAGAATAATTAAAAGCACGCTCATCATAGAATATTCATTGTATGTATTAATTGCATTTTTTAAATGATGAGGAATAATTTACACAAAAATGACAATTCTGCCATCAATTGCCCTCATGTCATTTCAAACCTGTATTACTCTCTTTCTTCTACCTACAGTATAATGAAAAAGTTTAACTTCCACATAAACTTCCATTTACAAAATTACATTTTTCCTCTTTTATTTTTATTTGAATGATTCCTTTAATAAACAGGACAAAAAATGAGTGTTATATCATTACCCACATGTTTATGCATACAGTCAGAGAGTATGGAGCGCTGCAGAGGTCATATTTGGGCTCAGATATGCTGCTTATATGTAATTCTGAGTCTATGATGCAGAAATAACCGTGATGAATTACGGACGGCTGATATGTGAACAGGTGTTATGACTGGATACCAGATCTAGCACGGTATTGATCAACAAACAGTTGTAGCTCAGTAAGTTCAAGGTGAACATGACATTCAGGGAGTGCACTTGCTTTATGAGTATTGCTGTATGCCTGGGTGTGAATTTAGCTTTATGTGATCCAATTCAGTATATTAAACTCATATTTCTGTCTATTAAAGCACCATTAAATTGCTCTCTCTTATGTAAGGCTGGTTAAAGTCATATCCGCCCATTGATCAAAGCTGACATGATATTACAAGCAGTTACGTTAGATAGGCATTCAGGGTGTGGAAATTTCAGATTCAATAGGATGATATTGATCCTGAATTTCTGAGTTTGTGTGTGTGTGAACGAGAGAGAGAGACACAGACAAGAAGTGAGAGAAAGGATATCTCTGTCAGGTCTTTTCTCTCAGCACCTTAATGAAAGTCTGGATATTGCGATTCAAGGTTGAATTCATTCGCGTGGAGGACAACGTTCTCCGTGGGCATTTGCAAATGGCATCTGATGAAACAAATTATGAATGTTGATGACCGGGGACTTGTTCACAGCCAGAAAATAGCTCTTTGCAGCTGGTTTCTGTCCAACATTTAGTGTTTGTAGGTAAACATAGGTAAACACAGTCTTGCTATTAGGTAAAGTGATCAGTCAGCTTTGAGGGAAAAACTATTTCATATTTAGCATTTGACAACCCCTTGGTGTTTTATGCATGGCGTAAATGTATTGCAAGCTCTCCCTGCATGTCCACTTCATATCTGTATTATTCATAAGGAAATTGTGGGTCATCCATGGCTGATTTATTGCCTCTTCAGACAGATGGTTAATCAGTTTCTTGGAGAGGCTCTTGTTGGATTGCAGGTGTGTGCTGGATTGGAAACAGCATGGATAAATATTTTATTTACTCTCTTTTAAAATGCTAATCTTCCCCTGATAGCAGCTTTTGGTGGTTAGTTCTCTATAAGACATACATGTCTTATGGTACAGTATTAATGATAAATGATTGGCATGCATAACAGCCTTGTGTTTTTCTTAAAGAGCTGGTTAATCATGTAATTATATATTTATCTATTAATATTATATAATTATATAAAAAAAAAAATTATATATTTATATATAATTTGGGACCAAATATACATGCAAGAATATAACAAACTTCATTTTTTATCAAATATAAGACATTTAAATTTTGAATGAACTTTTAATCTTACTTACAGATAAATAAATGTTAATCACACAGGCTCATGCTATCAGGGACAAACGCTGAGACGGAGCATCTCTTCTTGTAATTAATAAGCAGAAAGCATCCTGAGTTTGGCTGCCACTGCTCATCTGCACTGTTAGATCACTTCCAGACATATTTCAGTCTGTTTCCGTCTCCTTTCCTTTGACTTTTTCATCCCTTCTCTCTCTCTCTCTCTCTCTCTCACACACACACACACACACACACACACACACACACACACACACACACACACACACACACACACACACACGCACACGCACACACATGCGCACACACACACACACACACACACACCTTCTTGCTCTTATGGTCCTGGATTTGCAATCTTAAACTTCTTTAAAGGCGAAACATAAAAAACTTAATAGAAAAATGCAATTAAAAACAGTTCATGCTCATATAAACATATCAAGAACTTTCACATAAGGTATTTAGCCACGTTATTTTAAGAATTTGTCCTCAATCAATATCTTCTTGCCCTCTCTCTCTCTGTGACACATTCTCATGTATAAAGCGCAGCCTCCAGCGCACAACATCTACTCAGCGTAATAGGCAGAGATTGGAAGGTGGAGGGGCCAGAGAGGAGAGATACTGAGAGTGAAACAGCAAAACACAGAGAGAGAGAGAGAGGGAAGGAAGAGAGAAAGGGGGAGGAAAAGAGTCTGATGACAGCTAGAGAGGCATTCTGATGGACTCCTCACTTTTACAAAAGCTTTGGACACTGAATGGCTGATTTTATGCGCTTTTTGGTTTTTTTTTTAGTTTGCAGAGAGATGATCTACCAGTCTTTTCACAGAAAGGGATTTTTTAATATAATAAATATTTAGATTTTTTTTTTTATTAGCTCAACTGGAAATAAATTTTCGTTTGGGACATCATCCGACATCAATTGGACAAGATGAGAGCAGCGTGGAGTGTCTTCTTTCTTCTGTGCGTCTGTCTGCAGCTGGAGTATGGTAAAGTCTGACCTTCGGTTTAACTTTACAAGTAACTCGCTGCAGTTACAAAATACCCTTGATTTCCTGTTTATGTACTGATGCAGTGTGAATGAGGGGTAGTGAGCAGCTCGTCACTACATAATGTTTTTCAAAGACAAAGACAATAAAATCCCCATGCACATTACTAGGAAAAAGCTGCGACGACAATAATGATACTTACAATGTAATAATAATTATTTAATATTGTTATATCATACAGTATAATAATATCACAAATTTTTATTATAATACTAAAATAAAAATAATTTTTATTTTATATAATAATAATAACAAACGTCATGTTTTGAATGTAAAAAAATATTGTTTGTAATGGAAACAGCTGTTATCCTATTTGTATGGTGTAGATTTAAGCAGCGCTGCTGAAACTTGGTTTATAATCCTCTGACCAGTGTTTTCCACCAGTCCAGCTCGTGCCCATGCGGAAGAAAGACTCCTGCAATCTTTGTTCAGCAACTACAACAAGCTCTCTCGTCCGGTAGCAAACATCTCAGATGTGGTTCTGGTCCACTTTGGCTTGTCCATTGCTCAGCTCATTGATGTGGTGAGTCTCAGATGCACTCCAGCACAGCAACATCTTAATTTTACCAAAAAAAAAAAACGGAAAAAGTTTATGGACAGTGACATATACTCACTATATATTTAACCCATCTCTTACTTCTCTCTTCTGCATTGATATCCTACTTTGCATCATAATAAACCAGGATGAGAAGAATCAGATGATGACCACAAATGTCTGGGTGAAGCAGGTAGGTTTTAATAAAAAAAAATAAAAAAATAAAACACAGCCCATAATTGGGCATTAATGAGATTTTTAATTGGAACTGGGCTCTTGTTGCTTCACTCTCCACCCCTGTCATACCTGCTGGTTGTGAACAGTGATGAGCACACATGTTTCCCTGCAGGAGTGGAACGATTACAAGCTGCGCTGGAACCCAGAGGAGTATGAGAATGTCACCTCCATCAGGATCCCCTCCGAGATCATCTGGAGACCGGATATTGTGCTCTATAACAAGTGTGTGACGCTTTTAACAATCCGGAATACGGCCAAATCCATTTCTAAAAATCTATATCCTCAAACACTGTTAACCTCCTGCTGTTCCAGCATTGTAATGTGTTCACGCTATTCCAGACTGCACTTTGGGTACCTGTTAACTCTTTTCCTCAGGGTGATGCTGTGGTTCTTACAGAGGAAACTGGTGCATAATATTTGTAATCTTTAATCCCCCTTTAATCTTAATTCTGTATGTCTTCTGTTCATGCAGTGATAACTAGAAGTCATGGGAATTAGGCTGTCCTTCATTATGAAGGCTGATATGAGTACTGATCAGTGCTGCCCTTATAAGAGACCAGGGTGAAGTGAGTGAAATTACAGACGGTTCAGTTAAAGGTGCATTGTGTGAGGCTTTTGCACTAAAAGAAATACTAGGTTTTAAAGAAAGTCTTATTCATACATTACAATTACTGATCAGAAATGGAGTATAATTGCTTGCCTTTTTTAGACATCTACAGCTAAAATGTACTTTAAATGGTAAATATAGTTCTTTGTCAAATCTACGAATTTAACATAGGATCATGTAAGGTAAGGATGTTTTATTTACCTTTTATTTACATTTATTTACATACCTTTATTTACTAGAATTATTACTTTCAGATTAATCTATTTTGTTCACACAAAATTGAAATTCTGTCATTGTTTACTTACCCTCATGTTGTTCCATATCTGTTTGATGCAGTAGAGTTTGCAGTCTGGACTGAATGTCACCAACATGAAAGAAAAAAAGCCCACGTAACACAAAATAGTGCCAAAAAAACCCAAAACAAACACACCTTTCGTTCTTCTCAGGCTGCATGCAGTCCAATTCTGAGCTGGTTCTTTTACAGAATCAGGAGTTAAGGCTGGAATACACTACATGACTTTTAAAATCAGAAAAGATTTTTAACACACTTGGCATCATACACTTGCAGACTCTGTAAATAGTCATAGTGGAAAACTGGCCATCATACACTAAGCGACTGAGGATTGTACACCATACAGTCATTCCAATCACAACAAAATTCAAGCAGAAACGTGTGCCTTGTTGCTAGGACATGCTTGACAAATGAAAACAATATGTGTTTTAAAATAGGCTGACAATATCACTGAATGCAATCAAAGTCTGAAGTAAAAAAATCAGAGTCTGTGACCATCATACACTATGCGTTTTTCTATGAAATCTGTCAACTCAAATCTGTAGACTGGCTCTGATTTTCGGCAGTTACTGCAGACTTATCCAAACTATAAATTGGGGGCAAAATCATGTAGTGAATTCCAGCCTTTAGCGGATTGAATCAGTCTGAAGAGTCGTTCTCAAAATTGACTCAACAAACATCCGACTCACTTCATCAGGAAGTTACCGTTACTTTTATTGATATTCATCACATGAAACTCAAATTACTACTCATATGGCCTACAGTTAAAGAAAATGTAATCTATATTTTAATAATAAAATAAATATGTATTTTAAAAAGTCCTTTTGATCAGCTTTTTAAAATTTGCTAGTAAATTTCTAATTATACTTTATTATCATCAAACCATGGAATGGATTGCTTGATTGATAGACAGATCGATCAATCAATCAATCAATCAATCAATCAATCAATCAATCAATCAATCAATCAATCAGTCATAGTTTGTAGTTAATTTTGGCAATATTCATTCAAAAACTAAGGTGTATAAGCTCAGATCAATGAGGCCTATGATTAATCAGTTTCAAAATAAAATACAAAACCTGTGCCAATTGAAGGAAACAAAGTTGATAAAAAAAGACTCAATCCATTATTTGATAATAACATATCATAAGAAATTTATTAATTTTTTGTAGGCTGGTCATTTTTGACTGGGAACATCACAAGTGTAACTACCAATTTCTAGACAAAGCAAATCCTCTCTGAGTCAGAACACAATAGTTAATGACTAAAGTTTTTTGTCCTTTTGAAGCTCTATGTAAACTGATAGAATTTTTGGTTGAACTGATCTTTACATAAGCTCTGATTGCACATTTGCATTTTAAGTGAATACAGAAGCTATTAGAACAATTATGAACATGAGCCAAGATATTTGCTCTATTAGGAAGAAAGTTCTGAGAGTTCAGAGGTTAAACACAGTCAAAGACGTCACGGGTTATTGATGGTTTGGCTCACTGTGATGCACTGACACCGCTAAAGCTGTCTTTCACATTGCTCCACAGATATTTCATCGCAGGTTCTGTCTGATAGTTTTGTGTTTGATCTGCAGTGCGGACGGAGACTTTGCGGTGACTCACTTGACTAAAGCTCAGGTGTTTTACGATGGCTGGATCAAATGGAAACCTCCTGCCATTTATAAAAGCTCCTGCAGCATCGATGTCACCTTCTTTCCCTTCGACCAGCAAAACTGCAAGATGAAATTCGGCTCTTGGACGTACGATCGGGCCAAGATTGACCTGGTCAGCATGGCCAGTGATGTAGACCAGATGGACTACTGGGAAAGCGGGGAGTGGGTCATCATAAACGCCGTTGGTACTTACAACATCAAGAAGTATGAGTGCTGTACAGAAATCTACCCAGATATCACCTACTCCTTCATCATCAGACGTCTTCCTCTGTTCTACACCATCAATCTAATCATCCCCTGCTTGCTTATATCCTGCCTGACCGTTCTGGTCTTCTACCTTCCCTCAGAGTGTGCTGAGAAAATCACGCTGTGCATCTCTGTCCTCCTCTCTCTGACCGTTTTCCTCCTGCTTATCACGGAAATCATCCCCTCAACCTCGCTAGTCATCCCGCTTATTGGCGAGTACCTCCTCTTCACCATGATCTTCGTCACCCTGTCTATCATCATCACTGTGTTTGTGCTCAATGTACACCACCGTTCGTCCCGCACACACAGCATGCCACACTGGGTGCGCCAGTTTTTCCTTCACATGGTGCCCCGTTACCTGTTCATGAAACGTCCTCCCGCCTCAGGTAAGAGGAACTGTGGGAAACTGATTGAGATGATGCACAAGCCAATGGCATCACAGTCCATGTTTCTACGGAACAACATTCTGGATATTTCTCCGCAAAGCCCGCTCCCTCATTTGGACATGGACATGGTTGCCCAGCTGGATCAAATTCAGCAGGACTCTTCCCCCAAACCCATGTTTTTCTGCAGTTCTCCCAGCAGCCAGTATTCCATCCTGCAAGAGGAAACTTCACAGACACCTCAAGCACAGGTCCTCGCTTTTACGTGCGCATACACAAACAGCGTCTTTGCCTCAAGCACACCTTCATTTCCTGATACTATGCTTGGTACTCTGCTGCACACTATCCCGCAGGATGGAGCCGAGTGTACAAACCGTGATATCCAAGGCCAGAGTGTTGAGAGAGTCTTCGTGGAAGCTAAAGAGAGTGTTCTGGGAGCAGGGAGTTGTCAACACTGTCTTACATCTGAGGGGACGAGTCTACAGAAGCTTGATCACGATGAAGCAGGGAGGTGTACCAGACATAACATGCCCAGCGCTCAGATCTCCAGCTCTAACAGTGACGGCACTACTGATCTGAATGCAGAGCAGCCAGGGAGCAATCTGTCGCAGTCCCTGCTCAAGGCCCTGGAAGGAGTTCAGTACATTGCTGACCATCTGAGAGCAGAAGATTCAGACTTTTCGGTAAGTTTTACCAATTAAAGGGGTCATATGATGCTTTTTTTAAAGAACATTATTTTGTGTATTTGGAGTAACATAATATGTTGACATGCTTTAATGTTCAAAAAACACATTATTTTTCAAATACTGTACATTATTGTAATTCCTCTGTGCCCCGCCTCTCTCAAACGCATCGTTTTCTACAAAGCCCCTCCTTCTGACAAGCGCAGTCTGCTCTGATTGGCCAACTGACCCAGTGCATTGTGATTGGCCGAACACCGCAAGCATGCATCGGAAATGTAATACCTTTCCATAATCGTGAGCTTCATCTTTCAAAATAAATGTAAAGACAGTTAATAATGTTCTTAGTTTTACCATCAGTTCAAGCCTGAAAGGGGAACAGAGTCGCGTGACAGACACATTGATGAAGCTCGTATGTGTTTGCAGTAACGTTACACAAGCCACAGACGGTTAAGACAGCTGACTCTGTGATGTGACCCGGTCTCTCTCTCTCTCTCACACACGTGATGTGACACGGTCTCTCTCTCTCTCTCACACACTCAAAAATAGACAGACAAACACACGACGCACAAAACTCCGCATTTGAACAGTCGATAGCAAATACTTTAATAATACTTACAGAAGTTGATTCAGAAGCACCAGATTGTCGTAGCAAAGTCAGAATTACCTCTTCTCCTAGGTTCACAAAACAGTCGTCCATAAAATGCGTTGCTGTTCTGTTGTAAGTAATCTTAAAGATTCCTAAATGCATTTACTTTCGGAAGGCCAAATAAAGTGCTTTTGCTTTCGCATAGATACACACAGCATCTCCCTGACATGACTGCTTCAACACTAAGTTTGGTTACTGAAGCCACGCCTTCTTTCTCTGCGTGAACATTTTGGCGGCATTATGCAAATATTTCCACATCGTGACGTAGATATGTGGGGGCGGGTTTGAACGAAACGTTTTAGGGGGGCGTGGCAGAGTTTTAGCTTTGATAAAGAATATCTCTTTGGATTTGAGACTTTAGTCTTTGCAACTTTACAGATCTTCTTCATGCACCAAGAGCTTGTAACACTTCAAAGAGAAAGGAACAATGTAAATTGCATCATATGACCCCTTTAAAAGTGCTTCGCCTTCAAGACAAATACAAATTTTGTCATCATTTAATTATGTTATATCATTCCAAACCTTTCTTTGTTGAAACATAAATGCTCACCCTAGGCCTGCCGATATAACATGTTAATGTGGTGCGTTAAATTATAGAATAAATAAAGTGTTAAAATTAATAAATGCATTTGAAGTATCGCATCAGAAACGAGCATGCAAATGCCTAATTTGGCGATTCTTCAAAATGCACATAAAAACAGGGTGATGAAAACATAGCTAATGACTAAAACTGGTAACTCATCTTTGTGAACTGTTAATTAAAAGCACCAATATGTTCATTCAAGAATTAGAGTAGCCTTCCTGATTGCTCGGTGCATTTCTGAATCATGCAATTTAACCCGCTTATATGTTCTTGAACCAAACTATTGATTGCGCCATATGTTTGTGAGGAAAGACGTTTCTTGTCATTATTTTGCGGTATGCAGTCTTTTTATTTAATCAAATTCAATACAAACTACAAAGTCACATTCACAGCTCAGGTAAAATATGATTTGATATGAGGGTGAGTAAATATATTTATTTTTGGATGAAGTAGGCCTATTTCTGAAAATAAAAATACAGTAGAGATGAAAGTAAAATAAAAACAAACACAAAATAGCTCTAAAGGTAAATAGACTGTTAAAATATATATATATATTATAAGAACCTTGAAACATTAGATTCTGCTCAAGTACTTCTTAGGCACTTTGAACTGGCCTTTGATATTGGGATTATTTCTTTTTTATCACTGCTCTTGCTACATAAAAAAAAAAAAAAAAAAAAACAAAACAAAAACACAGTGGTCTCACAGGAAAGTAGTCATCCCCAAAAAAAAAAAATCAATTCTGAGAGAGAAAGACGCGAGTGAACTATATATCATGATATCTGAAATGAATGAATCTCCTTTTGTCCCACCAGGTGAGGGAAGACTGGAAATATGTTGCCATGGTGATTGATAGAATATTCCTCTGGATGTTTGTGCTGGTGTGCATTCTGGGGACCGTCGGACTGTTCCTCCCACCGTGGCTGGCTGGAATGATCTAGATCCTCATGTAAAGTATCTGAATGGTTCTGGGTGGGTGGGGAATGGCCTTGTCAATCACATTTGACTTCAGTGACCTCGTTAAACTTTCCCTGTCATGAAAATTAAGTGATGTTTATGGAGTCAATTCAATGCCACATATACTCGCAAAAGAATTGAAGTATTGGAAAAGAAAATAAAGTTTTGCAAACGAAAATGAAAGGACTGAGAAAAAAAAGTTATTGCAAGAAAAAAAATATTTTTCAAAATATATATAAATGATAATATATAATATAAATATATAATAAATATATAATGAAAACATAAATGAAACAGAGCAAAAGCAATGATTTTGCTAAATATTTTCCATGGTCATAGCTACTAATTTATTTGTTTCAGTCAAGTTTGAGCTTGCATTACTGTTTTTCCCTTTGTGCTTCACGTTTCTGCGCGTCTCACTTTCTGGCATTGTTTTGACATGGGGGTGGAGTCAAGGGACTGGGTCATGTACAACAGGCCTGGACACGCCTCCCTGGAAGTTACGTCATCGGCCTGAGATGCAGATCACATCTGATCATGGCACCGTCATTGAGTAGAGGCATGAGGGTGGATCGTTTCCTTTTATTCACTAGCATTAAAACATGCATGGCTTCGCTTTATTAACTATATGTGTATTAACAGCGTATGCTCAAGTTAAAGAAGTTGCTAACATGAACATCTGCTGTTTATTTCTCTCAATGTACACACTATTATAGCATCAAAATGTGAATTGTTTTGTTTTAAGTAAATGTGTATTAACAGTGTTTGTTTCAAATCTGTTAACCTGTGGGAGGACGCCAGCGCACAGAAGCATTCTTTGTTTATATTCGTTCAAAGTTACTGCAATGTAATTAACTTGATAAACTGTACATCATCAAAAAACTTCATTTTTTAAATCTAACAGTGACAGTAATTTCTTAATTAATGTCATGAGTTATGTAAATGAAAAATTAAGTCAATACCTTTTTGTTTTGCAAAACGTCTTTTTCTCGCAATACTTAATTTTCTTTTGCAAAAAGCAGATTTATTTTTTCCTCAATACTTTCATTTTCTTTTGCAATACTTCAATACTAATACTACAATACTGCAATACTTCTTTTGCAATTATATGTGGCACTGACTTGACTCCATATGATGTTTAATGTCAGTGCAAGGGGAAGTTGGTAGTGGGTTTCTGTGCACATGAAGGACTGTTTTGTGTTAAATGCAAGTTAATAAAAAATTAAATGAAACAAAATGAAACTACTGTGATCATTTACTCACCCTCATGTCTTTCAAAATCAATGATTTTATTTCTTTTGTGGAATATAAGGAGAAACTTGAAATAGTTCTAATCACTTTTTTCCATTCAGGTAAAACTTTCAGACTTAAATGGATAGTTCACCCAAAAATGAAAATTCTGTCATCATTTACTCATTTACATGAGTTTTTTTTTTCTTCTGCTGGACATATATAAAGTATACATAATATAAAGTATACATCTAGCTTAATGGTTTACACTGGAACACATTTCAATTATTTACATTAATAGTTTTCCCCTATTTTGGGCATCGCATCACAGCACATGGAATTCAGTGTGTGAGAATTACTTACAGGAGATTTCAGCTGTGAAATATAACATAGGTGACAGCAGATAAAATTGTGCCATAGTTTGTTCAAGTCTGTCCTGAATGTGATATGAATTCATTAAGATCATTCCCAAGGTCTGCTTGTATTGCAGCTGTTCACCTTTACAAACACTGAATATATCAGACTGAAGATGCCAAAAGAGGCAGGTCCATCTTAACTTGCGAAATTGTACTCTATTTATACGAAATATATACACTATTTATGTCCATATTTTGGAAACAGCTTTCAACAAATACTTTTTACAAAAATTTGTATGTCAAAGGTTGCAAGATTTTTCTTTTTAATAAACTAAATTAACTTGCAGGGGCTATTTATAACAGGAAGAATGACTATTTAAAATGCGAAAATGACCATTACTAAATTTCAGATGATTTAGTAACTAAATGTTAAGATGTCCATTGAAAAGCCATTTGGAGGAGTGATGAAACATCTTCAAAAGACAAGAAATGAGTCCATTAATAACAAATGAAAACCACTTGAGATTTGTTTTAAATCTGTCTTTCAAGTGCTTTGTGAAGGATTTAAGATTTTGCCATTAAATGCTGACATTTCCCAATGATTTAGCGAGACATGTTACGTTATCGTTCCTGAGCAATACCGAAATAGCTGTCAAGGAAAATCTGCTCTAATTCCCCCCTCTCCTCTCAGGTGCTGGATGAGTTGACCTACAAGAGAAGAGGTCACAGGTTGAGTTAAATCAGTGCCTCAGGGCAGATGGAAAGCTCAGAGTGAACTAGTGCTGTCGTCCTCTTCAAGAGCATCACCGATATTGGATTTCACCATCCACACCATAATGACAGCTGTCAAACAACTGAGTTAGGTTTCCACTTTAAAACATGCACTAACTTTAATTCCTTTATCTGTTGGGTATGTCTTTGTAAAGAAATACTGGTTTCAATCGACATATTCATCATAAGTTCTCTTTAAAATGTTCGATACCCATACATTTTTATTCACCGTTCCAATATACAGTTCCAAAGAAGCTTTAGAAAGAAAAGTTGGTTGGATTTGAATTAAACCAAAACCAATATGCATAGGCTGTTCGGCCTGCTTTGGTTCATACATATTTAAACAAATGTCCACTGGCCAAATATAAATGATCTGCAGAAAAAGCCAAGGTATTTGGTATTAAATTGATGATTAATGATTTCATTAATAATGATTATTAGTATGTTTAGATTCTCAGAACCCTGATGTTCAGGTATGTGGTAGTAAACAGAGAAGCATCTCTTACTGCTGAGGTGCTCTGAATGTTCTTACATACAGTATAAATACATTGATGCATTTTCTAAATGACGTCTCAGATTTGATTCTAGGAGATCACTAACTGTTTCCCGGTGCTGGACTGGATAATCTTCAATTTCAGGAAGGAAATCCCCTTTCCCCTGCTGAAAGACCAGTCTGCTCAGTGTGCTGGTGTCTGACTTTTATCTTGGTCAACCAGATGCAATGGTAACTGTAAAGGAACAGTTCACCTAAAAATGAAAATTTGTTGAAAATGTAGATGAGCTTGTTTCTTCATCAGGACAGATTTGGAGAAATGTAGCATTTCATCACTGGCTCACCAATGGATCCTCTGCAGTGAATGGGTGCCGTCAGAATGAGAGTCCAAACAGCTGATAAAAACATCACAATAATCCACAACGCGACTTCAACCTATCAATGAAGTGAAAAGCTGTGTGTTTGTAATAAATAAACTCACCATATAGATGTTTTGAGAGTCTTCTATTCATTTTGTTGCTTTCTCTAGTGAGAGAAATGCTGTTTGTCCAGTAACAGAAAGCAATTCTGATCCACACGGGAGATTTAGTGCTGTACTGCATTTACATGTAATAATTTAGAAGGCTTCTACATAGAAGAGCAAACAATGACAAGTTAACAAGCTGTAGTGTAGTAAATAAGGAAAAGACAAAACAGGAAATTAGTTAAAGGGATACAGTAGTTCACCCAAAAAATGAAAATTACCCTATGATTTACTCACCCTCAATCCGTCCTAGGTGTATATGACTTTCTTCTTTCAGACGAATACAGTCGGAGTTATATTTTAAAATCTCCTGGCTCTTCCAAGCTTTATAATGGGAGTGAATGAGGGTCGAGATTTTGAAGTCCAAGAAAGTGCATCCATCTGTCATAAAAAGTGCTCCACACGGCACCTGTTGTATGTGGATTCACGGTAGAGTGGCAAAACAAAACACTGGTCATGAATTAGATGTACAAAATGAGGATTTGTAAAGAAAAATATCAGAGGATTTTGATATAGGCCAAGAGGAGACTGGTTTTCCTTTTCTGTAAACAAAACTTGGATCTATTGAGACTAACATTTTCTCACCAGTGCTAATGCTATGCCTACATTCTACTCATCCGCTGGAACGCCACTCTCTCGTGAACACATGTACGACAGTTAGCGGAAGCTAGAGATTACAGTTTATACATTTTATAGATATTTTTCTTACACAAACGCATTGATTCACTTCAGAAGGCTAACCCCCGGAGTCGAGTGGAGCACTTTTTATGATGGATGGACAAACTTAATTTTGCTTCCAAATCTCAACCACCATTCACTTCCATTATAAAGTTTGGAAGAGCCAGGATATTTTTTAATATAACTCTGACTGTATTTGTCTGAAAGAAGAAAGTCATACACACCTAGAATGGCTTGAGGGGGAATAAATCATGGGGTAATTTTCATTTTTTGCATTAACTATCCCTTTAATGCTACACTAGCCTATGTAGCATTGTAATATTTGTAACATATGTAACATTTGGCCCTATAGCGGTCAAAAATAAAAACTGTACACGTCTTTTAGTTCTCTGTTTTTCAATGCAGAAGAAGGTGGTTTGGGGTACAGACAACACGTTCACTTCTACAAAACAATTCAGCCAGTCGCACAGCCATTTGTAGGCTGCGTGTGTAATTCCCTGCTATATTCGAAGGTCTAAAACATACATTTTTGGTAAGTGTATTTTTGTAAGGACATGTTTTGAAAGGTGGATTTTTCACTCTTATCAATTAATATTTTGTTACTTTTATCAAAGTGTAGCTTTGAATAAATCTAGAACAATTACATCTAAAATCATTTTAGAAATATCTTCAGCTTTTCCTTTAAGTTTGTTCATTCACAGAGAGATTTTGAAAGTGACACTAATCAAATAACACATAACATCTGAATATTTGTTATTCTAAAAGCCAGATCATTTTTCAGCATGCAAAAAAGGAGAACCTGTGAGACTGTAGTGTCTGCAGAAGGACAATGTGCTAGGTCATTGTGAAAAAAGAGGGCAGCGGTTCATTATTTTCTCCCATTCACAGGTAAGACTGTGATCATTTCGAATTCAGTCATCTTCTGCTCCTGAGCCTTCAGCTTGCAAACACAGCAGAATCCCAAAGGACAGAAAAGAGGCAGAACTACTCATTCTATGGTGTGAAAAGGAACAGCAGACAGAAGAGGAACTGGAAGAAATAATGAGAGAGTTATAAAGAGAGGGGGGAAGAGAATGAAGGAGGTGAAATTCTACCTTCTGTTCCATCTGCTTAGGGACTCGGTGAGCAACAGGATTCCTCTCTCCACCTGAGCAACCCGGAGGAGCTGAATGTTCATGGAGCGTCTGGTGTTGTTCCACTCCTGCAGGCGTCTGAGCCAGTAACGGATGAGTTTAATGAGCAGGAAAAGGCAGCTTGTGATTTATCACCAAGTTTAAGTCACTGAGTTCTAATCATTCTAATAATCGCACACCAATAATTGAATGGTTTATTTGTGTTTATATGCACAGGAGAGAAAAAATAAATAAATCAAGTATTGTACGTAACATTAATTTGTTCTTAACGTTGTTGTAATGTTAATGAATTTGGAGTATTCTAAATTAGCTTAAAGCTAATTACCAAAACCATATAAGGGCTTTCAAATGATAAACATTTGTGATGGATTTATCGATGACACTGACAATTCTGTCCAATTACTGTATGTCCCGAGCATCTTTCATACTGGCCATTGGGCAGTCTTTACTGTCAAGCCCTGATTTAGTAATATTTATGCTACACTGGCAGATACAGTCTTCTTGGACTTGTACTGACACCTAGTGGTGTGGATGAAGCATCCCAAAACATTTCCAGTTGTTATTAGCTGACATTATCAAATAACAGTCACAAATCCCACCTGGACATGCAATAAGCAAAGACATCTGACCAGGTTAGAATGTGTACTGTACATGCATAAATGAGATTTGAGAGCTACAGCCGCAGACGTAAAATATCACTTCTTACTGTTTTCTTTTGATTATGGGGTGAAACATGACATGGACATGTTCTTGACAGGCTTCGTGAGCTTCACCCACACATATCTGTAAGGTGTTGAGGTAGGAGGAAGCTGATCCAGAGGCTGTTATGAATACAAGTGTCAAAGTCTTGAACTAAACTCTACGTACATGCCCAAAAGTCAGCAACCTTGGTTTGAGCCAATTTTAGCCAATATACAAACACACACTATTCATTTCATAGGGGCTGTTTTGAAAATTGCTTTATTTTTTGGTTAAATTCACAGACGTGAATGTACACTAAAATGCTAAAAAATGACAGAAAATTACCTATAAAGTCTGCTAGTAATGTACTGCAACAAATGTATGATAATCTGAACAATATTTCCAAGTTTACTCTAAAGAAAGATAAATCTGCAAATTAAATATTTAGTAATAATGCCATAATATGAGCATGTTTTTTTTCACCATTTCACACAGGGTTTATTGTAAGAGAGTACTAGTTAACCTAACACGCCTCATAGCACAGAGGATTGGATCCAACCTTGTTTCAAGTGGAACATGGATGATAATATTGTCATCGGAGAGATCTTGACCTCCATCTGCAGTTTGTCTGTCTACATACATGGGGCAGCAGTACAGAGGCTGGGGTGATGAATTACAGTGTGAGGTTTTAGAGGAACAGATCTGGTCACCTTTGTTCTCTTCAACACTGACCCAGAGGGGTGGGAAAGGGGAAGGATTGGGGGACTCAGTGTCTTTAAGAACTCTTGACCCTGGATCCCACAGCGCCCCATGCAGCTCCAGTCCAGACAGGCAAACACCACTTATGGGTGGAGAGGATAGGGATACCATATCATGAAGCACCTGAGTGACAAAATGACAAACAGTATGGGTAAATCATATGGCACTTTGCTTGAATACAGCACACTTTGTTGTCCCTTTACTTTTTTGCCATTGAAATTTATTTATTTTTGAAGTGAGAACTAAATGTTTGATAAATTATTAAATAGTCAACAGACCGCTGGCTAAACGCTGATGTTTAAGGCACACAAAATGAAAACCATTTCAGCATTTTCAAAGTCATCTTCTGATTGGTTGAATTCTACAGGACTTCTGGGAGACGTGTGTGTGTTTGTCGCATTCTGGTAACAGTCCACCAGAAAACAAATCCATTGTGACACCAAACCTGCTCATGGCAGAAGAAAGCTGTTGTGTTTACAACTGTGACAACGGTCACTTATCAGGATAAACTAAATGCTGGATTTTCAAAAGTATGTGAAGTTTACAAAAACTAACTGCGTCATATTGCCTCTTGGCCAGTCTTTGGCCAATGAAAGTGGCGATGGAGTCCCGACCTTCTACCATCAGTTTGAATAACATGAATTTAATCTAGTATAAGTAGCAGCTAGATTTAAACCCATGTCTGCATTTCACCATTCTCCATAAAATCTCAGTCCATTTTCTAAATTTTTACAGTAATTTAACTGTTTATTGCATTCTTCAAACTCATGCTAAATAAAAGTTGACAGCTTAATTTATTTTTGTGTTTGAGAAACTGAGATTTACCTTAAAATTCAAGCAGTAAAGACTGATATCCTCGTCTTGGATGTGGACTGCATCTCTGATCAACGCTGCTAGAAAGCCTCTGGGATTGAGAAAGGCAGCCAGTCGATAAAGACGAGGTTTAATACTGGATGACTCCTCCCACAGGTATGACCTGAGCTGCTCTGCTTGAGTCTCCAGCCGTGAGAGAGCTGATGATGTTAGATACGCAGTAGAGGAGCTTGTCATGTTATATTTAACTGGCTGAAAGCTGTCTAAAAGGAGGGAAGACACCAGTGCATCCAGATGCTCCCGCTCTGCCTGGAAGAAACAACGCAATGGACCAAGAGAAGCAGATTCCATTCCCATGCCAATGTCCATTTTCCTCAACTTGTTTTGTAAAGTTAGCAGCCTTTCCCAAGCTGTCCGATAGTCTGGAAGTTCTTGAGGTTGCATTAAAAGACTGGTGTCTCCTCTGACTTCAGCGTAGATATTCTGTGACTGATGCAGTAGAATGCTGAGTCTATGACTTTTTAGCTTCACCAGTTCACTTGCCATACCTGGACTAAAGCCCAGAATGAATGGGTCTGTACTGCTAGTAATGCATTGAATACAATGCCTCAGGTCTTTCAACAGGCCACCAGCTTCTGCAAAAATATGAGTGTGTGACAATTAATTGAAGCATTTACGCATTTATAAATATAATATTAAAGCTTTACTATTATATAGTTATAGTTTATCATGGAAATTTAAGTAATAGAGTGTGTTTGCATACCAAATCTTCCTGTAAAGTTAATGATATCTGATAGAATGTCTTTGCCATGCCCCCATAATGTAGACGGCTCTCTTAGACATGCCCTAATCACACTCTGCACAGCTGCTCGATCTTCATGGTCTGACACGTGGCTCCCATAAACCAGGTGACCTGTTGAGAGAGTAAATCAACCAACATCATCAAGTTCATACTGAACCGGAGAGATGCATTTAAAGCATTACATGTCCTAGCTGTACCTGCTATGTACTCCAATGCTCCGACAGGGTCACTACAGTGTTTGGCTATGCAGTGATGTGCATCAATCAGAGCAAGTAGATCTTCCTGAGTCCTATAAATGGAAAAAAGTTTGAGTTACTTTTATAACTTATGTGCACCAATATCAGTTTAAAATCCTCACCAAAGGTAAAGCTGCGCTTGGCCCAGGTGTTTGAATGTTTGTCTCTGCCGCAGGATAGAGTGCAGGACAGCACATCGAGTGTTCACAGTGTTTTCATGAGAGGAGAAGGGGAGTGTCTGCTTTACTGAAGACCACAATTCATCCTTCAGGTCCCAGGAGGAATCACACACCAAGTGCAGGGCTCTAATCCTAACAGCAACTGTATCAGATGATAGATTATACACATTAGACAGCATTTGTATGCTGCAGACAGAAATAAACTGATTTACTTTCTCTTAAAAGGAACCCTTTTTTTTATTTGTATTTTTTTTGTAATTTAGACCTGCTCTTGCCACATATACCAAACTTGTAAAAGTCTGGGAGGGGTAAAAGTCTCTTTTGCACATCAAGGCTGCATTTATTTGATTAAAAATGCAATAAAAACTTTAATATTGTGAAATATTTTTACCATTTATGGTAACAGTTTTCTATTTGAATATATTTTAACATTTAATTTATTTCTGTGATGCAAAGCTGAATTTTCAGCATTATTACTTCAGTCATGTGCACATGATCCTTCAGAAATCACTATGCTAATCTGCTAATCTCAAGCAACATTTCTTATTATCAACAATAATCATTCTTATTTTTATAACATATTTTTTCAGGATATTTTGATAAGTAGAAAGTGCAAAAACAGCATTTTTTTTAAATAGACATCTTTTGTAACATTATAAATATCTTTACTGTCCCTTTTTAAAAAAAGTATTCATTTACCAAAAAAAAAAAAAAAAAAAAAAAGAATTTAAACATTAAATTTAAACAATTGAAAAAAATAAATTATGTACAGAAGTGTAAAGTCAATTATATCACAGTGATTTCAGCTCTCATTTACAGTCTGGCAATTTATTCTCCTATAGTTTTTCCAAAAAGACAAACCCCAGGAAACTAAAGTGAGGTCAATACAGGTAAAATTTAATTTAGTCCGTTTTGGGGTTTTAATATATTGAGATATGGCATTAAATAACTGTTAGCTATTAAAAAGATCTTAGAAAGGCTACATTACCCACAACAACAGCCTAAACAGCGCCTATACGAATATTTGGCAATTGGAGAAATATAACGAAGACAAATTATATTTTTTGTGTATATTTTTGAAATAACTCACAATAAGACTATTCACAATAAGACTAGATTGCGTTGAGGAAATAAATATGGTTCATGTAGACAGTATTCATTATACCATGCTGCAGACATTTCAGCCATCATGATGTGTAATGAGCGGAGCATTGCCTACCTGGGACTGAGTGAGTCCTGTCACTTCTGGTTATGAGCCACAGTCTAAACTGTGGATGCACAAATCTTCCTGTACTTGCAGCATTTAGAACCCTGCCATCTGTCTCCAAATCTGTCAAATTCCCAGGTGGTTTAAAATGAGATAATGAAGTCTTGTAGGTGTCGTTTGTATTATTATTATTGTGTTATTAGAGTCACCTTTTCTAGTGCTGTACACTACTTGTGTTAACTTGTTCACAACTCTGACATCCCAGCAGTCCAGCAGATGACAGTTGTTCAGGACTAACCAGTGGCCATTCTGGACAGCGCTGTCTAGTGCCGAGAGAACAGCATTTCGATGGCACCCAGACCCGAAAGAAATAACACTCAGCTTCACCTGTTGACAATAATGACAGGCTGCAACATAATTTAAAAGTATAGTTATATTTCATAATAAAATAATGATTTTATTATAAAATTAATGATCACTCCTTGTGCGGTAGCATATTATGGCCATGCTTTTATTGATTGGGAGAGAGAAAGGTCAGAAAATAATGAGGAGAGAAGGGGAAATGTCACAAGTTGGACTGAGCAGCACAGACCACATGTGTTAACCACTAGGCCAAAGCTCTGACTTTTAGAATTAGATTTTATTTATTTCCACATGACCAGGCCAGTTATATATGTTTCTGTGACATCCATAGAACAGTGCCATGACTTTATTACAATGACAGTCCCCCAGGAGCACCTTGGAGTGTCTTGCTCAAGGACACAATGTTGGCAACAATAGAATTGAAACAGCAACCTTCTGTTTTTCAGAAATGAGCCTAAACCACAACATCAGGATGTTTATATATGGAGTTAACTTTGAAAGTCTATGCACTGGTGGACGGTATGCATACGCTACTGTCTGCGTCAAAATTTAAGTATACTTTGGGCTTAAAAATATCAGCTGCACACGATTAAAATACTAGTTCTTACTGCATCACACTTCTGAATTTCCATTTTCATTTAAAAGTTTAAGCAATTTTGTTGTGTGTAGTAATGAAAATGTTTATTTAGTTTTAGTTAACTAATATAACCCTGGCCTGCCTATCCAATCAATGCAAGGACAGCAAATCAAATTTCACTTACAGGCCTATTAAAAACCTATTAGTAACTTTATTTATACTTTTCTGATATTTTCTTCATTATATTTTTGATATTTTCTGCCTCTCCAAGCTCATATGTGATGGGAAAACTGAGAAGAATGGTATCAGTAAAGTTTTCAGCTTTATTTTAATTAGCAAAACCATTTTTTTTTGTCACCAAAAACAACACTGCTGCAACAGTAACTTACCATTTTATAATTTCTGTTTTCATTATAATTTTAGTGTACATTCTAGTAATTTAATGTAATTTGTATTATTATTATTATTTTCTATATTTCTATTTAGCTTTAATTTATTTTATATCCATTTTAGTTTTAGTCATTTTAGTACTTAAGCTAATTTATTTTAGCTAGATGCCAAGGCAACATTTAAAATTTTCATTAAAATTTCATTGAATATTTTTATTTTATTTTATTTTTTTTTTTTTTTTTTTTTTTTTTTTTTGGTTTACTTTATTTTAGTTTAGTTTAGTTTAGTTTATAGTCTCCAAAATTACAGCTGCTACAGTAACTTACCCCTTTGTTGTCCACTTGGCACTGCGCAATTTGATTAATCAAGGGGAGAGGGTGAATGCTTACTGGCACTTCTTCATTTTTATCTGGTAAATGTACAACAACAGGACCTTGATTTTTAGACAAAAGGTTGGAGATCATTTCCGCAGAGCTCACTGGAGGATCTCCAGGACATGAATGCAGCAAATGTCCTTGCGCACAGGTTGCAAGGTCCTCCTCCACTGCCGCAAGCCAATGAGGACACAGCGTCTTCCAGAGAATAGCCCGCTGCATTGTGGACAAATGAGAGTGAGACTGACAAGGGACCGGTCCAATCACTGTGGACGAAGGAATGTGCAGGTATTCCCGCCATAGCTTGGATGAATTTACCAGAGATGATACAAGGCCACAAAAGGGTTCAATCCTCTCTAACAGAAAAATATCATTTCGAGCACATGTTTGAATCCAGCTCGGCAGCTCGGGGACAGACTGTGCAGACGGTGATAAAAAATGCTCTGAAGACTTCCAGTTGCTTAATCCTCTGAGGAAAGTGACTCGTTCTACCTCAGGGCATCCCTCATTGTGCACAATAACAGCAACAGATACCAATAATCTGAATAAAGTGGAATGGTTCTTGAACAAGCGGGGTTTATACTGAGAAAATACATGAGACACAATATTGTAGGTAATCTCAGATATGACTGCTGTGGACTCCATCACTCTATGAAGGCTCATGTCTGAGCTCTCCAGGGCTAAAGCTGACCGTAAAGTGAGCAGGAAACCACGAAGAGTGAAAAGGTAACATGGGGAAAGTCGGGCCACATCCTGCAGAGCGTTGTACAGGGCTGTGGCGAGCTCTGCTATTCGATAAAAATCAGCCATCAGGGCTTTGTGCCGATCTATCTCTTGGGATAGTTCCTTGATTTCTGTCTCAAGTTCAAGAGAGACACTCTGACACATACACACGTGTGGAAGGAAGTCGGGGTCCTGGAGAAGTGGTGTGGATGCATGCATGACATAGTCCATCAAGGAAACCTGCAATCACAATAAAAATGGACATTAGGACGTGCTGTTAGGAATATTTTAAAAAGCTTAGCTTTCCATAAAAGATCTAAACTTCTTCACCAGCCAACCTTGTTTTGAAAAAGTTCATGCTGAAGTGTCAGTTTTTTTGTTTGAATTTGACGATGTTGAGTCCACAGTTCTAAACACACAGTCTGCATCAGTTCTGTCAAGAAAAGGTCCTGAACTTCAGACGTGCTTGAAGAAAGATCAATCATTTGAACCTCCTCCAGGAATGAAGTGTGAATTTCTAGTAGAAAATGTGGGAAATAAAGTGGATTAATAATACAAGGCAACACCTCATAGCAAAGCTATTCAGACTAGAGTCCATGAAAATGTGAGAGAGAAACTTTTTTTTAGGGCTGTCAAAGTTAACGTGTTAACTTAAGATTTTCATTCAGATACATGATTCATATATTTTCATTAGATTAATTTCAATTTATTTCTGTCTTAACAGTAAAAAAAACCCTGCATCTAATTTTGTGAAATCTTTTCTAGGCATATATGCACTTGGGAATAGCTTGTATTTGTGTTGTACTTTTCTACGAAGTTTCTCTGTACTGAACTAAATATGTTGTTCTTCAGGTTTACACATCCAATGTTAAAAGTATTTAAGAAAAAACTATATCAAGTAAATATATTCTTAATGATATTTAAATAATTAAAATACATTTAGTACAATAACAATATAATACAGTTCCATTCTAGAAAAAATATTTTGTCTTTTATAATATAATATAATATAATATAATATAATATAATATAATATAATATAATATAATATAATATAATACATGTATTTTACTATAGATGAGGTACATGAAAATATATAGATGCCTTTTTAGGAAGGGGGTCCTATTCCCATCAGCATATTTGGGGGTCCTTGGTTTGAAACATTTTGAATTTTTTTTTGCCCATTTGTGAAGCACATATTGAAGCCCTGCTTCAAAGACTTCAAAGAGGATCATACTATGACTATCCTGCAGAATCAACACATCACACATCCTTAATCTCTCACCATGTATCAGCGTTTGAACTGGAAGGGAAGTACTCATAATGAGACGAAAGTCCGGATGAGCAGGTTTAACCGAGTGGCTCTGACCAGGGGAACTTGCTGGCGTAACAAACATCTGAAGGATTTGTAGGTTTGATGTTGCTCGCTCAGTATGCGTCACCAATACTCTTAGACCTGCAGTGGATGAAAGCAAAATGAGCTTAAACCGTTTACAGCATAGATACGAAAATGAAACTGAAGAAGCCTTTGCAGATGATTACCTTCTTTTGCTCCATGATTTAGTTTATCAAATAACTGTGGATCATCAGCAGAAACTATAAGTCCATATTTATCCCCCTCATGGGCTTTTTCTTCACATCTTGTAACCTGACCTGTAACAAATCTCACCATAACTGAAAGATACAGTATTTTTAAAATGCACTGTAAAAAAAGGTTCTTTCTTTATTTAGGACCATTTTGTTTTTTAGTGTGTAAGATATATAAAGGCAGGCTGTCATACTGACCAGGAGGAAACGACGTCTGAGAGCTGGGTTCCTCATGTTTATGATGATCTGCCAGTAGAGGACAGCGCTGAGCCCAAGCAAATCTGTGCCCCCAAAGAAGAACACTCTGGACCAGATCAGTGGAATCTCCATGGATGCGATGCAAATCTAGTCCAAGTATTCGATTTAAGGCAATTTGAAATGTCTTACTGACAGGAATAGCCACATAGTGGTCACAAGTTGCAAGGGGGACATCAATGAAAACTGTTGCACGTGGGTCCTCCAGTTTCATATTAATTGCACCATCCAGACAAAGTTTGTGCCACTTCTGGAGCAGCTCCTGTCGAACATCAGGCCCGAATGGACCCAAGTATGTAACAACAGCTGCCAAAAGCAAGGCGTCACCTGGAATGCTGCGATTAGCCAACTTTGCTTCCTTTAATATATAAAAATCTGAGTCAAATAATGGGTTACACACACATTGCTTGAATAATTCTTGAATTGAAATTGAAATACCCATCAACAATTTTAGCTATACCTTTCCTGCTGACATCCAATCTTTAATGAGACATTCAACCAGTTTGATAGCAGCACATGTGTCCCTTTCTTGAGCTTCTGAGGTACTAAGCTGGGCCTTCAGCAACTCCATGTCTTGTCTGTTGAGCTTCTGCCTTCTCTCCAATTCTTCTAGTCTTTTCTGCTCTGAATCCTCCTGCAGCCTTGCAAGTCTCAACCTCGCTCGACTCTCAGCCATGAGCTCATCTAAATTGCGTTTTTTTGCCATTTGAGGTGCCATGTGGCGCTGTATGCAGGCATACTGGTATACCGCTCTCACCCAGCGACACAAAGACTCACAAGTCCGGCTTACATCTCGCACAGAGCTTGGCTGAAAGCATGGTGCCTGTGTGATCTGAGCCAACTTATGAATGGTCTCATCTGTTAATTTAGATATGTTGAAAAATTCCAGTTCCTGGTGGAGCACATACAAGAGAAAACTTTAAGACAAATCAAAAAAAAAAAAATTGGGGTTCAGTAGGTTACTTTTTTTACCTGAAAGAAGCTGGATTGCATCAAAAGTTGTTTGCTACTGTCCCACCCACATGGACGGTTGAATAACATGCATATAAGATCCATGACCATGACAAATCCATCAGGTGGCATCCTATAGTGCCGCATCTCATCCAAGTCAGACTGGCTCAAAGCCTGCAGTGCCTCCACAGCTGCTTGGTACAGCGGGCTTACCTGCACAAAACCAGCAACAGTGAAAATCCCATTTCAGTGTCCGATGTGTGATCATACTAATCAAACCAGACCTGTTTAAAGGCATCTTGAACTTCTTGCTGAACTCGGTGTGACTGATCCTCTAGATTTAAAAGCCATTCTTCTTCCTGTGAACTTTGGTGGTGGGTTTGTTCCCAGATTTTGTATGCCCCATCCACTGATTCCTGCAGCTGGTCCAGACACTACAACAGATACATGAATGCACGCAATAGTAAGAAAAATGACATTGTGATCATTTTAGATCTGAGCTATTGACACAAAGCTCCAATCTTTGCTCCATTTCCTTTCAGCCTTGAGCAAGTAAAATCACTTTTGAACATAATTTTCGTCACATCCGATTGCTCCTCTATTAACAACTGTTGCTGAGACGTACCTTCTGTTTTTCCTCACATTTGGCCCTAAAGCTCAGAACGTCCTGGGTGTGCCTTGCAGCTGTGTCAGTCATGTCCTTCACATGCGCTAAAACCTTTGCCAAACTAATATGTGAAAACAAGTGTTAAAAAAATAAACACAAGAAAATGTGCATACACTACTGTTTTAATGTTTTTGAAAGAAGTCTCTTATGCGCACTAAATATTATTACAATTAATAAAAAAATAAATTTTAATACATTTTAAAATATAATTTATTCCTGTGATGGCAAAGCTGAATTTTCAGCATCATTACTCCAGTCTGTCACATGATCCTTCAGAAATCATACTAATATGCTGATTTGCTGCTCAAGAAACATTTCTTACTATTATCAGTGCAAATGGTGTTATATTTTTGCATCCTTGCTGAAGGAAAAAAAATAATTGACTCCAAAAATTTCTGAACAGTAGTGTATGTTTAAATACATGAGTGGTACTAGCAGTCCCCTCACCGGTCATCCTGAACTCTGCTTTGCTCAAAGAGGTGGCGGCAGAAGAAGGAGAACTGGACCATCAACTCTACGTAGGACCGAGGGCCAAACGGTTGAAAACGAAACAGTGTGGCAGCATATTTTGTAGCCGATAAATGTATTCTTGCCATCGCCTCAGAAATGCTAGCTGCTAAGCTATTCCTGGCAACTAGAAACACACAGGCACAAACTCTTTCAAAATATGAAACAGATTACAAAACAATGCATTAGGAGCAGAATTATAATTATATTCAACAGATTCACCTGTTCTATCTGTCTTGGGAATCTGATGGCTGGCTTTTAAATGATACAAGGCACTTTCAGCTAAAGCCTCACAGGTCCAAGGTTGGTACACTTCTACACAACAGCAGAGACTCAAAGCCTTGGTGATATGAATCTCCAAAACTGAAGATTTTACGGTTTGTCTTTCACAGTTGTCCCAGAGAAGAGGATAAAGAAGGAATACATGAGTATTTCTTTGGATGTTTTTGAAATACCTGGACAAAGAGGGATGCACAATATCAGTACTATAATGGTTACCTTCTGATATTAGAGAATTTTTAATTTAACAGTGGGTTGATATTGAATATTTAACTGCATGCTCAATTCTCGTATTTTTACATGTAGATTACCTTTGCCTAACACTAATTTAATCTATGAAAAAAATTATATTTTATTAATCTTTAGCTAATCTCAAAATGAATATCCATTTTTTACCATAACATGATAATAATTATAGATTTTTCAGTATCTGCTTGAAATTTATAGTCAATGCATTCATTTTTTCAGTGACATGATCTGCTGCAAAATCACAAGAAATCTAAGTATAAAAAGATACAAAATGATGAACAGAAATTAATATGCATAATTAAACATGCAATTGAAACAACATCAGTATCTCAAGTAAGTAATACGAAATGTAATGGAAACTTATACTCTACATTTCAATAGCTCTGGCATCCTTCGTCAAATTCCTCAGTTCCTCATCTGAATATAGTCCAGGGAAGCTTCCATTCGCCATCATTACATGCAGCTCATCCTTAAGAGCCTGGCTAGTGTCTTCGTGAACCAGTAGAACCAAATGTCCACCCACCCCAATTTGGCTACGAACCCCTTTCATCATTTCCCACAACTTGGCCTCATTTTCAGGATGAACCTCAATTAGTTGATATCCCAACAGAGTGGCTGCTAGGCGTACAATGGTCTTTCTGCCTGTTTTCTTTGCTGCTCCAAATAGAGCCCCGTGTCCACCAGGAATGAGAAAAGCGCGGATGATATGCACAAGTTGATGTACATTTTGGTGATGCACAGCCCAGGTAGGACTATAGTAAGTGTTGTCAGATTCCTCTTTATTTTCTTCTCTGCTTTTAAGAGTATGAAATAGTTGGTCTACCAACATATCTATGTCTCTTTCCCGATACACGCATTTGAATTTAAAATTATGATGCTGAAGTATGTTGTTCAGTGGTTTACAAAATTCTGGACTGAAGACCATTTTCTGGATGGAAGAAGCTGCTTCCTGTAGAAGCTGAATGAATGTTTTTGCTGTGGTTGTTGTTAAAGGCATATGTTGTGTGGTTAGCTCTTCATGTGATTCTGGTTTTTGATTAATGTAATCATATTTGTTTTTAACAGAATGAGAACATTTTAGATGCATTTGAGATGAACAACTTGAGAATTCAGTTGCAGATTCAGATTTACACTCTGATGTTCCTGGTTCACTTTTGGCCTTTCCATTATCTTTTACTTCATCATTACCATATGAGGATCCATCCTCATCACTTCCTGGGTTATACAAGCAGGAGTTGTTCTCTACTGCATAGCTCTCTTTCCTCTTTATCTGAACTTCTGCCATTCCAAGCAAGGGAATCACATTCTCTTCCAACTGGGAAGGGGTTGAATACAGTTGCTGGTTTAAATTATGTTTCCTTGATACAGATGATTGATCTGTAGGGCTTGATATACCTTCTGTATATTCCCTTGACAACCTAGTGCTAAAATTCTTCTCAGAAACTTCAGCTATAATTGAGAGAAGTTTTTGGCGTGCCTCCTCTGAAGCTAGCCGATCACCAAAAGTGCGCAAACACTCATGCATCCACAGGCGGGCGATGTTAAGGTCATGAGCTGCATGACTAAGAACAGATGAAGAGACACTCCTATAACCCAGACTACTATGAAGAGCCTGCTGGACATTAAGCCTTGGCTTCCAGAGGTACATTCCTTGAAACACTTTGTGAACATCATGCAAAGAAAAGATGAAGATTGGACTGTGTAAGGCAGGAGTAAAACATTCACGCACTGCAAAATACACGTCAAGAGTTGAGGTTAGGACGCAGTTTGTTATATTTGCAATCCTCTGCATGGGTTGTATTTCTTTCAGCCATGGTTGCAATTTTGAGGAATGGATAGAAAACAGGATTTCAGAAGTCATGCTTGGGAGAGTCAAGATCGTGAAGAGTCGAGAGAGACGTGGAGAGATCCGATTGCTGTTGACTCCAATAGGAGCACTACAAGTGCCTAGATAATTAACGGCTCTTGATTGAAACAGCTTGAAATGAGAGCCGTCTGATATCAACACTTCACCTCTAGAAATACACTGACGCAATGTCTCTAGAGTCACTGATGTTTTTTCATAAACATCTGCAAAATAGAAGATAGGGAGACTTTAGTTGTTACTCTTTGAATACGCAAAATTTGCTACAAGTGCACTTGTTACAAGTTTGTTACAAGTTAATCTTACTTTTACAAGTTAAAATTACCAAAAATGCTTGATAACAAAGGTTTTTTTTTACTTTATTTCATCAATGATATCATGATATATGATATAACAATACATGAAAATGTGCATCATGAAAATAATTTGTTTTAATTAAAACATTCTGGAGATAAACAGTCCAGGATAATTAAAAAAAGAAAAGGAAAAGAAAAATAAAGGAAAAACCTAAAAGAATATGATATGATATATGATATGATTGCAATATTGTACTTATAATGTTATTTGAGGAGCTCAAGTTATTGAACATTTTGACTTGATCCCCTAAAATAAAATTATACAGCAATTAATCCTGCAAAAAAATTAAATATGGTAAATGAAAGGTTAATATGCATGACAGAGATTTTGGTTTATTATTAAGAGACCCTTCAAGCTGCTTACTCGATCTGCCTCTTCTATAAACTCACCAAATGGTGCTTCGTGAAGGTCATCAATGAACAAAAGAAAGTTTGGCTGCTTTAAGGCCTCCATGTTCCTCACTTGAGTCTTCTGGTATCTTACTCTCTCAAGTACCTTGCGCAATTCAGAAGAGTGAAGGCCTAGACAGGCTGGTAAATGCATGTGGGGTCTTGTTTTTGATATTAAAGACTTGCACAGCATTGTTTTGCCAGAGCCAGACTCTCCCACAATAAGGACTGGCTGATGAACATCCAGGAGCATGTCCAGGAGATATGCATGTTTTTCATACTGTATAAGGGCAAGAAGTACAGACACAATTTGTTCACTTAATAAATTCAGGGAAAAATATATATATATATTAATATGCACTCTATGGGATAAAAGGCAAACCTGAGGAACAGATGTGAAGCAGAGCTGTGGACTCTTACGCATGAAGCAGTTGATGAAATGAGTTGTATCTCTCATTTTCTCACTGAATTCAAAGAAATGCTCAAATACTGTGCCTTCTGGTGGAGTCTCAATGTTACAATGGCTCTTATACAGAGCCTCTCGTACAAAAAGATCAAAATGTGGCCAGTGTCTACAATGAGAACAGGCATATTCTTTTACATATATCATAACAACATCTAAGATTTAGTATAATAACATATAAATTACATATATACCTAGGGTGCAAATGTCCTCCAAATCCCCAAATGTAAGCTACAATAAAGAGGTTTCTTGCTTGTAACCACCACTGAGAAGAGGGAGCCATGGCATCATTGCAGGGTGATTGGAGAGCTTGTGTACTATCTAGTGAAGAAAGATGTGGAAGCTACCCTTATATGAATTAACAAAAATTGTTTGAATCAGGTAAATAAAACTTTTCAGCAGGTAAAAAAATCATACCCTCTGAACCTAAAAGCCTGAACTATGGAAAATCACTGCAAAGTTATAAGTCTCTTAAAAGATAAATTATTAGATATTTGTATAACCTACCTGTTGTTACAGTTTTCCTTGATGTGTATTTCAAGCCTCCTCCCTTCCCTGAATGCTCCAAAAGGGTGTGAAGAATCTTAATGAAGGACATTATTTCCTGCAAACCATCTGTAATCCTAGATGATTGTCTGCCTTCACATCGATCACTCGCCATCACTGAAGAAACTGCTCTGTTCTTAAGAAATGCTAGCGTGTCAGGGAAAAGCTCTTCTGAAAGGTGACTCCACATTTCCAGAGTAATCTGGTCCACATTTTGCTCAGTAGAAAGTAAATTCATCTCACTCTTCCACACAGATCTCCACAGGTCTTCTCCAGAAACATATACCAGGCTGCAATGTGTCACTACAGAGGGGGTTGAATCACCAAGGTCTGTGATCTCAGCTAGTATTTTCAGTCTTGATGGCTCAATTTTCTCTCCCGATGAAAGGCATAGATAGGGATGTTCAAGATCACAAAGTGTAGTCAAAGAGTCCATCCAAGCAGGTCTGCCGAGTGGATCACCATCCAGCACAATCCATTTTTCTTGCTGTTTTTGTACAGTTATTTTCCTCTTGCAAGGAGCAATCGACAGTGGCTGTTCTGAGTGTCTTAATGCTTTGGTGAAAGCTCCATCAAACCAGGAGTTGTCCTGACCACAATATCCACCAAAAAACTGTTTGAGGGACAAGGTATTAGGAAATATAACTTCTGTGCTCACAGAGGTCCAACATGGCTTAGGCAAATAATAATGAATGTCATTAAAATCTCCTGTAGGATCACCAGTAGGTTCAATGTCCCGAGCCCTGGACAGTTTTTGAAGTGCAATAGAAAGGGCTTTATACAAAGTTGTTTTTCCGCTACCTGCTGGTCCGACAAGTACTACAACATTGGAGAGCTTCAAAACTTGATGCAGAATCAACACATTGTGAAGTATTTGTGTGTCTGCATAAAATCCTTGTTGCTGCAACTCATCGATGACTAGATTTCTAAGGATCTTTTGTTCCCCCTCAGCAATGAACAGTTGTGGACTGGAAAAGCACCTTGCTTTCGGAAAGATTTGCTCAGATATTTTACAAAACTGTGATGCTCTCTTTGGATCTGAGACAGTATACTGCATGACTGACAGAACTCCTTTAATTGCCGCTTGCTCTTCTAACTCATTTACGATCACATTAGACTGACTGACAAACTTGAAATGCGATGAATAATGTTCTTTGACCTTTGCGGGTATTGTTTCAAGTCTTGTATAAGCAGATCCTGTCTCATTCTGACTACAAAATGTACCCTTACCAATTTCTTCCAAATTACGAGAGAGATGTAAATGTGTTCCAGAGACAGCAATCACATTTCTGAGAAGGACAAGCCATGAGGTCTGGTGACCACTGACAAAATCAGGGAGGCAATGTGAATCCTTAGCAAGGCTAAAGAGAGAGACCAGGCGGCGACTTATGGTAGCTGCTTCAGAGAATCCAAATGACATCAGCATCACTTCTGCAATGGTTCTGTAGTGTGGTTGCATA
Organism: Cyprinus carpio; assembly: GCF_018340385.1. Lineage (NCBI taxonomy): Eukaryota > Metazoa > Chordata > Actinopteri > Cypriniformes > Cyprinidae > Cyprinus > Cyprinus carpio. Next base: position 7,861,367 of record NC_056582.1, on the reverse strand, counting down.
AATGCAACAGGTCTCATTGCAGTTCTAAGATTTTCTGGTATCTCAGTTGAGTAGCCATTAGCTGAGATTGTGACACATCCATAGCTTAGCATGGCCTGAATATTTTTTCCAGCAATGTGACATTCCACCTTATTCACTGTACTGTTATCTTTTTTGATTAATTTTCCACTGCTACACTTCCCAAATGAGCATGTCAGCTCATGTGCTTCCTCTTGTGCTTGTCTTTGAACTACTGATAAATTTTGATGAATTTCAGTCAAGCATTGTCCCAACTCAGACAATGTCCCTTGTTTCAACAAATCCACTGAATCAAGCACAAGCCAAGCCCCAGATTGAAGAGCACCCAGAAGCATTTGGGAAACAACTGAAGTAGCAGTGTCTGAACAACACTTCAAGATAACCACTTGTCGTCCCAATGCATAACCCAACTGCACAGCAGTATGCTGCTTGCCTGACATGTGGGGTCCACTGATGAAAGCACACTTGAAGCTTGATAAAGCAAGAATTATGCCCATGTAAGCTTGTTCAGTTGAAGGACTAGTCACCATCGTCCAGTTATCAGGTCCGATGTATTCATAGCCATATGGCAACTGTGTGCACAGAATATCAACACAGACAGACTGATTCTCTTGAGGTGGAAGCAAATTAGAAGAAGGTGCATTATCATTTGGGATAAGGTAATATTTGATAAGCTTATGCCATTCAAAAGAGGACTCCAAGTCTCCTTTTACTTCAGCAAGCCCATCTGTTTGGCCAGAGTGCTTCATGGTAAGCATAACCAAGGCACGCAGAGCTGTCAAGATTTGATATGTTTTTTCATTTGAGTGTTCTTTTAAAAGCTGGCACAAATAATGGAGTTTTGCTGCATTCTGGGACTTGATTCTTGTCCACATGCCAGTATGTGATGACTTCCGGATCGTGCTACACCACAAAACCTCCTCTGCCACCAAAAGGCATTGCAAAGGATATTGAGATATTAGATGCAGAAGTGAGGGAGGTTCATGAGCTACTTTTGAATTGTTCTCTTTGCTATTCCCAATCAGGTCTGGGGTGCTAGGATGATTTTCAATGTTTGAATGTTGCTGGACAGCTAAGCATTTCAGAATGGCCTGTTTCACTGCATGATATAACTTTTGCTCAAAAAGACTAAGCCAAGCCACAGGATTGAGGTTTGGCTCAAGAGGACCAATGAAGGGCACATGTTCTCCAAATTCTCCATATACACTGTGTATGCACATTTGCTGATTACTTAGAGCTGTCAAGTCATAGTCACAGCAAACACCACCGTCAACTTGAACATCAAGCTGTTTAACTCCCTTAAAGCATTTCTGCACCAGTGGTAAAAGGGAGGGAGGTTCTGGGAGCTGTAAAGAGAGAAGTTTCATCACTTCTCCATCACTGAGAAAGTAGAGTCTAGGGAACTGGCTTCGTGGTGACTCCATGATGTAGAGTAAGTGACTGGAAATCTCCTCCATTGTTGTGAGTCCATTCATAAAGACAGCATGTAGACTCTGTCCTTGTAAACTGTCAGTGGCCTCTGTTGTTGTACCCAGTCGAACAAAACTGGATACATGTGGGTCATTAACAGTGATTTGAATGATTTCACGAAACATCTTATCCACCGGGTGAAACTTCTCTTGCTACAATAGAGAAATTGATTAGTTAGAGAAAACTGATTTACTTAAACTGCAGTAAACAACTAAACATTACATCAAAAACATACCAACTCAGACTTTTGAGCGTGCACTGATGTTTCATTGAACATTCTGCTTAAAAAGATCCATTTTTGCTGATATCGCTCAAATATATCAAGCAATTTATCTGTAAATAAAAGCAAAAGAAAACTATAAATCAACATTTCTTACAGCCTTCTACTGTACATATTTATTTTTTATAAATTTGATCTCATGAATATACCCAGCTCTTGTAAAAGCAACAGCCAGTGTTCAACCTCTTGCTGAAACTCAGCAACATGTGGAGAACGCAGCATATCAGAAAGCATCAAAACACTTTCCTTAGTCTGAGCCAAAAGTGCCTCTAAACCTGCAAAGAGAAATGAGAAAAAAACAACAACTCAAATGTATGTACAAGACAACTGTACCATCTGTACCAATGGCTGAGACCAGTTGTATAGATGGGAGTGTATATAACTTACCAATAATGGTGAAGGTTCCACCATCAATGATGTGATGGTTTGGTGCATTTTGAGGTGAGACATTTTTCTCCTTTCCATCACCTAGTTGTGGACCCTGCTGTTGCTGGACAGCAATAATAAACCTGGTATGAAGAAATTCTGCCTGTTCCCAGTGCCTCTGAAGTGCTCTGAAATTCTGTTCCATGTCTGCCTCAGTTTTGGCATCTAGATAGATCTGGAAGCCAATACACATCCACATCCATAGTTAACAATGATCCAAAAACTGTTAATGTTAAGTATTCACATCATATGTTTATAAATGTAAACTGGTGTTACTGAACCTTGTCGATTTTATTTAGATGCTTCTGTAGCTCTTTGGACATGAGATCAGCCAGCGTTAATTTCCATTCTGGGTCATACAGCAGGCCAATTCCTACAGAAACAATTCTAATAAGGGTTGATTCTATATAGATATATATATATATTAGAATTTCATACTAAATTAAAAACTAACCTGACACTTATGTGTTTTTGTAATGTCACTTATCTTACCCTTTGAGATGTTTCTCCAGTGCTTGGGCTTCAGTGTAGGGCTGCTTAGCTTACTTAAAACAGGGAGTAGCTGGTTGAACCCCTGCAAAATCTGTAGGGTTTTCTGCAGCAAAGCATCATGGGAGGGTATAACTTTTGCAAATGCCTCTGCCTGTCGTAGCCATTCACTAACCTTGCCTTGTGCTTTAGCAACCACAAACTGCAAAGATGTAAATTCAAGAGAAGTACTGTAAAGTTTTATAAATACATGCAAAATCTAAAAGAACTGTTTGGTGTTGATACCTTCTTGAACTTAAGCAGCTTCCACTCATGGATTTGTGTGGACAACACGCTCATCAGCTCCCAGAGTCCTTTCCTTGCTTCCATATTCTGCCGTGCTACTGTCACAAAAGTGAGATCCAGTAGGTGACCTGAAAAAAATAAATTAAACCACTGACATGTAACCATTGCATTAAAACCACTAGAAGAGAGGTGTTTAGGGGTGTGATGTCTTACCTCTCAGAATTTCACTGGCTCTGCTCTGATCATTCAGCTGCTCAGCAATCACGTAGAACTGACTGTACAATGCTTTCAGCTGGACAAGCATTTCCTTGGGATTCTGGTCAGGGTCGAGATAGAGTCTAGAGGTGGCTCTTGAAACCAGGTTGTCTAATTTGTTCACTAATAAAGAAATGTTCTTGTCCAGTGTATCAAGCATAGAAGGAAGCTGCTGGGTAACTATGTCTGCAGCTGGTTTCAGGAGCTGAACAAACTGATCCCACAAGTCAACTACCTGCAGTAATAGTTGTCTTTTAGACTTTGACTGAATTTGCAACAGAAATCAATGACCACGTTTTCACATCACATGTACCTGCTTCAATGAAAGAATGTCATTTGGATCCATGTGTGTATAATTCCTTCTCACAGTCTCCTGTAGAGAGTGGAGATCTTCCAGCCTCTGCTGTATATCACCTAACATCCTCTCACTGTGCTGTACCTGGATATAATCATGCTGATTAATTACTCCGCAGTTCACAATGATCGACCAGTACTGAAAAGCAGTATGTCAAAGTCAATACCGTGTTTGAAAAAACTGTAAACTGGTGAAAGGTACTAGGCTCAGACTTCATGACTTCCACAGCTCTTTTCAGCTCAGAAATGAGGTTCTCAGAACGTGTCTGCAAATCGTCACACAGTAGCTTTAGTACATCCTTGTCAATGGTGCCTAAAATGGAACCTTAACACAAAAACAGAAGAAGAAACATTTATACCGATGCTTGATATACAGACATAATCGCTCTATTTCTAAACTTCACATTTCTGTATATAAAAATCCATTCTTTTTCTAAATCAATGTTTAGCAATAAAATATAAACAACTTAAGACTGACCTACCATGAGCTCTAAGGGTGTTAAGTGGTATATGCTTCTATCGCAATCACAAGTTGGTCTGATTGTATTTTTAATAAATGATTTATAGTCGGTACTTTTAGATTGTATTATTGTGTCAATCAAAATACTTTGTTGCTTCAGAAAAAATTGTGATTGTTGTGAAATTATGTTGGGATGTTTTTATCATAGATATTTTTAAATTCCTAATGAGAAAATGAATGCCAAAAACAAGTCTGGAAACATGTCTGCCTCTGAAAAGTGAGCAGTCAGTATTATTGAGATTGGTGTATTAGCATATACACTAAAAAGCACAAGTACGTTGGACTCACATACAGTATATTGGGTCAAAGAGATCATTTTAATTATATGGAACTAATGTTATTAGTAGTTCTCAGTATTGACTAAAATATAAGTAAGCATATAATAAATCATCTTGATTGTGATATATATATATATATATATATATATATATATATATATATATATATATATATATATATATATATTTTTACTGAGCATGTCACAATGAGTCCTGTGATTACTTAATGTAACTGCTGTAAATACACCATTCATCTTTCTTCATTGACAGCTATTCAAGTAGCCGTTTTCTTATGGATTAATAAAAAACTGGAAGCATACAGAGCAAAAATTGCATTATACTAGCAGATGTATTGGATATTTTTGAAGGCATGTAATTGATGTCCCTGTGTTGCCCTAGGTGCTTAATTAGGGCTTTTTAAAATTAAATTGGAATTGTAGATACTTGAAACACACACCGATATCCTTTTGGAAGTTGGAGATTTCGACAGTGAACAACTTATTTGATGTAGTGAAAGATGGAGGCAAGCTGTGAACTCTGTCCATCCAAAAATGAAGTTTCTTGATCAGCTCCTCATATTTCTGGGGGGAACATCCACTCAAAGTCTCTAGAGAGGCTGAACTCCACTGACCAGTGAACAAATGAACATCTGCCAACCAAGAGTGGCTCTCACACAGCCACTGCACCTCTGTAATGGCATCCTAGACAAGAGAATCAACAAGAGAGTTTGTTTTGTGGAGTAGTAGTGCTCCTGGATATATTTGTACTGTTCTAGGCATAATATGTATTTGAATTTAATGCATACAGATGAAAAAGTCAGAATACCTGTGTAATCTTGTTCTGCTCATTCTGAAACTCTTGTGTTCCGATGTGAACCTTCAAGTTCCACTCCAGCAGTCTCCGGGGAAGAGGCTGATAATGGCCTCGCACTCTCTGTCCCTGAACTCTGAGAGAGTTCATTCTGACTGGCATTAGGGTTTGGGGTGACATATCATGCTCCTTTTGTGAGGAAACACTGCCTGGACCGGTTACTTCACAACATTTGGCTTTAAATTTTGAAGAAAAAAAAAATAATACAAAACATGAGAATGTTATTCTACATGTTGTGTATGCTTAATATTAAAGAAGAATGCTACTTTTTTATTTAACGGTACATGCTCTGCTGGGTACCTGCAATGTGGTCTTCAACACAGCTGGTGGACAAACAGCCTTTAGAGTCACGTGACAAACTGCAGGAGTCAAACACCTATAGATCACATCAACAGTTTAGCATAACTTTGTGCAAAGGAAATTTTTGAATTTACACTTCAGTGCATTGTACTTCAATCCTAAAAGTATGTTTTTTTTTTTTTAAACTGTACTTGCAGATAATATAGTATTAATTCAATCAATGGCCACTTAAGTTTACTTAAACACTCAAAAATGTATATTCTGTCATCATTAATCTGTCATGGTAACCAAACAGTTGCTGGTCCCCACTGACTTCCATAGTAGGGAAAAAAATACTGTGGAAGTCAATGGCTACCAGCAACTGTTACCATCATTCTACAATATCTTCTTCTATTTTATCTGAAGCATGTTATTCAACATTCAAAGTGAATATAATTTAATATGTGTTAAATTGCAATCTCAATGTGTAATTACAAATACATTTACATAAAGTCATGGCCTAATGGTTAGAGAGTTTAACTCCTAACCCTTAGGTTGTGGGTTTGAGTCTCGGGCCGGTAATACCATGACTGAGGTGCCCTCGAGCAAGGCACTGAAACCCCAACTGCTCCCCGGGCGCTGCAGCATAAATGGCTGCCCACTGCTCCGGGTGCGTGTTCAAGGTGTGTGTGTGTTCAGTGCTGTGTGTGTGCATTTTGGATTGGTTAAATGCAGAGCACGAATTCTGAGTATGGGTCACCATACTTGGCTGTATGTCACGTCACTTTTTTATTTTTATTTTTTTTTAATAAATGACACACAAGTTTCATTAGAAGTGACATTAAAGTTTTATATAAAATATTTTAGTTCACTTTAAATGTTTGTCAGTACATTTGGCAGTACACTTTAACCATATTTCCTACCTACTGTACATTTTATTTAAGTGGGTCATATACTCTAAAGTTCAGCTAATTGCATTTCTCAAATTTAAACTAGTTAACTTGTTTAATTGCAATTTACATTTAATTCAATTACGTGTACATTCAGTTCACACAAAAGTATATTGTTTTAAAGTATATTTAGTACTCTTTTGAAAATATGAATAATAAAAGTGTATACTTTTCAATACTTCCATCAATGTGGTAAAAAAAAGTCCTTATTTGTAGTAGTATGCTGATACTAATAAAAAGCATTTACACTGCTAGACCAAAAGTTACAGATGGAATAAAAATGATATCAAAATCATCAAAATGAGAAATAAATAACTGTAAAATTTGACAAATTCCGGCATTATAGCAAGACCATGATTAATCTACTTTTTCCTCACCTGCAGGACAGAATCTGTTACTAATAACAATGCTCCAAGCAAAACCTTTTGAAACAATTGCAATGGAGGGAAAACAGTAAGCTGACCGTCTGCTCCAAAGATAATCTCTGTCTGGAAGAGACCACCCTGTTGTTCCCGTTCTCTCTGAAAGACAGTTTAAAAGTGAGAACATCAAGTCCAGACTACATTTAATTCTCAAATCAAAAAACAATTCAGAACTAAAACCCTGTAAACCCTTACTTTTAAAACATTGTTTAGGAATGCAGTGTTCTCCCGCTTTGAGATGGTGACAAGGTTTTGTACAGTCATGCGGTCAGCTAGAGCAGCGAGGTTTCCCAGCCACCGTAAGGCTTGCTCTGCCTGACTGAGCTCTTTCTGTAGGTTTCTATGATAGGTGAGCTGAAGGTGTAGGGATTGAGTGCTCTGGTAGAGCTTTGAGTTTTCCACTTTCATTTGGAGCTCCTGATGTGCTTTGTAAGTCTCATCCCTTACCTGCAATTAAATGATGTTACTAAGAGCAGTATATATATGTATATTCACATTAAAGAGATACTTCACCCAGAAATAAGTGTTCTCTCATCATTTACTGTATTCACCTCATTCATTCTGAACCTGTTTGACTGACTTTCTTCTGTGGAACATAAATGAAGCAGCTTTGAAGAATGTTCAAGCTTCTCTCTCCCATACAATGAAAATGGATGGGGACCAGGAATGCAAGAACAAAAAAAGCAGTAGTCTATGTGATATATTCCATGTGGTATATTCCAAGTCTTCTAAAGTCACGATTTTGTGTGAGGAATGTAAGTCATTATTTACTGAAAATGCTTGACAGCCGTGTTAACTATTACATTTCAATATGGAAAAGAGCAGCTTGAACATTTGTGTTCCATGAAAGAAAGTACTGTTTTTGAATGACATGAAGGAGTAAATGATCAAAAACTTAGAATTTTGAGTGAACTTAAAGTGTTAAACATTACCCTACTAAGTGTCGCAGTGTAACAATGTAGGAAACTATCTAAAGAAGCTTGAGCTGCCTGACTCTTTTCCAGGAGTGCAGTTTGGAAATCTAATAGTGTGTACATCCTTATATCATCATGTGGCAGCCAACTGACTTGCTTGAGCTCCTCAGTTAATCTAAAAAAAATAAAAGAAGCTTTTGAGATGAGCAAAATGTGAATATTTATAGCAACACACATCATTAATTTAATTTAACCCTGTAAAACCTTACATATGAAACCATAGTAAGTTTTACTGATCCTTTAAATAATATATATATATATATATATATATATATATATATATATATATATATATATATATATATATATATATATATATATATATATATATATATTATTTATTTATATTTTTTAATATAATATATTTATATAATATATATAGTAAGAAACTAAAGCTCATCCTGAAGGAGGAAAAAATACCTGTTTTATTTCAGAGGCCTAAAACTAAGCAAAATGCAATTTGTCGAGGTTGCTGATATTTATATGGCCAAACAGTAAGATTCTGATAAAAAATTAAAAAATTCTGATAGCCTGTAATGTAAATCACTGACATCTTTATAACAGCATAAGAGACTATTTACATAAAATGCATATAAATATCAGTTGTCACTCTATATCTCCCAGTAATATGTTTCAGTGAGATGATATTTAAATGTTTGTTTTTATGATCAAAGTTCTATAGTTTCAAAACATATATTGCAAATGCAATACAATGATGATTGAGAGATGAACAAATTTACGTTCTATAAAAGCCTGATGTATCATATTTGACACTCACATTTCAACATGATTTTTCTTAAAAAAATATATATATTATTTCATTATTTCATTATTATTTAAAATATTATTCTTATGTTTACTTTATAAAAATGATTAAAAATTAAATATTTCCTAGCAAAAAGACACATGTATCAAGGCCTGAAGGTGGACGTTTTTTTTAAGACCTTTTACTCCCTAACAAAAAGTTTGCACATCAAATAAAACATGATACAGTAGGCTTTTTGGACAAAAACCTGGCGAGATGTAATAAGGCACCCCTGAATTGGGGCACTGCTATCAGCAGCTGAGAAGGAAGGAAGTCAATCCTGCGTTTGACAGTAGCCTTGTGTGCATTCCTGTGCCACCTGAAAAAGTTTTCAAGGTTACAGTTAAAAAACCTGCTTGTATTAACAACTATATAGTCACACATTCCAAAGTTAACACAACATTAAGACTAAAGGTAAGTCACCTTTTGAAGGTCTTGCGCAGCACAAAGTCTCTGAAAAATGGGATGTTTCTTACAGCTCCCCAAAGCACAGACTCTCGTGTCCACTCTTCCAGGCTCCAGAGCTCAACGCAGCAGTCGTTCTGCACATGTATTATGGTTGTGAGAGTGTTGGTGTAGTAATCTGTGCCCGCTTCACTGTGTGAGACCACTCGCAAGTCATATGGTCTGATAAAAGAGAAATCAGACTTAATCAACATAGACTTACTCAAAATGTATATTAAAACTAAAATACTGTACTGCAAATAAACAAGTTAATTTAAAAGAAATACATTTAACCATCACGTTTTGTTCTGATCATTTCATTTCTTTTTCCCGAAAATGCTAATTAAAGGCATAGTTCACCCAAAACTGAAATTCAATTACTCACCCTCAAGTTGTTAATAAACCTGTATGAGTTTTATTTCTTTTGTTGAACACAAAATAAAATATTTTGAAGAATGTTGGTAACCAAACCAACATTATGTTGCAGAACAATACTACTGAAGTCAATGGGGACCAGAAACTTTCTGGTTACCCACATTCTTCAAAATATTTTATTTTGTGCTCAACAGAAGAAAGAAATTCATACAGGTTTGTAACAACTTGAGGGAGTGCAAATGATGACAATTTTTATTTTGGGGTGAACTTTCTCTTCAATGTTATTACGTTGGACTAAATATTACTGAGCATCTTGTTATGATATATTATTATTAAATAATGGATTGAATCTTTTCGTCAGCTTGTTTTCTTTCAGTTAGAATGGGTTTTGTATTTCTTTTTGGAACTGTTTAATAATAGGCCTCATTGACCTGAGCTTATGTACTTCAGTTTTTGAATGAACATTCACAAAACATGTTTTATTTATTTATTTATTTTTTCACTCAAAAACAGGTGGTGAATAAACTCAGATCAAAGAAACCTACGATCAATCAGTGCCAAACATAAATACAAAATCTTGGCCAAGTGAAAGAAAACAAAGATTGAATACAAGATTTGGGTTTAATGAGAAATTTGCAAGCAATTTTTATTCTGAAGTTTTATTGAGATTTGCAAGTAATCTTTATTGGGGAAACAGCACTGGGATTTTCAATTTATATATATATAATAAATAAATAAATGACTGGCACCTGTAAGGTCCATCTTCAGAAGCCTTCAGATAGTAAAATTCATGTTCCCCCAGACGTTTTTCCTTGGCTAACATCTCAACTACCTCACGTCCGGTGAGTGGTTTGTATTTAGGTTTTCTATTTTTCTTGGTTTTATTCTTTTCTCTTGGGACTGCAGGCTTCTCATGTCCAACACTTGAAAACACAGACAAACTATTTACAATCTTCAAAGCACAGTACAGAAAAAGTGAACGAATGGAATAAGTTGGTAATACTCAGCTTACTTGAATTTTCTGATGTTTGAGCACTGAATGGCTCTGACAGGTGTCCTGAAACGGGGCCCTTCTCGCCACACTGTCTCTCTGACTGGCAGATCAGTGCCCACCTGTGATACTAACTGAGGCAGTTTAACAAAAGACAGATCGTACTGCGGTGGAGACAATGGAGGGCTGAGGGAGCGAAAGGGTGAGGGTTCACACCTGAATGCTGGTGTGGCAGTATGAGATTCACGAAACCGCAGTCGAGGCTGGGAAGCTGCAGGTTCAAGACTGCAGTCTGCTGAGCAGTAGAGCTTGTTTCCTCTCTTGCTTCGGGTGACAGCAGGTTCTTTGAAGCCATCTCCTCCAGTTTCTCTCTTGGGTGATGACATGGTTACAGAGTCAGTTTGAGATATCACTGCCTGCACTGTGAGTCCACTTCAAACCCATCTTCTGAAAAAACATCCAGTGTTTCATGATGTCCTGGCAACATGAATCAAAAAGTAGCATTTGTCAAAATATTGAGCACAAATTAGGTTAACTTGACTACTTAATACAGCATAACTACCATTACAATACAGGCCTACAATACCTCACAACAGAGAAAACTAAAAATCTGTCTGAAATATTTCAAACGGTGTAACGTTAACGTTAGTTGTTGAAACTCGAAGCTTGACAAGTTGACAGTCCACAGGAGCATATTTTAACCTAAAAGTATACTTATAAGTACACTACACCAGCGTTAATAGAAATGTTATATCGCCGTTTTCACGGTTTATACTCTATATGCTACCAACGCAACGTTTTTGCGGCTTTAGTAACGAGGAACTGCAGAAAGTTTGTTGATGGGTCACAGTCACTCAGACGAAAAGATAACAAACATGAAGCTGTTTTGATAGATGTGTGATAAAAATAAGCATGTAACTATTTTAATAATTACATAAGAGGTGGTGTGTGTAAGTTTGTCCTACCTGGGATCAAATCTCAGCGCGTCTGTGTTTATTACGCGCTTTCGGTTGTCATGGCAACGGTAACAAACTCTCAAACTTTCACAGTAAAGAACAGAAAAGGGTTTTTACTGCAAGAAAATCAGGAATAACCACTGATCTATATAGATATATATATATATATCTATATTATAGATCAGTGGGAATAACCTTCAGAAAAGCCCCATTTAAAGGGGCCAACGATTGCGTGCTTAGAAATATATTAATATTATAGAAATGCCAAACCACGTGAGCTATTAATAACATATTTAAGATTTTGACAAGATAAAGACTAACTGTAAGGTAGCTTACTAGTGTCATAATTTGTTATTAATTCCGTGTCATTATACCCGTGCTGGGTTTGCTGGTCTCAGGGTTATTGACTAAAACTGCAATTAAAATTAAAACCATTAAAAATATATATCGTTATTTGTAATAAATATTACATAAAAATATTTTTACAATTATTTAAGCTAACTTCATATACTAAAAGAACGAAAACTAAAATAAAAATTAACTACACAAAAACTATTAAATGCGTCAAAACCAAAACTACTAAAACTTAACAAATTATATAAACGGCAAAAAAAAAAAAAAAAAAAAAAAAAAATATATATATATATATATATATATATACATACACAGTACAGGTCAAAAGTTTGGAAACATTACTATTTTTAATATTTTTGAAAGAAGTCTCTTCTGCTCATCAAGCCTGCATTTATTTGATCAAAAATACAGAAAAAACAGTAATATTGTGAAATATTATTACAACTTAAAATAATAGTTTTCTATTTAAATATACTTTAAAAAAAATAATTTATTCCTGTGATGCAAAGCTGTATTTTCAGCATCATTACTCCAGCCTTCAGTGTCACATGTAACATCCAGTCTATCACATGATCATTTAGAAATCATTCTAATATTCTGATTTATTATGAGTGTTGGAAACAGTTCTGCTGTCTAATATATTTGATGAATAAAAGGTTAAAAAGAACTGCTTTTATTCAAAATAATAAAAAAAATCTAATAATATATATTCTAATAATATATTTTCTTTACTATTACTTTTTATCAATTTAACACATCCTTGCTGAATAAAAGTATTGATTTTATTTTAAAAAAAAAAGAAAGAAAAAAAAATTACTGATCCCAAATTACTGACCAGTAGTGTATATTGTTATTACAAAATATTTATATTTTTAAAACATGGCTTCTTTTTTTTTTTTTTTTTACTTTTTATTCATCAAAGTATCCTAAAAAAGTATCACATGTTCTGAAAAAATATTAAGCAGCAGAACTGTTTCCAACTTTGATAATGAATCATCATATTAGAATGATATTCTAAAGGATCATGTGATAATGATCCTAAAAATTCAGCTTTGCATCACAGAAATAAATGATTATTTAAAGTATAATAAATTTAAATACAATTATTTTAAATTGTAATAATATAGTACTATCACAGTATTACATTTTTTTCTGTATTTTTGATCAAATAAATGCAGGCTTGATGAGCAGAAGAAACTTCTTTCAAAAACAGTAAAAATAATTTTAATTCCAAACTTTTGACCTGTACTGCATATATATATATATATATATATATATATATATATATATATATATATATATAAATAAAATCTATAATAGTATCTCAGTGATAGTAAAATAACACTGGCTGGTCTTAAGTTGGTCTCCTAGCCTGGCTGAGTCGCTAAAACCAACCAGCAGAAAAACAAATAATTTTTGTTTAATGTTTGAGCAGTTTCAGAACAGATTTCTCTGGTGTCTGATTCATTAAGCAGCATTATTGACCAACAGATTAATAGTTTAAGAATGATGGACTGTCCTTTTATTCTGCTCTAACTTTCAGTTTTACACCTAGCTGTTTTCCAGAAAATTGACTTCTCAGGAAATGTATACTATACACTAACCACACTGTTTTATAAATGTATGGCAGGTCATGTCTCACACTGTCCTGGTGTATCTAAAACGACTGAATCCTTAGAAGAAAGTTTGAATATCAGATACAGATCTTAAACAAATAAAAATGCATTCAACACATTCATTATCATACAGACATGTTGATAAAGTTTTGATATAATCAACAGATGTATTAAAGTTTATACACACTAAACAAAAAAATATCAGCAAAAAAAGACAGTAGATTTATTAGAATTCAGTCATTTTCTTGTGTGTGTCTGCTTTCGTCTGCTCTCTCTGGATGGACTGCTCCTGAGCCCTCAGCTGCTCCAGTAACTCGCGGGAAGCAGTGAGCTTCTCCTCGATTCTACTGACCACTGCCGCATCCCTGAGGACAGAGAGAAGGCAAACACAAAGAAACATGTAATGGTGAGTACTGAAGAATTAAATATATAAAATGCGTTTTTAGTAGCCACATTAACAGCAGTTTTCAAAACAGTGCTGCTGCAACAAAACAATTCATTGCAATTTTTGTACCACTGTATTGCACAAGCAGAGGATTTATATCAGAGCAATGGTAATAATGAAAGGTGCTCTCCAACTGTACTTTTTTTTTTTGCACAAGTAGCTTTATTAACTGAAGTAAATGGAGCTAATATTTTGCATGCATGCATGTATGAATATCTTCAAAAGTCTGATTCATCCATTCAGTCCGTTTGGACAGACCTTCAAAAAAGCTGCTGATTCATACAATTAGTTGGTTTGAATAACTCATTTAAATTTAAAAATGAGTAGTCAAAAAGTTTAATTCATCAAATCAATTTGTTCATACAACTCATTTAAATGTGTTCAGTTAATAAAATGAGCTGTTAAAAGGTCTGATTCATTCAATCAGACTAAATCATTCAATGTGATCATTCAAACAAATTATTTGTTCAATTGAGGAAAATAATTTGTATGTCCAGATGTCCCCAAACAGCAACAGATTTTCAAAAGAGCAGATCTACTGAACTCCTTTAGTAGCTTCTGCAACACTAATAAGGGTAATATCAAGAATGAGAAGGCGATGAAAGGAGCAAAGAAAAGAAAACTGGCCGCGTGCAAAGAAAGTGAGGACAGAACACCTTCCATTTCGTCTGCTGAGAGACTTCGTGAGCTGCTGGATCTCTCTCTCCACTTGAGCTACTTTCTCCGTAGCCTGGAACAGACGAACATTCAGGGAACGTTTGGTGCTCTTTCTGCCCCGGTAGGCTTCTACACCTGTGACTGACGAGCTTGATGAATGAGATGCAGGCTGAGCGGTTCCACCAAGCTTAGAGTTCAGGAAATCAAAGACATTGTGGCGTGTTGATGTGGAGGCTTTCTTCTTTTTAGCCTTCGGTTTACGAGAGGCCGGGTTGCCTTTAGCAATAGCAGCTGCAGTCTTTCTCTGAGTGAGCTCAGCACACATGTCCAATGAGCTGCCTTTCGGAAGAACCATGGCCTGAACAGGCTCTACTCGACCAGAGAGGGTTTTCCCCAAACCTATGCATACACAGAAACAATTGTTACAAAGATATAAATTAGAGGTTGAACGATATGGATATTTTGAGGGCCAATAGCTAATATAAAGCCAATATATAATCACACTATTTAAAGATAGTAAAAAACAACACATGCACAATAATTTCTTAAATTTAATTTATACATTTGTTCTGATGGTTTTTAGACTGATGTCTGATATAGTCACCTACCTTTACCAAGCTCATAACCCATTTTGAGCAAGAGCTTGGAGCCAATGCCACGTGTGTGAGCCTCCCAACCACAAAACTCTGCACTGTTTACCTGGGCCATGTCTTCATCTCTTGATGCGAATACTGTAATTAGATACAAAGTTAGCTTGATTTCAACAATGTGTTGAAGGTGCATTCCAGTACACATTATTCCAGAGCATGGTTGTTATTATGCTTTTACACCTTTAGCATAAGCGGCATCACACTGGTCAGAATCATCCTCAGAGTCGGATGAGGAAGAGGAGGAACTGTCATCCTGACGAAGAGGAGGAATGATCCCATCAGCCTCCAGCACAGCCTCCTTCAGCAGCAGCGAGTCAAATTTCACTGTGTACAACCCACCTTCAATCTCTGGAGAAAAAGAAGCAGAACGTCTCATGCACACCTGTAATGTACTGCTCTGTACATACTGTTGTGTTTTTGAAACTGCCGTTATTTTCCATTAAAGCTACCCTTGGGGATCAATAAGGAATCTCTCTCTCTCTCTGTTCTTGTGAATTGTGGGAAAGGTAACAAACAAATAATATCATGTAGCAATCTCTGTTCTTCCTTTCTGTTAATGGCAGTGAAAGAACTCTGAAAGTCTACCTGATATTCTGGCTGGGTACCAGATGCCATCTTCATGCTTGGCCAAACACGCAGAGCCCGACTCCATGTTACTGATGTCAGCCTCCAGGAAGTCCCTGAGCTCCGATACACACACCACCTCGCCATGAGAGTACCTGAAAACACACACATTAGTCTACAAAACAGCTGCAAACAACATACAGAAAACTACATAAAACAAAAAGTAAGTAATTATTAAATATTTATTAAAAAAAAAAAAAAACTATTTTTAACTTGGAAAAAAAAAAAAACTAAATATATATATTAAATTATATATTAATTATTAAATGTATTTATAATTTAAGTTGAAAACATGATTGAAAAGTTTTATTAAAATAATAATCACATTTAATAATTACCTAAATAAAAAAGTATTTTTCACAAAACCTTTAAATTATACTGAAATAATTATACTGAGAATTATATTTTTCAATGAAAAAGGTATATTGTTTATAATTATTAAATGTAATTATATATAATAAATGATTTAAAAAATGCAAAGATATGAGACTTATAAAAAATACTTTTTACAGTGACAATACCATTAAAAGGTTTTCTTTTAAAATAATAAATATTTTAAGTATTTTATGCAAGTATATTTGTAAAATATTTATTTTAAAAAAATTTACCTCGAAAATTTTTATGAAAATAATGATTAAGATGTGTGCACTCACAGCACAGGTATTAAAGGTGTAAGGAAAATAAATATATTTTTACTCAACCTAATTAAATGTAAACATTTGATGAAAATGGTACAGAAGTTTTTTTTTTTTCTCTTTGTGAACATTATATATCTGGCAGGCAAAAACTCCACACTTTGTATACCAAGCTCAGATTAAAATGAAATGACTGAAGAAATAAGATACAGCACCTGCAGTTGTCCATGAAGCGGCACTTGTCCTCCAGGTAGAAGCCGCAGGGTTTCATGGATTTGTTTGTGGGATGAAGGTAAAGCACCCGGACTCGAGCCTCTTCTCCTTCTGGCTCCTCAGGGCAGACCACCATGGCATTATGGTACTCCAGGGTTCCCCACGAGGTACGGTAAGGAGCACATACCTTAGTTCCACTTAAATCCACCTCTTCCTCCTCATCAGGTTCAGAGGTTTGTTTCACCTCAGAAGAGTCCTCTGACAGTTCAGAATAGAAAGTCGCAAACTCATCGTCTAAAGCCGTTTCTTGAGGAACCAATGTGGCACTATGGTTTGTCGAGGGCCCCTCCAAAGAAGCCAGCAATTGGCTTTTTTTGACAGACACCAGGCTGGACTCTGTGAGCTCGATGAGCTGCTGCAGGTCCTCCTTTAGCTTGAGCAGGTCAGCCTGCTCCTCTGAGCCCAAGCCAGCAGATAAGGCCACCTCCACCTGCTGAAGCTGAGCGCTGTAGGTCTTGATGGCTTCTTCCAGACTGCTTTCATCCATAGTGAGGATCAGACACTTACATGACAGGAGCTCACGGAGATGAAACTGCGAGAATAAAGCAGGCAAAGAACGGTCTCGTTACTTTATGAAAAACAGTACACGCTTCACATATTTCAGAAAACATTATTAAATGTTCTGGCGTGACATATATATATATATATGAGATGAGGTGGAGACTATGCAATGATGCCGGTTAGCTTTTAAGCTAACGTTACAGAGAGCCCAAAAGTTAGCACTCTCTAGCCTGTTTACTGCTTTATTTTAGGTCAGATACGTGATTTTACTTTTGTAGACGGCTAATTTAACATAAAAACCACGGACTTACATTTTAAATCTGCTGCTGGTCGTCTTCGTAGCATCGTTTTGTTCCTGTACGGACAGAGACGGTGAGAGTTTCTTCGGCTGCAGCTCATTGGGAGGCGCTCAACTTTGACATCATTGTCGTCATCGGTCACAGGGTTGCCAGGTGTTCAAAACAAAACCCGCCTAATTGCTACTCAAAACTAGCCCAAAACAAACGATCCCTATCACGATTCGAGAGGATGTAAATCGTATTTGGGTGGGGTAAACTACACGTTTTTGGTGGGGTTCCCCTGGTAAAATTCTAAATATCACGTTATTGGGGTCGCTTAAACCCGCGGCAAGTGTTAAAGGGAAAACCGCAGACTTGGCAACAATGATCAGTCAGCACTTGCTCAGTTAAGAAAGTGACAAAAAAGTGACGTGACATTCAGCCAAGTATGGTGACCCATACTCAGAATTTGTGCTCTGCATTTAACCCATCCGAAGTGCACACACACAGAGCAGTGAACACACACACACACTGTGAACACACACCCGGAGCAGTGGGCAGCCATTTATGCTGCGGCGCCCGGGGAGCAGTTGGGGTTCAGTGCCTTGCTCAAGGGCACCTAAGTCGTGGTATTGAGATATGTTAGATATGTTATTTATTTAAGATATGTTATTTATTTGCACTTATTCACACAAAAGCAAAATTATTATGTCGTTAATTTTTACATTTAGCAAATTAAATATTACATTCATAAACAAAAATTTGCGAAATGCATACCAAAATGTATTTTACTTTTATTAGAAATAGAATATTTGAAAGTCTCTAATGGAAATTCATAACAAAAGAATGACATGCTGTTGGACTTCATGGAGGATTTTATTTTTCTTGAATAGCTTCCCCACTGTAGGAAGAAGGAAGATAATTTGAACTATTGTTTACTTGTTTATGTGTTTTATTAATATTTTCCCCTCTTCTCTTAAATGCTGTTTTACAGATTAAGATTGCTCTTCTTTTTTGTGTATGTGGAATTAATTGTTAAAATTTATTGTAATGTTCAATCTATTTCAGTGAATGAATTACATAAAAAGAACTGGCCTCTTTGCAAACCAGATTTCTTACCATTTAAATGATCTCAAGTTAATTATTTTAAAACTTTTCAAATATACCAAAATGTAAAAAGTGCAGTGTTTTAATCACACCATTTTTTAATTATTATTTTTTTTTAATCTAGCAACTAATGTCATTAATAACGTGACTATGCAATACCTCTTGTGTGTGTGGTACTGAATAAAAAATAAGTGCAGGAATTTAATTTTATATTCAGTATTTTGTATTGAATTGCCATTATACATACACATTAGTTTCTGTGTTCCATTAAAAGTTCCCATGGGGGGGGGGGGTCATTTTATTTTGAGTCAACCTATATTTGTTTAATTCAGTCCTAATAGTGTTGAATTAATTGTTTTATAAATCTTTTACTGTTAGTATTATTTTTTATTTGCCAAAATAAATTTAATAACTAGAAGCCTATAATGTGTTTTGGAAATAAAATTCAATTGTATATTCAATTAATTTAAACTTCTAAATAGTAAGAAAAAAAAGTTTTAACTGTATATTATTAATGTTAACATTATCTTAGCATTGTACCTTGTGCTGTATTTTTCTGGCAATAAACATTCATGAATCATTTATCCCAGCTCAATACATTTTGAGCTGTTTTTATTTAAACGCATTCAGGTGTAACATCTTTTTTTTTCTTTTCTTCCGGAGAACACATTTTAGTAATCATGAATAAAAAAATATATAGTGCTATTCACGGTACAGGGATGATAAAATGGTCACATGCCAAATCACTCACATACTATTTTTCATTATTTTTTTTTTTTTAACATTAATAAAAAAGAACTTGAAAAAAAAACATGATTTAACAGTGAAGTATAAAACTCATTTATTTCAAAATATTTAATGTAAATTATTTATTGAAAGAAATTCATTACATATAAAACAATGAAATATCAGTTAATATGCAACATTTATTTGTAACATTCTCCAGCATCAATGGTATATGTAAAAAAAAAAAAAAAGAATTAAGATCAATATCTTCGCAGCATTCATGAAAAGAAGGATGATATCTTGCTTTGAGTCTTTCCTGCAGAAAACTGAGATGCTGATAGAAAGATAATTAAGAATAATTAACAAAATTTCTACTACCCCGTAGCAGAATATAATATTTACACTTATTACAAAGAATAGCTTGATTTGGTTGACTTGATCCCACGTCTGAATCCTGGTTTGCGACACAATCATTTCCAGTCAAGGATTTTAACAGCCCACCAAACTGCTTCCTGTGCTGTGGTCGAATGAGCACAGATAACCCGAGACAACAAGCTCAGCCTCTTCCCCAACAGATTACCATTTTGATACAAAATTTAAATGATTATTATGAATCTAAAAGAAACCGACTAACATTCCAGTAGAGCGAAGTCTTCATATCTTTCAGTCAATAAACTCACAACAGCTGACACCATCTGGTCGTAATTGTTTGACGTTTTATAGGCCTGCAAGGCCAAAAGCATCTGTCGGGTTTTTTCTGCACCGATGGCCTGTTTAATGTCTGACAGCAGAGAGGAGCACGACAGACCTTCTTTTATGGATGTTTTTGGCTTCTGGACTTTACTTCTCACATTCACTTTAAAATGTCAAACTCAGACATTCAGAATAGATTTCTATAGATATACAAATGTCTGCATCAAGAATGGGGTGGCAATCTCTGTAACCCCAAAACGGAGACACTTTGCAGGATAAAAACAAAAAACATTTCCATTAAGGGACGATATTATCTTTGCATTGCAGAAGTGGCACAGAAGCTGCATCTGAAGTGGCATGATGATGCATTTACACTGACTGTTTAATGCAGCTCAGAGAAGCCGTGAATGCATTTACACTGCAGCTTTAATTCATATATAATGTTAGGAGATTATTGTGTTAAATATAATTCATACTGAATAGAAATTAAATATGAAACTAAAACCATCAACAGGTGGCTACAAGTCATAAGTGTGTCAGTTGATTCACTCATTTAATCAATTCATTCAAAATGCCTGCTTTATTCTGGAATTAAGCAAGTGACTTGCTGATTTGGAACTGCATACTAATAAACTACTCTTACAATTTATGCCATAAAAAGATACACCAGAAATAGCAATAGTGATAAACTAGTATGCAGTTTTGAATTTAGCAAATATCATTCAACCACACAAATAAGCAAATATGACTTTAGTTAAACATCACGTGTGTGTGTTTGTTTTTTTTCATTACTGAAATAAGAGTGTAATTGTTTATTAATTTATTTTTTGTTAGCAAGGCCAGCCCAGGTGAGAAAAGGTAAAGCAAAAGTAAATGTAATGCATTATTTTCCATAATAAGTAATGCAATTAGTTACTTTTTTAGGGAGCAAAGCAATAATTAAATAGATTACTTTTAAAAGTAGCTTTCTTCAACACCGGTGGTTAGTATCCATAAACTCCAATATACCTCCATTTTTCCCATCCCCTCCATTAAGTTCTGCAGTTCCCAGGTGAGAACCACCTTGGTTCAGCTGCTCACTGGGTGGTGACATCTCAGCTTTCGCTAGAAAAATAACATTTAAAACAATGTCAATCATGCTTAGTGAGAGAGAAAAAAATAAACCCTAAATGTTCCCTGTAACTGTTACACACTATTTACAAGTGAGATGTTACCCGTGTTCTGTTTTCTGAAGCACAGCCAGCTAAAGACAACAAGTACATTTACTTTAATACAAAAGAACAAAGGATCATGGCCTGTTCATGCACAAATCTATTTATTTTGGTAATCCACTACATTTAAAGGTAAAGTGTTTTATTTCTACATCATGAATTTGGAATTGAAAAGTATATACATAATATATCAATTTTAAATAAAGCTGCTCTTTTGAACTTTTAAAAACAAAGGGGAAAAATATGAAGCAGCATAACTGTTATCAACATTGATAATACAAAATGTTTCTTGAGCAGCAAATCAGCATATTAGAATGATTTCTGAAGGATCATGTGACACTAAGCTGGAGTAATGATGCTGAAAATTCAGCTTTGCATCACAGGAATAAATTACATTTTAAAATATATTACAATAGAAACATTTTAAACTGTTATAATATTTCACAATATTGCTACACACACATATACACACACACATATACATACATATACATATATATACACGTATATATATATATAAAATGTAGTAATATTACACACTCACATACATTAATGTATAATTTTCTTGGATAAATGTGAATCTTTAATTTGACTTTGCATGCACCAAAAGCTAAGAGCACACAAAAATTCAATCAAGATCCCTCACCCGCTCTTGAACCACTTTAATTTTCCGTTTCCCACCCCTTGATTCATCATCTAGACGTTTGTCATGCTGGAGGGAAAGAGTAGACAAGCGACTCGCCTGCAGGGTCAAAAACCAATGAGAGAAAGGGAAAATTAACAAAAAGATTCGATCACAGTTATGTTACGGCATTTGAGAAATTTTTACAGACCTGCACAATGAGCTAATCTCATGAAAGTAGAAAGATTTGAGAAACAGATAAAAAGAGATCAAAGGCAACACTGAAAACCTCAATCATGATTTATGAGGTAATTCCTTACCATTCATGTTTCATTTATTCAGCAAAAATTCATTTTCTAGGTTATTCACTTCCAATTTCTCTGAGAAATGTGAAATCACTGCCTACACCACTGTTTCTTGCACTAAGCTGTCATATGAATCCAAAGACCCGGAAAATGGTGCACAGGTCGCATGTGACTACTTTTATTATACTTGTCCTCTTTTGGACCATTGCCATCAACTTTCATTATATGGAAAAAAGCTGCTGCAACATTCTGCATTATATTTCATTTTGTGCTAAACGACTGAAATAAAATAAAATTGGTTTACAAGAAAGCAACTTAATGATTTCTCTAGTGATTTAATTCTTGTCTCACTCTTTCTTACCGAACCATGGAGTCTTCCCTCCCTCCTTTGTTGGTTGTGTCATCCAGGGCGTCCAGCAGGCTGACTGCTTTCCTTTTGCTTGTCATCTCCATCTCATATTGAATGCAAAGTCTGGCCGCTCCATCCTGTCCAGAATGCTCTTCTGACTCTAAAACATCACGATCATTTTAGCTGACTTGCACTGCACGAACAAAAGCATGGAAACAATTTAAATATTTTTAATGAAGTCTCTTATGCTCACCAAAGCTGCGATTATTTGGACAAAATACAGTAAAAACTTTAATGTTGTGAAATATAATTACACTTTGAAATAACTATTTTCTATTTTAATTTATTTAAAAATATAATTTATTCTTGTGATCAAAGCTGAATTTTCAGCATCATTACTCCAGTCTTCAGTGTCACATGATCCTTCAGAAATCATTCTAATGTGCTGATTTAATGCTCAATTATTATTTGTGCTCAGTTATTAATAATGGTTCTTATTATTATCAATGTTAAAAATGTTTTTGTTGCTTAATATTATGTGGAAACATTTTTTTGCGTTGATGAGTATTAAGTAAAAAAAAAGCATTTATTTTAAATAAAATATTTTTTTATTACTATAAATGTTTTTTACAGTCACGTTTGATCAATTTAATGTATATTTGCATAATAAAAGCATTAATTTCTATTACCCCCCCCCCCCCCCCCAAACATTTGAATGGTAGTATATCATGGCTTCTACATAAATTAGAAGCAGCACAACTGTTTTCAACATTAACAATAATAATAATAAATGTTTCTTGAGCAGCAAATCATGATCATGTGACACTGAAGATTGGAGTAATGATGCTAAAAATTCAGCTTTACCATCACAGGAATAAATTACATTTTATTCCTGTGATGGAATTAATTTTTCAGCATCATTACTCCAATCTTCAGTGTCACATGTTCATTCAGAAATCATTCTAATATGCTAATTTGCTCCTCAAGAAACATTTCTGATTATTATCATAATGTTAATATTTTCTAGAAGCATTTTCTATACATTTTCAGGATTCTTCGATGAATAGAAAGTTTCAAAGGACAGCATTTACTTTTAAGATTTAGTTACTTTTTACATTTAATTACTTTAAAGTATTCATTTAAAAATTAAATTTTTAAAGTTGTACTAATTGATTTTTACATGTATTAAAATTGTAAAATTGTGTGCAAGTAAACATGTTAAATTGACAATCTTAATGTTATATCTTGAAGAGCAGGTACCTTCACTCCACTCATTTTTTTTCTTGCACATCTCGTCCAGATACTGCATTTTAAGCACCACTCTGGGGTCCATCCTGGGGGGAAAGGGAAGTCCAGTGATCACAACCCCTCGACCGTACGTGTCAGCAAAATCTAACCCTTCACTTGCCTTGGAAAACAAAAAGAAATGTGTTGAAATTACTGGTGTTGGTTCATAATAAAGTATTTTTTACTGCATCAAATATTTATAGGCTCACCTTTCCTCTACATACGGCGAAGAAGCTGCCTCCGCTGGAGTTTGGGTCGTTCACCTTGTCATAATAACCATCGATCACCTGCAAGAGAATCCAATTTCAGAGCAGCACTGACTGACAGCTTGTGCAGATCAAGCTGTATTCGCATTATGATAGCATCTATATCAACTCATGCTGAGTGAACACTTATTACATGACTGATAGCAATAGTGGTTACCTCTGTAAAAGTGCCTTTACAGCTCGGTTCTACAAACATAGGTTTCACATGCTCAATGTGATCGGCATGTCCATTAGCCTGAGAGAGTGAAGGGAGTGGTGAATAATAACTTTAATTGCTATAGTTGGCGAATGAAAAACATTTGAAACTAACTTTCTTTACTTTTAATACCTGCAGAAACCCTGAACTTTGCAAGTGTAAGCAACATGCTGACTCCCTTCAAATAATCAGCAGAACCAGTTTACAAATCTGTCTAAACAATGTTTTTTTTCTAATCAAACTAACAGCTCATCACGTGAATTCATGGACTCATTTGAATTGACAAGTCAGCGACATGTATTGGTCATAAAAATGCGGCAGCTTTAAATATCCGCTCACCCTCCAGAACTCCAGAGTCTTGTCCATCGCCGGATACGAGGGGAAGAACACCAGCAGTCCATGAGGCACCACCCGCACCAGATTGACTGACAAGCCAATAATAATCATTACACTGGTAATCATGCTGATCATCAGATTCTTGCTAAGTGATCAGATAAGCTGCAGTTTTGTGTAAGGGACTCTCACCCAGAGTGTTTCCCATGGATGACATGTTTTCAGGAACGAACCTTCGAAAACCAAAGAGCCATGTTTACAAACTAAACTGAAACTTTTCACACAAACTTATCATAAGGCTTCAGAAGACTTGGAATATACTTGAAGCAAACAAGTCATATGAACTACTTTAAAAGTGCTTTTATAGCAGTGATATTTTAGTATCAGAGACATATTTTTTATTTTTTATTATTACAACTATTTATAGCTTATATTTTCAGTTAACTTTTTTGTTAGTTTTATTAATTTTTTTTTATGTCTATACACTTTCAATATTTTTATTTCAGTTTTAGTTATTTTAGTACATCTAGCTAAACTTAATGAAAATAAGAAAATAGTCCCCCCCGGCAACTAGCTAAATTAAAACATTTATTTTATTTCAAGTAACAAACATTTTTATGGTTTTAGTTTTCTAACTATAATAACCCTGTTTTATAGAGCTTTTTTGTTCTTTTTGGACCTTAACAGTCCATGGTCAATATAAATGCCATTTCTTAGACAAAAAAAAAAAAAAAAAAGATACTATGAGTTTTTATTAATATTTCAATCAGTTTTTATTTTTTTTGTTTTACTTTTTTATTTATTTTGTTTTTTTGTTAATTTTATTGTTAATTTTTTGTTGTGTTTGTCATTTTTAGTAGTGTTTGTTTTTATTCTCACACACACACGCACACACACATACACACACACACACACACATATATATTTTAATTATTATTAATATTTCAGTTTAGTTTTTTTAAGTACATCATGTTAAACTAAATTAAATACGTTTTTCTTTTAATGGTTTTAATTTTACTTTCAGTTTTAGTTTTCTACAATAACCCTGGTTTGGGGTCTGGAAGATTTTTTTTAAATGTTTTTGGAAGTCTCTTATGATATAGTAAAAACTGTCATATTACAATTTTAAATTACATTTATTACACTGTAAAATGTAATTTATTCTTGTGTTGGTAAAGCTGAATTTTCAGCATCCAGCCTTCAGTGTCACATGATCCTTCAGAAATCATTCTGATATATTGATTTACTGCTCAAGTAACATTCTTACTATTATCAAAGTTGAAAACAGTTGTGTAGAAATTAATGTTGTCTTCAGTGTAATTTGTTTGTTTTTTTTGTCTTTTTTATATATTGTTTTTTTTAATGATTATTTTTTTATTTATTTAATTTTTCCTTGATACATATAAGTATTGAATTACTGACCCCAAACTTTTGAATGGCAGTTTGTCCCTTTAAGTAAAGGATGTTGATGTGACTGAACAGCCTTTAATAAAACCCTCACCTCCTGTCAAAGGCTGTGCTCAACTGCACACCGTCCGGACCTTTTTCAATGATACTGACAAAGATCTGATCACGCTGGATGACGTGAGGATTCTCCAAGGATACAGGGAAAGGACTGCAGAAAATCAGCAGAGAATTAGCATCCAACCCGCATCGACTCATAAAACTTAGAGAGAACAGCAAGACGAGAAGAGCACTAACATTTGCATTTCACAGGTGAAGGACGAGAGCGGCGAGAGCGTTCCACTGGTCAGAATGATGCTGCGCACTTCCTGTCTGAGCAACTCCTGCATGCTGAACCCCCGGGGAAAAACACCACATTCGCTATAAAATATAAACACACACACTTTCAATCTTTTATAATTCTGGCATACAAGATTAACGTGCAAATTCACTTTTTTCGGCCTTTCTTTGTGAAAGTTGTATGCACGTGCACCAAACCAACCAACACTTTTAATATTGAAGCAAAAATACCTCTCAGATTCTCCACGACTGCATAAAAACTCCTGGTTTTCCAGAATATGTGCTTCAGTCAAGAATACCTTCTCTTTGCTACACATGAGGAATCTCAGAGACTGAATTAGAGTCTCATACCTTGTTTGTTGGTAGAGGAAGAAGCCCAAACGTCAGTCACCTGTTTCTTCTTGAAGTTGCTGGTGTCTGGATGAATGTGGACCTGATATGAAACAGATTCAGGAATCAGAAGCAGAGTGGAGGTGAAAGACAAGGATTAGAAGAACTATTGACAGATATACACTATAACGTTCAAAAGCTTGGTATCAGTACATTTTCAATGTTTTTGAAAAAAAAAAAACTTTAACAAAGCTGCATTTATTTGATCAAACGTACAGTAAAAATATTGTGAAATATAATTCAACTTTGAGATGACTGTATTCTAACTAAATATAATTTCAAATATAATTTATTCCTGTGATGCAAAGCTGAATTTTCAGCATCATTACTCTAGTTTTCAGTGTCACATGATCCTTCAGAAATCACTCTGATATGCTGCTCAAGAAACATTTGGAATTTCACATATTCTTAAAACAAAGGACAAAACACAGACCACAACTTGAAATATACGGTACCTAAAACCTGATGTCCTCAGACATCTTCATGCGCTGATAAAGACAGCATGAATATGAAAATTTAATGGAGCGAACCTTAAACTCCTTCATGCTGTTTCCCGTCTGTGATTTCTTGCTGCCCTCTACAGGTTCAGCCCCAAACACCAACTGAATCAGAATTAAGAGACAATCATAATAAATATAGAAAAAACACAGAAAATGACCAACTGATCATTTTTTAACACGCTCCTGACCTGAATTATATCTGCCACTTTCTGTAGTCCACTAGTGTTTAGAAAGACACTGGGCCCTGCAAAGAATTACACATGTAACTCAATGTTGCACTAATAAACAGGAAATTTGTAAAGACCATTTTAGAAATACTCACTCCCTGCTAAATATCCTGTGATCTGCTCCATGGCTTCCACCACAGCTGTTTTAGTTTCAAAGTTCACATGAGCTGTTTGAAAAAGCTCATATATGAAGCTTTAATAGGGGAAGAGATGGCATTTTAACTGTTGTGCATCTAAAATTATACTTTTACACTCAATATATCAAGGTCACTGATACACCACTGACCTGCCAGGTTTGGTGATTCCTTGATTATTTGCTGGCATCTCAAAACTGTTAATGGATGATTCCAGATCCATCAACATTTCTGTAAGATTATCAAGATGTGCTTTTAGCAAAATATTCCAAAGAACTCCAAAACGGGATTACAATATTAACTTTTAAATTGCAACATACGTTTTATTTTTGCAATTGTGGTAATATCCAGTTTCAATCCTGCAAAATAATATATAGGATAAAAATAAGGGAGTTCATTATTGGAATATATGCTGTGTGTGTGTGTGTGTGTGTGTGTGTGTGTATATACAGGTCCTTCTAAAAAAATTTGCATATTGTGAAAAAGTTCATTATTTTCCATAATGTAATGATAAAAATTAAACTTTCATATATTTTAGATTCATTGCACACCAACTGAAATATTTCAGGTCTTTTATTGTTTTAATACTGATGATTTTGGCATACAGCTCATGAAAACCCAAAATTCCTATCTCAAAAAATTAGCATATCATGAAAAGGTTCTCTAAACGAGCTATTAACCTAATCATCTGAATCAACTAATTAACTCTAAACACCTGCAAAAGATTCCTGAGGCTTTTAAAAACTCCCAGCCTGGTTCATTACTCAAAACCGCAATCATGGGTAAGACTGCCGACCTGACTGCTGTCCAGAAGGCCATCATTGACACCCTCAAGCGAGAGGGTAAGACACAGAAAGAAATTTCTGAACGAATAGGCTGTTCCCAGAGTGCTGTATCAAGGCACCTCAGTGGGAAGTCTGTGGGAAGGAAAAAGTGTGGCAAAAAACGCTGCACAACGAGAAGAGGTGACCGGACCCTGAGGAAGATTGTGGAGAAGGACCGATTCCAGACCTTGGGGGACCTGCGGAAGCAGTGGACTGAGTCTGGAGTAGAAACATCCAGAGCCACCGTGCACAGGCGTGTGCTTTTGAACCAGAAACAGCGGCAGAAGTGCCTGACCTGGGCTACAGAGAAGCAGCACTGGACTGTTGCTGAGTGGTCCAAAGTACTTTTTTCGGATGAAAGCAAATTTTGCATGTCATTCGGAAATCAAGGTGCCAGAGTCTGGAGGAAGACTGGGGAGAAGGAAATGCCAAAATGCCTGAAGTCCAGTGTCAAGTACCCACAGTCAGTGATGGTCTGGGGTGCCATGTCAGCTGCTGGTGTTGGTCCACTGTGTTTTATCAAGGGCAGGGTCAATGCAGCTAGCTATCAGGAGATATTTTGGAGCACTTCATGCTTCCATCTGCTGAAAAGCTTTATGGAGATGAAGATTTCGTTTTTCAGCACGACCTGGCACCTGCTCACAGTGCCAAAACCACTAGTAAATGGTTTACTGACCATGGTATTACTGTGCTCAATTGGCCTGCCAACTCTCCTGACCTGAACCCCATAGAGAATCTGTGGGATATTGTGAAGAGAAAGTTGAGAGACGCAAGACCCAACACTCTGGATGAGCTTAAGGCCACTATCGAAGCATCCTGGGCCTCCATAACACCTCAGCAGTGCCACAGGCTGATTGCCTCCATGCCACGCCGCATTGAAGCAGTCATTTCTGCAAAAGGATTCCCGACCAAGTATTGAGTGCATAACTGAACATAATTATTTGAAGGTTGACTTTTTTTGTATTAAAAAACACTTTTCTTTTATTGGTCGGATGAAAAATATGCTAATTTTTTGAGATAGGAATTTTGGGTTTTCATGAGCTGCATGCCAAAATCATCAGTTTTAAAACAATAAAAGACCTGGAATATTTCAGTTGGTGTGCAATGAATCTAAAATATATGAAAGTTTATTTTTTATCAATTACATTATGGAAAATAATGAACTTTTTCACAATATGCTAATTTTTTGAGAAGGACCTGTAAAACAATATTTTAAAAATCAGATGTATTAAATATTAATTAATATGTTTAAAAAAATCTTGACAAATGTAAACTAACCAGAGTTCAGCTATTCAACATTAAAATCTTCAGTAGAATCTGCTTTGCTGATGTCTGAGGCCTGTACCCTCAGCAGTCGATCCACGGCCTTAATGGCAGAAATCAGGTCGTAAGTGCTGAGGTCAAATGAGGTGGACTCTTCACACATCTTCTCCTGAAACAGCAGAGAGAACGTAAAACGCAAGAACATAGAACTGCATAATTTCATTTGCTGAATGATTATGAGGTCTCACACAACATCAAGATATACTTACAACATTATGAGCCTCATCAAAAAATAACCACAGCTCCTTTTAGCTCTATGCTGTGTACTCTTCGACTGGTATAATTTAGAATAAAATAAAACATGTCTATCCCAGAAGAATACACATCAAATAAAAAAAAATATAACAATTAAATAAAATAAATGCAGCCTTGGTTAATCCTGAAAACAAAAATGTTTCAGTTTCCACAAAAGTTATTTTAAATAGAAAAAAAAAAGTTTCATCTTTTGATGGTGAGCATATATATATATAAAATCATGATTTTGAATAGTAGTGTATTTAAAGTAATCAGGATAATTGCCTCACCTTCGGGTCAAGCAGGTTGTTGAATGGCATGAAGATGACATCGGCGTGTAGTTTAAGTGTGCGTGACAGGTAGTATGGACAAACTCTACAGGAAAAAACAATCTGATCAAAACCAAAAGACTCACATTGGAAACATCAGCAGATTTAAAAACGCCACTGTTTCTTTCAGTGCTGTGGGGAAGTCCATGAGACAGGCAGCATGCAGTGTCTCACCTTTGCTTTTTGCCTGTTTTTACAAGATCCTCCACATCCAGGATAGAATTCATGATTTCTTTGTCAGTGCTTTTCTCTTAAACAAAAAAAAGATTAAAAAAAAATCGAAAAGAAACCATCATTTATTTCTGTTTATAAGAAAACAAAACCATTATAACTAACAAAAATCTCTAAACTCTATAGATATGTCACCAAGGTGAGTCTCATACCATCATCATTCTTTTAAAAGACACAAGAGCGGGACGACACTTTTGCTCTGCATATGTGAACCTTGAAATAAGACATAATGCCTTCATTAATAAGGTGTTGCGATACAGCTCTGACATTTAAGTGTCTGTAGTCACACACACTCACAGTGAGATACTGATCATACCAGGGTTATTATAGTTAGCTAAAACCTTTTAAAAAATCATTGAAATAAAAAATAAATAAATAAAAAACACTATGTCAGCTAATTTCCAAGGCAACATTTCTCATTTTATTTTCATGGTACACAGAAGAGAAAAACAGTTGAATAAAGTTTTTTTTTCTTTTTCTTTTTTCTCGTAGCTTCATAAAATTCGGTTGATCAACTGATGTCACATGGACTATTTTAACATTGACCTTACTACATTTCTGGGCCTTGGAACATTTCAGTTGTGTACTGAAAAATAATGACTTTATTCAATAATTCCTTTGTCAGCGGTCTCCTCTGTGTCTCTCCATTTCACTGTATGCTCTTCTGTATCATCCGCACCACAAGGATGCGCTGTTTTCTTCCAAATTAAAGCTAAATACATGTAGAAACAGTGCATCCTCGTGGTATTGATGACACAGAAGTGCATACAGCAGCATACGGTGATATGAAGAGACAGAGGAGACTGTTGACAAAGGAATTATTGAATAAAGTCGTTGTTTTTGTTTTCTTCACAAAAAGTGTTCCTGTCACTTCATATAACCCAGATTGCACGTCTGATGGCAGATGGAGTATTCTGAAGATGACTTTCATGGACCTTTATAGACCTTGACACTGTTTTTTTACTTGGCAGTCTATGGGACAGTCTCAGGCCTCCCGGTTTTCATCCAAAATATCTTAAATTGTGTTCCATATACGAACTATACATATATATATATATATATACATATATATATTATATATATATATATATATGTATATATATATATATATATACACATACATACATACATACATACATACAATAGTATCTCAGTTATACAACTGATACTGATACCTTAATGTGGTTACTTTCATGACGCATCACTTCCTGGTTTATGCAGAGCTGTTCTCTAGACCCTAAAACACAAATCTTTGGCCTACAATCAAGAACAATACAATTACAGTTATAAATTATCTGTTATAAATGTACAATACTGTTAAAAGAAATCAATTTTAACCAGCAAGGATGTATTAATTTGATTTCTTTTAAAAAACACAATCAGGATATTTATGATGCTACAAAAGATTTCTTTTTTATTTTTTAAACGTTCAAATCAGCATGTTAGAATGAATCATGTGTAACGATGCTGAACCTTCAGCTTCGTATCACAGAAATAAATTACACTTTAAAATATATGTTGAAATAAAAAGCAGTTGTCTAGTTTGTAATACTATTTCACAATATCACAGTTCTTAGTGAATTTTCGATTCAAAAAGTATCATGTAATAGTATGTAAAGTTTGTCATTCTTAATATGATCGTGAATGGCTGACTGTGCAATATATCCCTTGAATATGTGATGTTAACTCAGATGGCTGACCTGTATGATGTGTTCTTCAGCTCATTAATGACTTGTGTTAGCTGTGAATGGGTCCTGGATGCATATATGATCTTAGGGATGTCCGTGTAATAAGTTAGAAGACCAAACTCACGATTATGACACTTAATGTTGTCCAGCATGTGAAGTATCACTGTAGTGGAGTTCATCGGTCAAATCAGTGTAAGGACAATACTTGGAGTGTCTCCGTCGGTGGCTGCTGCTCCCCATGATGACACTGGTCTGTTGGGGAACAGCTCCGCACCTCCCATCCTCTCGGCTACCTTGCGGGCAGAGATGGTGTTTCTGAAGTGCTCTCTCCACCCCAGCGCTGAACACAGCAGACAGAGTGTTTTACCTGTGACCGTGGGACGTTCAAGAACTCCATTCACTTTCTGAAGGAGCACAAGGGCATGTCACACCATTAATAGGCAATGAATGGAACAATGTGACCTTACAGGAAGACTTTAAAATCTTTATTGCATTAGAAATCACAGAGCCTTTATATTATACATGAAAAGGGTAAGTAAAACAAAAATGTCATTCTGCCTTCAGTAGAAAGTCATTCAGAGACGTCTGTAATTCTATTTTACCTCTAATGAAAAAAGTGATTGAACTCTTTGAAAACAATAAAAAGTGGCAGAATTTTGTCTTTGTTGAGTACACTATAATCTGATGTTGCCCCTTAACCCTCATGTGTAATTTATATATATATACACACACATATATATATATATATATATATATACACATATACACACACACATATATATATATTATTATTTTGGTTGTGTTAATGCAAAAAGCATTAAAAATGTGTATTTTTTTATTGGAATACTACAATTTCACCCTCAAAATACTGAAAATGAATGACTTTTTGGTAGTTATGATCAAGACTGATGTTGGTAACAAGATCTACGTCAGTGAAAGTGGAAAAAAAAAGATTAATATAATATTTTTATGACTGTTTTTGTCCACTAAGGACCTCTGTGCAGCTGTTTAGCTTTTTGGGGGTTAACTTTTTAACTATGTTCTTACATTCTGCAGGCACTCGATGACTTTGCTCATGTAGTCCTCCTGGCACGGGTATGGAGTGAAGGGAAAGTGCACAGTGACTCCTCTGAGCTTAATGAGAGGCATTTCCCCCAAAACACACTCAACACATGTAAAGAGCTGCACCAAAGCACTAATAAATTCACCCACTCTTAACTCTAACCTCAATCCCTTAACAAAGCTCGAAGAAATAACTCCTTCTGATCGGCTGTGCTTCGGTGCAACCACAGACAACAACATGAAGTGCACTCAAATTACATCTAAACAAAGTGACTGACAACTCCAGCAGCACGCCATTTGTTTTCCTCATCTTCTTCTTCTTCTTCTTCTTTTCTGTTTTGCAGGTAGACTCGGGCGGATCTAAGGATGATGCTGCCACCTGCAGTAACACACAATAGGTCAAGTTGTTAGTTTTTACCTGTTTTTCTGATCAGTTTTTCTTCTCATCTGATTGGTCCAATTTCAGTTTGAGATCTCTGACTCAGAACATAACCTGACCTTGAGCCGGTTAGCTGTGGGGTGTAAGATACTTTGGAAACGAATGCCGCAAAAAACCAAGCCACTTTCGTGGTACCTAAAACCCAGGATTGGTGCAAACTAAACTGAAACTTACCCAGCTAGCCAGTCAATCCGGCTTCATGGTCCAGGCCCAGGTCTACACTCCCAACATAAATGTTACCAGGAAATATATGAAGCGTTGCTTCCTCCTTCCCATTGTAAGGCATATAAATCCCTCGAAAGCAAAGACGGATTTCACACCACCAGTGCCCCTTTAAAGTCTGCTGCCCAGATCAAACCAAATTAATGCCATTTCCTGCATTTGGCAGACTTCCCTGTATCCAGGTCTGAGCAGTCTGGATCACGTCTCCAGCTCTCAGAAGTGTCCAGTGTCCCTAAAACAGCTTCATGGGAACGAGGTGTCTGTCTGTCAGCCCCTAAGCAGCAACTATGAAGAAACACAGAGGACTGTGGGAAGACTAGGCCAGAAACAGGACCTGAGCATTTTAACTGAACTATGCAAATGAGACACAAATTTGATTGATGCTATTTTTGTATTTTGTATTTATTAGTTTATTTATTAGCCAATATATATATATATATATATATACTGTACAGGTCAAAAGTTTGGAAACATTACTATTTTTAATGTTCTTGAAAGAAGTTTCTTCTGCTCATGAAGCCTGCATTTATTTGATCAAAAATACAGAAAAAAAAATGTAATATTGTGATATATTATTACAATTTAAAATAATTGTTTTTAAATTTATTATACTTTAAATTATCATTTATTTCTGTGATTCAAAGCTGAATTTTTAGGATCATTATCACATGATCCTTTAGAAATCATTCTAATATGATGATTCATTATCAAGGTTGGAACAGTTCTGCTGCTTAATATTTTTTTCAGAACATGTGATATTTTTTTAAGATACTTTGATGAATAAAAAGTAAAAAAAAAAAAAAAAGAAGAAGCTATGTTTTTTAAAATATAAATATTTTGGTAATAACATATACACTACTGGTCAGTAATTTGGGGTCAGTAATTTTTTTTTTTTCTTTCTTTTTTTAAATAAAATCAATACTTTTATTCAGCAAGGATGTGTTAAATTGATAAAAAAGTGATAGTAAGAAAATATATTATTAGAATATATATTATTAGAATTATTTTTTTATTTTGAATAAATGCAGTTCTTTTTAACCTTTTATTCATCAAATATATTAGACAGCAGAACTGTTTCCAACACTCATAATAAATCAGAATATTAGAATGATGTCTAAATGATCATGTGATAGACTGGATGTTACATGTGACACTGAAGGCTGGAGTAATGATGCTGAAAATTCAGCTTTGCATCACAGGAATAAATTATTTTTTTTTAAGTATATTCAAATAGAAAACTATTATTTTAAGTTGTAATAATATTTCACAATATTACTGTTTTTTTTTCTGTATTTTTGATCAAATAAATGCAGGCTTGATGAGCAGAAGAGACTTCTTTCAAAAACATTAAAAATAGTAATGTTTCCAAACTTTTGACCTGTACTGTACTGTACTGTTATATATATAATGGAACGATTTCCCTGAGGAGCCCAGGTGTGCGATTTAATCCTTAATCGTGTCAAAATGACATTTAAATTCATAGCATAAATAAACACACGCTTGAATGCGGTTCATTTCTGTTCATCCAGTCTCGCCTCTGTTTCACTTCTCAGTGTTTCGTCACAACATGGCGACGCGCTCGGACGCCAGGCACAAAAACACCGAAATCACACAGGTACCGTTCCTCAACCTGCTCTCTGCTTACCCTTTATCTTAAACATACCACCATTAACATATCTGACCCCACGAAAGGCTTGCTGAACACACGCGAGGGGAACCTGTAACGCTAGCCACAAATGCGTGTGATTCGTGAAGGAAGTAGCTTTAGCCCGCTAATCAACTTACGAGAGCACTTTCAACTCACCTTTTCCAAACATCAAAGGGATCTACAGCTGCGACGTGTGTTGATTTCTATCGCTGACATAACAGTTACGGTAATGGTCTCTGTTTTGTACTAGAGTTAAGAGAATAAAAGTGCTGAATGGACGCGCGCGCGCGCGTGCGTGTGTTGAAGGGTGAATGTGCAGTTAGCGAGTTAGCCTGAGGTTCACAGCTTTATCACTCTCTAATGTTACAGATTTCACGCGGAGATGGCTTTTCGTCTTAATATTGTAAACTTTAAACCCGGGGAAGCTGATGAGGCTCATTTAGGGGTTTGAGTTGCCATATGATTAAACATAAGGATTAATAAATGCCTCAAATGTATGTCAGGGAAACTAAGCATGCTTGAATAAGTATATTATTACTTCATATTCATAAGTTTGTAGTGTATACTGTTAGTGTTGACGCATTTTCTTTTGCGCAGGTTAGTAGCTGACACGTGCTTTGAATAAATGCCTCAGTGGTCTTATTTGTTCGTGTCTGAACCCGCAGTTTCCTCTCACTTGTGTAGCTCGTGCTGGTTTTAAAGTAACTCTCTGGCTGTGGCTCTGAACTCTGAACCTCGTGCGTTTTAAACGCGTGTGGCTGCTCCGTCTGCAGCACGTGCGCTTCTCTCTCTTCCTGAATAGGGGGTTTGTTTTGCACTTGGTTGTATGTGTCACTTGTATGCAGTGAGTCTGCGACTGATGCATGGTTCGTTTAGACTCCTCTCCTTACACGTTTTTTTGTGTTTACACCATCAGCGTGCTGAAGTCATGGAGGAAATCATTGGGGTCTGTGGTCTGGAAGCCAGAGGACTCGTTGAAGGGAGCAGTTCACCTCCGGATGTGGAGACCCCATCCCAGGAGGATTTGACCGGGCTGGTGAGCGGCGAGGAGGAGAGAGGGGAGACGCCTGGACGGGAGGATAGTAACCCTGACCCCCTCGATGGGGAGATGGACCCTAACGCTGAGAAAACCAAGGACCATAATCCATTTGGTTAGTGTTCGCCATTCAAGGAATGTTTCTGATTCACCCAAAAATGAAAATTGTCATCATTTACTCGGCCTCAAGTTCATCCAAACCTGTATGAGTTTCTTTTTTCTGCTGAATACAAAAGAAGATATTTTGAAGAATGTAGGCAACCAAACATTTTCTGGTTCCCATTGACTTTTTATAGTATAAATTTTCTTTCATACTCTGGACATCAGTGGGGACCAACAACTGTTTGGTTGCCTACATTCTTAAAATCTTTTAATTTTTGGGTGAACGATCCTTTTAATCGGTAGACCTTTTTGTTTTAGAAGATGTGTGTGTGTGTGTGTGTGTTTGTGATGGGATAACAACAGTGATTTGTCAACAACAGGTTATTCTAACCATAATTCTTCTTTTGTTGTCATAGGCAAAGAGGTTTTGTTGCTGATGCAGGCGCTTCATACCTTAGCCACCCCAGAAGAAAAACTTGCTGCCCTTTGTAAGAAATATGCAGACCTGGTATGTATTTGGCGCTAGAGAAATGATATTGCACAACAATGGATATTAGGCTTTACTTCTACTTAATGTCCTTACAGAGAGAGTTCACAAAGAAAATAATACATTTGCAGTCCAAATTTGTATTGTTTATTTTCTTTGTAGAACACTACTCTTTTTCCATACAAAGTATTATACAACTCATGTGGTATGAAAAACTAATAATTACACAACAAGATTAAAGTTTTGATGTAGCCGAAAACCAAAAGTTAGAATTCCGGGTAATTGCAAATGTTTTCAGTTGCTGAAATTTCAGTGCATCACTAAATACTAATGTGCCCTTCGTCTTGGGACAGCTGGAGGAGAGTCGCAGCATGCAAAAGCAGGTGAAGGTGTTGCAGAAAAAGCAGAACCAGGTGCTGAAAGAGAAGATCCATCTGCAGAGCGAGCACAGCAAGGCCGTCCTGGCACGCAGCAAACTGGAGAGCCTTTGCAGGGAACTTCAGCGCCATAACAAGACCCTGAAGGTGAAGCCACCAGAGCTCACGCACATCCGAGATTTGATTTGAAGATTCGTATCGGCCTTTGTTTAACCAGATAAACATTGTGATGGCAGGAGGAGAACGCTCAGAGGTTCAGGGAGTATGAGGAGCGGCGCAAGGAGGCGACGCTGCACTTCCAGATGACGCTCAATGAGATCGAGGTCCAGATGGAGCAGCACAACTCGCACAACAGCAAGCTGCGGCAGGAGAACATGGAGCTGGCTGAGAAACTCCAGAAGCTCATCGAGCAGTACGAGCTCCGGGAGGAGGTGAGGCAACATCTGTCCTATATGCTCTGGTTGAGTCCTTCCAGCCCTCAGAGAATTAAGAGGTGCAGAGGTTTCATTTGTTGTATACTGCGTAAACGTCAAGGTGTTTAATCTGTCCATTCATATTGCTTCTAAAATATGAGATTTTTGTAGTCATGGAGGACAAGGATATTTCCTGTTGTTTTATTACAGTTTCATTTCCTGTTGTTTTAAATTTTTTTGGCTTAATTCTAAAAGGCATGCAGGGTATTTTGTATGTTGAGCTCATTCCAAATGTGCAATTTCAAATGAAACCATTATGAGTAATCACACATTCACATGACTCTGTGTATAGGAATAGGTTGTAGTCTAATTGAATATATTTTCAAATATAATTTATTCCTGTAATGCCAAGCTAAATTTTCAGCATCATTACTCCAGTCTTCAGTGTCACATGATTCTTCAGAAATCATTGATGCTCAAGAAACAATTATTATTATTATTATTATTATTATTATTATTATTATTATTCATGTTGAAAACAGTTGTTCTTTTATTTCAGCAAGGATGCATTAAATTGATCAAAAGTGACAGTAAAGACATTTACACGTTACAAAAGATTTGTTTCAAATAAAAGCTTTTCTTTGAGCTTTCTATTCAACAATTCATGATTTCTGAAGGATCATGTGATGCTGAAGCCTGGAGTAATGATGCTGAAAATTCAGCTGTGCATCATAGAAATACATTTATGTTTAACTGTAGTTTTTATAGAATAAATGTATATATTTCTGTATAATTTCTTATATTTTATTTTATTTCAGGTAATGAAAATGTATTTTATGGTTTTATTTAACTGTAATAACCTTGGTTTGCAGCATCAAGACGCATAACAAACAGCTAAAATAACTGGAAGCCTCACACATTTAAATTAAAATTGCCCTTAAGTTAAAAATAAGGTTAAGGAAATGTTGCAGTTTTCCAAGCGATTGCTCTTTTGGAGAATACTGTGAACATGACATTTCTCTTCACCCAGCACATCGACAAGGTGTTCAAACACAAGGAACTGCAGCAGCAGCTGTTGGACGCTAAACTCCAGAGGACGGCTGAGCTGATGCGAGAGGTGGAGGAGAAGCAGCAGAGAGAAAGAGAGTTTGTGAGTGTCCTTGTCATAATCCTAATCCTAATCCTGAAGGATTGGCACCTGCAGCCAAGGAGATCTTTAGTATTTGGATTAAGCTATCCTATCCACTAGTGTTCCCATTCATCACAATAGAAGTTGCTTGCTGGTGTGAGAGCTTCTTTGCTCTCTGGCACTCAGTTCTGCAGCCAGGTCGATTTGAGCCTAAACACTCCTGGAGCTGCAGGAAGATGATGCCACTTAGATGTTGATCTGTATTCTCTGTTCAGCTTCTGAAGAACGCGACTGAGTCCAGACATAAATGTGAGCTGATGAAGGAGCAGGAGCATCAGTTAAAGCAGCAGCTCACTCTGTACATGGACAAGTTCGAAGAGTTTCAGACCACCCTCGCCAAGAGCAACGAGGTCTTCACCACCTTCCGACAGGAAATGGAAAAAGTGAGTGTTTAACACAGGTCTCTCAAGCTCACCAAGGCTGCATTTATTTGATCAAAAATGTAGTAATATTGGGAAATATTATTACAAATAAAAATAACGTTTTT
Organism: Cyprinus carpio; assembly: GCF_018340385.1. Classification (NCBI taxonomy): domain Eukaryota; kingdom Metazoa; phylum Chordata; class Actinopteri; order Cypriniformes; family Cyprinidae; genus Cyprinus; species Cyprinus carpio. The sequence continues at coordinate 7,821,713 of NC_056582.1, read as the reverse complement.
CTATTTTAATACATTTTAAAATCGATTTTATTCCTGTGATGCAAAGCTGAATTTTCAGCATCATTACTCCAGTGTCACATGATCCTTTTATTAGTAAAATAATACTTATAGGTAAGGATTTTAATATAGTTGTTCACCTTCACATAATTCCAAATATAACGCTTTCTGACAATAAAATGATCGTTCCTGATGGTTTGAAAGACAATTAAAGTCAAATGAATATGGTCTTGTAGGTCCATATGGAATGACCCATCTTTGTTTTCTGACATTAATCAGATGACAAAGAAGATCAAGAAGCTTGAGAAGGAGACCACGCTATGGAGGACCAAATGGGAGACCAACAACCAGACTCTACTGCAGATGGCAGAAGAGGTGAGAGGAGTAATAGAGCTCAAGTTTTTAGACATGCAGTATTTTCTAAATTCAGGGTACAGCTGTGAGGAATTAATGTTGTAGAGCAATGTAGATGAAAGTGAAGAAACATTCACAACAGTGTTATTTTAATATCAGAAATATTATTTAAAATGGAAATTCTTTCCTTGCAACAGTTGAAAATTTTGGTTAATGTTTATTTTATTTCAAGTAACGAAAATGTTTTTTTTTTTTTATGCTTGTAGTTTTAGTTTCAGTTAAAGTGCAATAACCCTGATTCACAAGTCATTTTAAATCAGAAATGGAAAACGTCTGATGGCTCAGAAATGCTGATTCTCTTCCTGGTTTTAGGACTACAAACTGAACAACTGTAGCACTCATTAATCATTAATAAAGTTCAGCGAGCGTGTACAGCTCAGCTTTTGTTGAGGCAAAGTCTTATAAATAAGAGATGGGTCAAGACTTTGTAGATATACACTACTGTTTCGGGGGTTTAGTAAGGGGTTTTAATCTCGTTGAAAGAAATCTCTTATGCTCACCAATGTTGCATTTATTTGATCAAAAATACTGTAAAAACAGTGAAATTGTGAAATATTATTACAATTTAAAATAACTGTTTTCCATTTCAATACATTTTAAAATATAATTAACTCCTGTGATGCAAAGCTGAATTTTCAGCATCATTACTCCAGTCTTCAGTGTCACATGATCCTTCAGAAATCATTCTAATATGCAGATTTGCTGCTCAAGAAACATTTCTGATTATTATCCTTGTTGAAAACAGTTGCACAAACTGATACATTTTTTTTTTCAGGTTTTCTTAAAGAATGTGAAGTTATTTATAAAAGAATTTATATTATATTAAATATTATTTTATTATTAATTGTTTTATAAATTTTTTGATTTTTTTTATAAATGATCAATTCTGCTTATCGATTCCGTTTAAATTCTAGTGTGGTTAAAATTAAATTTTTTCAAACATTTAGATATCAAACATATTTATTCTGTCTCTTTTTGCAAAACATTTAGTTGCAACTGAATACCTTGAACAAAAATCATCAGGCAACATAAAACTGACTCGATTAAAAGCTGTTTGTGTGCAAAATTAGAGTTGCACAATTCTAGATAAATTGAGAGATTTGTATATTTTTTTTTTTTTTTTTTTTTTGTTTATTCATGAATTACATGTTTTTTTTTTAAATCACGTAACTTATGAATGAATTGTTCAATGACTCACTTAAGATTTACTTGTTTCATTATTGGATAATTCAGTGTTTTTGAATGAATCTCTTGAATGAATGATTCAAAGACAAATTAATTTTTAGCAACTCCTTTTCGCCACCTACTACTGGCACAACAACGTAATCGATAAATCTTTATTTGAAGCATCAAATTACTTTCAAAAGTTGATTTACTCTATTTTAATCGCTACCATTCACATCAGTGTTTATATCCAAACTATAAACTTTTTATGCAATTAAAATTAAAAGTTTAAAATAAAATTAAAGTGCTTTGTCATGCTGGTGGTGACACCTCTCTTGCAACAACATGTTAGCTTATCACAAACATTATATCTAGCAGTTACTTGCTGATGATCGCAAGTGTAGCCAAACACTGGAGTGCTTAGAATAGCGAGGAAGGTCCTGGCAGATCCCAGAGTCGGGTCCTCACAGATGCAAAATAAGAAAAGATGCGCACACAGGAATCGAACGGCGGAATCAAAATTTTAATTTTACAAAAAGTATCCAATTCTGGAATTGGAATCGATTTTCGCTACCCAACCCTAGTCACTTTTGATCAGTTTTAAAAAAATTCATACTGACCTCAAATTTTCGATTATTTCAGAATCTGTTTTGAAGTTGCTATTTTTGTTTGTCTCTGAAAACGGTGCGAGACAAGAATTACAAGGCCCTCCAAGGGAAACTGGAGCGACTGGAGAAGCTTTGCAGGGCCCTGCAGAGAGAACGCAACGACCTGAACCAGAAACTCCACGACCTTCAGGGCCCAGCGAAAGATCCTGAGGAAGAAGGTACGGGTCCTCCTGACCCTCAGCCGCAGGGGCTCAACCCAGAGATGGAGAGAGAGGTGGAGGGTTTGGAGCTTCAGCCTGAGGAAGCGGGCACCACAACATCCAGACAACTCATTGGCGACTGAGCCTGCCAGAGATGGAGTCTTTTCTTTCTTTTCTTTCTTTCTTTCTTTCCTTTTTTTTGTGGAGGTATATATTTTTGTCCTAACAATTATCATAAAATTTAGTGAGGACATTAGTGAAGACGCTAACTGCTCTATACGTTGGTGGAAAGCACTTTTTACTCCCTGTTTTCTATAATATTGTATTTTCGTAGGAAATGGTCATGTGGTCCCGGACGGCCTCCATGCAGCTTTGTTTCGTATGTTTTTCTTTTTTCTCCCCCATTCTCTGCTCAGCTGTGCTGTGCTTGCACGTTTTCCGTTTCTCTTTAATAAATTGTAGCTCTTCGCTTTGACCTCTAGAATCTGAATAAATCATTTTGGATGCATATAGTGTTTAATATTGCTATTTTAAAATAACCGTAACTAGTCGACAAGCCAGCTCTAGATGACCAGATAACCTTGAGACTTGAGAAACAGGGCATTAATAACAGAGACGATACATTAACACACTCAACTACTCATTGGCACTTTGAGTCCAAGCCAAGACTGGTCCATGACAAGGATGCGTTAATTTTAATGGACTTTAAAGGAAGATACATGTCTTATAAATAAGAGAGGGGTCAAGACTCCTCGCTGCCTGGGACTGGTTTTCAAATGGGAATCTGATTAAGGGCTAGTTTGACTTTGAAAAAGGCTGCTACATCTCGAACAGTTATGTGAAATACTAAGACAGGGTCGAACAGTCTCACACCACTGAAGTTTAAGAACTTTCTACGGGAGGGACTTTTTTTTTTGTTGCATGACAGAGAAAACTCTCATTAATGCCACATGCATTTATATTTCGTTAAAAGTTCATATCAGCTTTGCAACCCCTTTTATTTAAGAGACAGGGTAGTTGTTTTTGTTGGATCGGGGTTTCCAAGCCACCTCAAGCCAGTCAACCGTTGGATTACGCAACTGAACCTGATCAAACTGTAAAATCAATCTGCTTTTTACCAAAATCATATCGAGTCAATTTTAAAAAACCCTATTTTTATTGATTTTAACACATTCTCTATGGTATTTTTTTGAATAAGGACATATTGTTTGCTGAAAGGGCGAGATTTGTTTTATTGTCCTGATGCTGCTGTTAATTAGTCCTGAAGACAGCTGTTGTTTTAATTGGATTTGTTTGTGTGTGGGGTGGTGGTGGTTGTTTTTTTTTTTTAATGGTATTTCACCCAAAAATATAACTTGTCACCCTCATGTCGGTCCAAACCTGTATGTCTTTTTTCTTCTGTAGAGCACAAAAGATATCGCAAAGACTATTTCTACTGTCTATATGAAAGCCAGTAGGGTTCAAAACAACATTGGACCCCATTGACTTTCATAGTAAGGACAGAAAACAGTCTATTCTTTTATGTCATACAGGTTTGGAGCAACGTGAAGGTTTTGAGGTAAACTATCCCTATTTTTGATTTGTTTCTTTTTTGTCTGTCTAAAGTGGGACAGGTTGCATTTTCTCTCTCTTTAACTGAACACAAAACTGACTAAAATTCTATATTTTTGAAAGGGGCCTTGACGTATTTGATACTGAATATGCTGAATGTGAGTTCTTTCTTTTTAGGACTTTGTAATGAACATGAATAAAATGTCTGTAATTCAATGCTTAAATGTTCAGAAGAGCTGCAAACATTCTCAATACTGCTAATGTGAAACTATGTGGAGAACTGAACTGATGAATGTAGAAGTTGCCATGTCTAATCATGGCCACACAGGGTCTAGAAACACTCGCCGCCTCAGGTCCATTACAACATCTGGCTCTGTTCATGTCCTGATCTGAACCTCTGACGATAACCTGTGCATTCCTCAACGCTGAATAAAACAAAACACATCCAGCGTTTTCATTCAACGTGCAATGAACATGATCATAGTTTTTGTAAAACTTATCACATTAATCATGTCTTGTAATGGACGGACGGCGAAGTGACATTAGTGTAGAAGGACAAGCCTGTGCTGTTCATTAGAAACATGGGCTGAATGTGTTTAAACTTGCCAAACTGTAAAACTCAGCAGAATTGAAAGGTAGACCTTCACCAGCTTCCCCAAATTTTGGATATCAATGTTGATGTTTATTACAGGAACATCTTTGCACTTGATTTGTGTGGATTTCATTTTATTTGTTTGGACTTTTTGTTGTATAAGTTTTATGTTATTTTTAGATGTTTTATGTTTGTGTGCATTTGTTTTTGGTTTGTGCATCTGTGATTGGGGTTAAGGTTTGTTTTTTGGCAATGCCCCAGTTTGATTCTCAGGTTATGCAAGAAATCTACCTCTTCAGGTAAGACGTACTGTGAAAGACGCTCAAGAGACCTTTTCTTTCTCCCCCAGCTCAGCCCGTGACCCCTCTGAGATTGTACAACGCTCTTGTAGTTCTGTCTTGCTTTTCAATAAAACATTTTGTAGAATTTTCCTAACTGTGTCATACCTTGTTTCACAGCGTCTTCACACGTCCAGATACAAAAAGCAGTTATGCACCGAAATTTCAGCAACTGAAAATTTATATAGTCAACATTTGAAGTGGATCAAAAAAAGTTTATCAAAGTTGTCCTAAGACAAGAACGCATTTTGGTTTTAGGGCAACTTTGATGAAAGGGTTTGATCCACTTCAAATTTGATCCACTTCTGTATATATTTAATTTTTTAATTGAACTTTTGACCTTTAAGACATTTGCAAACAGAAACAGCAACAATAAATTTAAACAAAGGATGAAATAAAAATTAAAGGGCATCATAAGCGTAAGTTCATTATTCACAAGTGAATTAATTTAGCATAAATTCAGTTCTTTGGGCTTTCTGATGTCTAATTTTTTTTTAATAAACTATAGATTCTAAAAAACTTTAAAGGTTTGAAAATGGGAAAAAATAGGCTTTCAGTAACTCCATTTGGTCTAATGAATATAACATTTTCTACAAAAGCAAATCCATATCCATAAATAATACATATTCTTCTTATGGATAAGTCACTTGAATGAACTAAACTGATGATACTTAGGACTAGGTTGCAATTCAGTTTAACACTTATTGTGACAACTCATACCAAAATAAAGACGAACAGGGACATAAATGCACAATAGACTCTCTTTCACAATTACAAAAAGAATATTTATAATCTGTATCCAAATGAAAATGCTAATGTGTCTTTCACAGGATATATTCTGTGAACAATTTCGAATGATACTACTTTAGTTTTGTTGTACAATAACAACTAAGAACTTTCCAAAAATGACCCCACACAAATGAGGAAGACATATTTACCCAAACAAATTTTGATGGAGGAGAAGAGATAGTAACAAATAGAAAAGTAATTAACTGGTAACAAATTTATCTAAAAACAAATATTTGGAGACTTTACTTCCTAAAGTGTTACAACAAGTGCCCTGATTTCTGAACAGAGAAAGAATAGAGGGCTGAAATCATGTTTTGATTGCCTCGGTGTCTATTTTGTGCAGACTGCCAAACATGACATGTCACTGTGTGATGGACACTAGTGCTATGGAAGCCTGTTTCCACCACTTAATAAAAAATTTAAAAAGGCAATTGTGACTTTTTTTCTCACAATTGTTAGTTATAAAGTCAGGATTGCCAGAAAAAAACTCACAATTCCCTTTTTTTTATTTTTTTATGGCTTCCATACTAGTGCTGGATTAACAATATGGATTTCTCGTTTTTAATTACTGATATGCATTCTTAAATCACAAGATCAGTCTTTTATAGTCTGTTCTGTTTTCTGTTGATGCATGAATTTCACAACATTATTGTTGCGCCTGCCATCTAATCGAAATAAGTTTTGTGCTTTGCTTTTAACATGAAACAAAGTCTCAGCTTTAAAATTCTGTCAATTTTAAAATGAAGCACAAACAAACAATCAAGCGGCACTTTAACCAATCACTACCCTTTACTGCTAGTTATAGCATGAAATAAACATGAATGAACATCAGAATGTTCGATTGTCAGCTAAAAAATTTTTTTTCCAGAAGAGCATTTTGCTAAATATATGAATTATATAACAGAAGCGTTATATTTTTACTTAACCTTTTGTCTTTATTATTTAATGTATGTTTGAATAAATGTCAAAGGTTTTTATTACAGCTGTTTAAATACTTATATTCTAACAACAAATTGTAGAAACAATTCAATTATTCAAGGTTTACATAAAAACGGCCTCCTTTTGGTGTTGATTATTAAATATTTTCGGTTTTGGCTTTCGACTGAGTGCATCCTGAATTTTTGGTTTTCGACCCAGGATTTTCATTTTCGGTGCATCACTAATAAAAAGTACTATTTGATGAACTTTTTAAAGCTCTTTTTGTCAAGAGAAACAAAAAAAATCTAACAGTTGATCTGTACTTTATTTTCAACAACTGAAGTACAGACCGTTATCAACAATTTAGGAATACAAAATCATTTAAAAAGTTATTACAAAAGATTTATTGCAAATTGACACCAGGTTTATGCACAAAAACTAAAACTGTGATAAGCCACACCAGGCCGTAACTTCTCAGAAGTGATTGAATAAGTGGTGCAGTCTTTCTCCAAACCATCTGAGGCCAAACTTCTCTACCGCAATGGATGAGGGGTGAACCTTTTAGAAAAGAGTCTACAGAAGGACCCTGTGATGGATAAAGTATCTGGTATGTGTGGAGCAGGAAGTAAGAGGATAGATTTTACTGAATAATACTGCAAAAGCAAAAAGCTGAGAAGTAAGAAGCCATGAAAGGGTTGTAGATCTTTAATAAGATCAGTTACGACGCCGGCCCCTCCAGCTCTGACGCAGGGGTGTCTGGCTCTTCATCATTGTAGATGTTCTCAGCCTACACAAGAGAAGTTCAGTCGGAGATTATGAAATTAATACAAAGTCCTAATATCAAACTGAATCAAAAACTACAAATCAATCCACTTCATTAGTGACTTTCATTCCCAAAGGAAGGTAAATCTTTAAAGTGTTGCTGCACTTACCATCTGCCATACTTGCATAATGTTGTCTTCTGACACAGAACAGATTACCCAAGGTTCATTTGGGTTCCAGGAGAAATCAGAGATCTTAGCTGTGTGCCCACCATGAATGAACTGTCAAAACAAATAAATTCAAGTAATCATCCCAGTATCCTCTATTCTGTTATTATATCCATACTTTTTTTGTAAAATATGTGAGTGGATGTCAGTAAAGATGTTATAAAGTTAATACTTAAAACATGAGTGTTTCTACAGGATCAGTATAGTACCATGTATTCAGTTGTGCTGACTTACAACTTAACATGTCAAAATATTTAATATTTATAATACATACAATACTGTTTTTTTTTTTTTTAGTTTTTTTTTTGTCGTTGTTGAAAGACATTAATACATTTATCCAGCAAGAACACATTCAACTGAACTGAAACGTGACAGTATACTGTTACTAAAGATATTTCAAATAAATGCTATTCATTAAAGCATCCCGAACAAAAATATATTACCACAAAAATATTAAGCAGCACAACTCTTTTTAACATTATTAATGATTATAAATGTTTGTTGAGCACCGAATCAACATATGAAGACTGGAGTAATGTTGCTGAAAATTCAGCTTTGCATCACAGGAATAAATTACATTTTAACATATATTCAAATAGAAAACAGCTATTTTAATTTGAAATAATATTTTAAATTATTACGGTTTTCACTGTATTTTTGATTGAATAAATGCAACCTTGGTGAGCATAAGAGATCTCTTTCGAGATATATTTAAAAAAACTTACCAATTAATAAAATATTATTGATCAATTAATATATATTAACATTTAACCTCTTAAATAAACACTGCAATCTTAGCATGTGTTTTTGCTGTAGTATTGAAACGGTTAACAAGAATCATGTCATTACGGCTCTGTCTGGCAAGTGAAATATTTTCAGCAGGTCCTTCTTTACTCACCAGCAGCTCAGGTGGCCCGTCCTCTGCGTCCTCCGCAGACTGCTCTTCTCCGATTTTACTACAGGACATACATGTAACAATACAGTCAATATACGTTTAAGGCATTTGTGGATCTAAACACAGTTAGCACAATAAATAGTTCACAATAACATCAGGAATGTGCATTAAAGGGATAGTTCACCCAAAAATGGAAATTACCCCATGATTTACTCACCCTCAAGCCAACCTAGGTGTGAATGACTTTCTTCTTTCAGACGAATACAGTCGGAGTTATATTTAAAAAATTTTCTTGTTTTTGTAGGATTTAGTATGAGTGTTATTTATGGTATTGATTTTGTATTAAAATAAAGTGCATCCATCCATCATCAAAAAATACTCCACACGGCTCCGGAGTTAATAAAAGGCCTTCTGAAGTGAATCGATGTGTTTGTGTAAAACTTTATAAACTGTAATCTCTAGCTTCCACTAACTGTCGTACGTGCGTTCACGAGAGATTGTCGTTCCAGTGGATGACTTAGGGCGCAGAGGAAGAGCAAAGGAGAGAGCAAAACAAAACACCGGTCACAAAATTGAAGTACAAAGCAAGGTTTTATAAAGAAAAATGGGGGTGGGGGTGAGTAAATCATGGCGTATTTTTTATTTTTGGGTGAACTATCCCTTTAAGAAAAAAAAAAAAAAAAAAGAGTCAATTTTCAGGAATGTCCTCAAATCAATTGAACACAACAGAGAGAGTAATAATGCCATACCTCAGATCCCAAACATTGAGGCGTCTGTCTGTGCCACTGGAGGCCAGGATGGTCTCGTTATGGGGAGACCACTGGACCTGTCAAGAGCATCAGTATTATATTGCAATATTCTGTTTACATTCTTTGTGGATTGAATATTGTACGACTGTAACAGAAGTTTGAGTTATATTTTGAGTGCTACCTGGAAGATTTCATCCTTGTGTGACTCAAAAGAGTGAAGCTTTAGCTTCAGGTTACGCAGATCCCACAATGCAACCGTCTACAACCAAAAACCAAAAGATCAACCAGTGAGCGTCAAAACTGAAGAGGGATTTCTCTTCCGCACAGGGAAGGATCTCCAAATCATAACTTTCCACAGAATTGTGTGCATGTGTGACAATGCAGATCACAGCATGTACAGACCTTGTCTGCGGAGCCAGTGGCCAGAATGAACTCGCTGTAGGGGTTGAAGGACAGGCAGTTGACTTCAGCCGTGTGGGCGTCCACAGAATGACTGGGCTTTGCTGTGTTATTGGATCGTGTGTCCCAACTGTGGAAGACAGACATTTATTTAATTGTGCAATCCATCTTAGTTAAAAAGTCTCTCTTGCTATTTAAAGTTCCTATATTCCATTTCTGCTTCTCTCGATTTATTAAAAACATGATTGTCTGTGATAACCTGGCAACCATACACAACATGGTCTCTGTACATTAGGAAAAAAGCAATAATGAGCTGAAAACACCGGCAAACATGTAAGCTGGAGTTTAACGATCTCTACTGAGATATTCTGCTCAAATAAAAGTGTAATACAAACTTCCAAGCAGTCGTCCGCACTATTTGCTATTTAGCAAACCATGTAAAAGCTGACGTTCTCTTGATTTGTGCTTAAGTGAAAGTGCAATCATTATGTAAATAAATAAATGACTAATCATGATTAATAATTGCGATTAAAGGGCATTTCACACCACAAGCATGAGCTTCACATCAGAGTAACTACATCATCACTGCAGCGGCTCCAAAGCTACGTATTACTTTACAAAGACAACTATAAATTTGTTTTTATAAGTTGATCATTCATAAACTTGATAGTCTTGAAAGTTGACATGGGAAGGTGTACAACATTCACATGTGAACAGCTTTGATCATGTAATTTCAGTCATACTTCGATATAGAATGTGCTGTTCACATAACACACCATTCGTTTGCCCAAACTGAATAATTAAAAACAAATTTAAACGGGTAAATCTTCTACAAATATTTTGGATTCTTCATTTTCCTTTCAGACATATCCAATTCTTGTTAAAACACACCAGACATGCTTATTCTGTGCATTTTTAGCACTTTTTGTGTGAAATCATTTTTATTTTGTCCATCAAAAGTGTGCTTTCTCTGTAATTGGGCGTGAGCACTGCAGCAGAAATAGACTCCTTGCTTCAGTGCTGCTCATGTGATGCTTCTGCTCCCGGTGTGAATGCACTCATTTGTTAACATGCACACCATTATCATTTGATCCATTCCTGCTCAGCTAACTCACATCATGAGTTTCTGGTCATCAGCCACAGATCCGAACAGCGATTCATGTAGAAGGTGCCAGGACACGTCCTCCACCACAGCTGTGTGCCCTGTGAAGATGGTCTTGGCATCTACTATCTTCCCCTCCTTTGGAACAGCACTGATGTCCCACAGACAGATCGTCTGAAGTTGAACAACAACACATGATCTTGCAACATACAAGTTTCAAATACAAGATCTTATTATTGTTAACTAACACAAAAAATTAAACATTTTCATTACTTGAAATAAATGTTAAGTGAAAATGTACAAAATCCTTACATTTATTTTATTTCGGCTAGTTAACAAGGCAACATTTCTCATTTTCATTTAGTTTATCTTATACCAAAATAACTCAAATAAAAAATAAAAACAACATTAAAACTAAAACTAATTTGAAACATAAAATTGAATTCAAAATATTAACAGAAACTATAATAGTGTCTCTATGATATTAAAATAGCACTGCTTTGGATGTGAGATCCCTCACATGGTCGTCTGATGCACTGAGCAAGTTTCCACTCAGGTTGGGGTTCCAGGACAAACCGTATCCCTCCTTCTGATGCCCCCGCAGTCTCAGGTCTGGACTACACTCTCCACTGGGGTCTGCAAATAGACAACTCACGTTTATTATACCAAAAGAGTGTCTTCATGCATCGTTTAATATAAGGCTGCAACAAGTGATCAATAATAATCAACAAATCTGTCACTTTACAGTCGTGAATAATGCATTACTATGGACAAAACACATCTGAAAAATTCCAGACAGTGAGCTTCTGTGGGTCCTAAGCTGTCCTAAACATAAGTTTCATATTAAGCTTTAAACAAACTAGTATTAAATAAGTATTTAAAGCGGCTTGGCCTGTTAGGTGCTCTGGCAGACACGTGTCAAATCTCCATTAAACTTCACAGACTTGTTGGATGTTAAATGTTTGGAGTATAAATGCATAATAATAATTAAACAGAACAGTGAAAATTTAGCTTTTTTTTTCTTTCTTACTTTAGGCAAGTTTTTTTGCACAATGTTTGGGATAGTCCACATACATTCACTAAATTGGTTCTTATAGCTTTCAATTTGCTATTTTTTGTGTAGGACAACATTAAGCAGAATACCGTTTTACTTTTTAAAGAAAATGTAGACACCAAAAGTTGGATTTTTGTAAATGAAATTAATCAAAGGCATAATCAGCCAAATCAATGATCCAAATAATCATAATTTGCCTGGCTTCTTTGGATCAACTGAAAAACACTGGGTTTCATGCACTAAGAGTGTGTAAGCATCTCCATGCAAATGTTTTCAAGAACAAATCATTGTTCACCAATAACTTTCCTTTTTAAATGTACAAAAAATAAAACCATGTGTACATAAAAATCACATACTGTGGGTGGCCTTATAATCGTATTAAAGCTAAAATATTTTTGACCATGGACCATGGTCTTAAGTGTAAATTTCTTTAAATTTAGACTTATACATCATCTGAAAGTTGAATAAATAAGCTTTCCATTGATGTATGGTTTATTATGATAGGCCGAGATACAACAATCTGGAATCTGAGGGTGCAAAAAAATCAAAATACTATGAAAATCACCTTTAAAGTTGTCCAAATGAATTCTTAATAATGCATATTACTAATCAAAAATGAAGTTTTGATATATTTAAGTTAGAAAATTTACAAAATATCTTCATGGAACATGATCTTTACTTAATATCCTAATGATTTTTGGCATAAAAGAAAAATCGATAATTTTGACCCATACAATATTTTTTTGGCTATTGCTACAAATATACGCCAATGACTTAAGATCATACTTAAGGTTTTCTGGTCCATGGTCACATTATATAATTTCCAGTGAATGAGTTAGAAAAGCACTGTTATAGCTTGCTCTGAGAGGTTACTCTCTGGTCTGTTTGAGGATATTGCATCTTTCGGAAGAGAGCATCATGTGTTTTCTGAGAGTGACGAATGGCTGTAAAGGAAAGGTTGTGCTGAAAGCCAAAAGAGATGGTTGAGACTTGTTTTACGCCAACAGCAAACCTCACGCACTCGGTTACTCATATTCCAAATTCACTAGCATTAGGATATTTTTTTTGTGGGAAGATCTTCTGTGTGTAGAAGTACAAAATAATCCAGAAACAGTTTTATTAGTGAATGAGCCCCCCTGACCTGGCTTGGATGGGTGTTTGGTGTAGTCGAACACCAGCACGTCAGACGTGGGGGTCTTGGTGGCGATGATGCAGGGGTTTTGTGGCATGTATCTGGCTCTGTTCACTTCTCCTTCATGGTTGATCTTAATTTCAATCTCAATCTTTCCGCTCACCGATCCAAACCCTCCAAACTCTGGGAAAAATTATACACAGTCATTAATAATGTCCAACGTCTGATCTCTGTCCCAGTTCTATCAGCTTTACTTAAGAACTCAGCAGTTTGTATCATTCAACTGAATAAAAAAAATTTAATTTACAGTTACATTTGGTATTAAAGGGATAGTTCAGCCGAAAGTCTCATCAGTTTTTTCCACCCTCGTACATTTTTGAAACACGAATGAAGATATTTTTAATGAAACCAGAGAGATTTCTGCCCCTCCACTAAAAGTCCATCTCACCAAAATATTGATGCTTCAATACGTTAATAAAGAATCCATATGAATTAAACGGTTCAATATAAAGTCTTCTTGAAGAGACACAGCTGTTTCACATGATGAACAGATATAATACAAGCTTTTATTCACATGTAAACGTTGATCAGTGCATAAAAAGCACATTAAAAACATTAAAACCGAAGTTGAAATGTGCTTGCTTTTTTCATACGGATTACTTTTATGAACTATCCCTTTACATGCATCTCGGGTTATAAATGCTTAATACAGGCATAAACAAGATCCAGTCCACAGTCTGAGGTTGTTGAAAATGCATCATATTTGTGAAATGATTCCCTCTCATTCATCAACTGAAGTCCTGATCATACCTGCTGAAGAAACACACACATAATTACAATTTTAGTATAATGACTTCAGCGTGAACAAGAATATGCAGTCGTCATCTGTTAAGGGTCCGATCAGCTCTTACCTCCTTTCTCGCTGTCGTAGTGGGACGCGTCAAACTGAGCGTCATCATTAGGGATCTGAACACTGGCGATAACCAAGTGGTTCTGCTCATCTGAAGTGTGTGTGCCCAGCGCCAGCCGATGAACCACGTAGTCCTTTCCCTCAGGCCTGCACAATGACAGACAATCATATAAAGTCATCTGTTGTGTTCAGAAGGTGTCATGGTTATTTACTGGATTACCTGTTCACATCAGGAAGCCACTGCACTGTCAGACTCGGCCACTCGAGGGCATGTGTCATGACTAGATCGTACAGGAATGGTGTGTTTTTCTTCCAGATCTTGTATTCCTCATTTATGACTCTCTCCTCCACTGCATCGTCGTACACTGAGAAAAAAAAAGCATGGATAAATTCAGGACAAACGCACCCAAATGAACACATTTCACAATAACTGCATTATGGGAGCGCACTGATTTAAAAAAAAAAAAAAAAAGTTGCTGTATTGTCATGTAAAGCAGAAACTGAAATGTAACATGTTATACTGCAGCATATGAATGATGGAGGGAAGTCAAGAACAACAAAAGTTCAAACTCCTTTGAAAAGTCATTTAATAATATCAGTAGTTTTAACTTAAGTGAACTGTGAGCATTTGGAAAAAAAAAAGACTTCGATTGTGACGCTCATTCATTCTCATGTCGATATGTGGGTCAAATCCATTAGCACTTTAGGCTAAAGCTAACAAACTCTGCCAAAACAAAAAATACTGCACGGAATTCACTACGCGGAAACTTTACCTTCTTTGTCTGCCATTTCGGCGTGCTTTTCTGCGGGGTAGCCACTGAATGAACAATGGGGTTTACAGCCCAGAAGCAGAAACAACAGCTTAGTTTGCAGGGGTTTACTGTCCGATTCACAAGCGAGTCGTGCTCCTGAACCGACTCTTTTTATGATTCGGTCCAACCGATTCATCAATACACTGACGTGTGACGCAGGCGTGAGCAGCAGCAGCTCGATGGTTTCGACGCCGAGTCTCAATTAAAGTGACAGCACACCTTTTGATGGACAAATTCAAAATAAATATGATTTCACACAAAAAGTGCGTGTCTAGTGTGTGTTCTTTTAACAAGGATTGCAGTATGCCAGAAAATAAAATTAAGAATTATCTAGAATTATCTAGATGAAAAGCTAATAATTAAATCATAAACATGTCAAATTAAAATAAATAATTTTAACAGCAATCAAAATAAAGCACTTTCTAAAAAAAAATTAAAAATTATGTTACCATTAACCAAGGTCAGGGAACCGTGAATATGCAAATTATGGGCTTCAAAAAATATATTAGGTGAAAGAGAATCCCTGGGAATCCCTGCATTACATGTAAATAAGAAAAATAATGTGAAGGTGTGCATTTTAATGTGTTTGAAAGAAAAAAGCATTCCAAAGACATGGTAATACATGGTTGAATAACCTACTGAGTATTAATTCAAATACGCATTAATGTGTTCATCAGTAGTTGATTCAGTGTTGAAATATTGAGAAAACACTTATTTAAATTAAAATGATTATTGTAAAATTATTGGTCAAATACTGTGAAGCCACCTGAACATTGATGGTCTTTGTTTCAATGTCCACAAAACTGGAAGTCTTTCTGAATTTGTATAAGCGGTAAGCTATTTTAGAAAGGAATATATGAAAGATGAAAAAGAGAAATTAGGGAGTATCAATAAATTATGAATCATTTATTGCTATTGTGCTATTTATATGCTATTGTGTGAATAATATGTAATCAATAAAAAAGTATTTTTTTATGTAATTTCATTTTATTACAAGAATTACATTTTTGGAATCTGATTATGTAATCCTGATTACTACCAGCTCTTTTAACTTAATTATAATAATCGTAATTAGGCTATTTACATAAAATCAAGAATGGAAAATGTCTATGAGTGAATAATTTAAAATGGACATGAAAACATAGGCCTATTTGAAAATATCTAAAATTAAAAGCAATACAAATCTATGCAACTGTTAAATATGTGCAATGCTTTTTTTTCCTCCATTTTTTCTTTCCTTTTTCATTTTTACATACCCCTGTCAAGTTTGGTTATAACTTAGCCTATATGTATTCTTGTTTTTTCAATTTGTTTGAAACAAGCAAGCAAGCAAACAAACAAACAAACAAACAAACAAACAAACAAACAAACAGATGACTTAGTAAGAAGACAATTTTTTATCATCAGCATCATCATAGGCATAGATACTGGGAACAACAGTGAACAACGATGAAACAGTAATAAAGAGCACACAATGAATGTTTCAGTTGTACTGATTTATTCAATAGCTTTCGTGATACAATTGACGGGGTTCATTGAAACGAGTCATCCAAATGAACCGATTCGCTAGAGTGAATCGACTTCCTCATGCGAATCTGAACATGCGCGGCGTTCACACGCTTTTAGAGCACGACGATAATAGTGACGTCATCTTTGCGCGCGTGTCGAATGAGTGGTGGGAAATGTGTTTCCTTTAGCGAGAGCTTTTGTCGTTGCTGTCTGCTTGCGAAATGTGTAAATAATGTTTTAAAATGACGGACGATAATTGTTGCTCGTTTGAGACGCATGACTCTGAGAGTCGGTTAGATGAGTGTGAAACTGCTTCTGTTGTGCTCAGGTGCTGTATGAATGTTTTATTCTGGAGCTGTGCAGAAATCAATAAGCAGACTTAAAATAAATCCTATTCATTTATCACTCTTTATTTAATCTCTTTTAGTCAAAAACAACGACGGGCTGTTCTTAAACGAGAGAGAAGGAAAAGGAAACGTCAAGCTATTGCTAAATTAAGAGAAGCTGGTAACTTATATTTTAATTATAGCTACAGTGTATACATGTTATTTATGTGTGTTATAATTTGTTCATGTGTTTGTGTATACATACACTTTCTATGCATGCATGTATCCACACACACACACATATATATATTTATATTATATATATTATATATATATATTATATATTATTATATATATATATATATATATATATATATATATATATATATAATATATATATATAATATGTGTATCTTTCACGTATGATAAACACATATTTTTCAGCTCTAGATCATTCACAACACGAGGAGCACCAAACTGAAGATGAGGAAGAACAGACGGCTGATGAGCAGAGGTTTGTCCTTTAAAGTTCAGTATTATAAGATATTATTAATAGGACAAATTATTATTAATCAGACAAAATGCAGATATGTCACACTGTTAATCTACACATAATCTAGTGAGCGATTACACCAGGAATGGCTGGAGAGAGAGAGAATTGCACAGGAAGAATTCGGGCTGAAGAGAGAGAGAGAAGAGGCAGCGCAAAAGAGAAAGGAGGAAGAAGAGGTGAGCGATCACTGTAACATTAAATCCATGACACTCAGGCAGTCATTCTCAATTTTAATATACATATAATGCTCCAATATCTGCCTTTGTGGTCCACAGAGGAGGATCAGAGAGGAATGGGAGGAGCAGCAAAGGAAAGAAAAAGAGGAGCGGGAGCAGAAGGAACAGGAGAAGAGAGAGAGAGAGGTGATCCCTGCACTGGGAGGATAAAGATGCAGATGTCTACATATATCCTCTATTGCTCTTACACCTTATATCAACAACAGACATCAAAATATCTCATGCTCCCTGAGACAAATCAGCCTTTAAAGGCTTTCAGTTTGTCGGTCATGGTTTTACACACATGCCTTGTGCCATAAGTCTGTGTTTCATGTGTACAGTGTGTGATATTGTTTGTTTAGCAGAATATTATTGTCTTTATTTCCTTAACTAAGATACACAAAAATGATTAAGAATGCAGCAAGTGTCCACTTCCAGTGAAGAACACGTATCTTTTCATGTCACTTGGGTGTTATAGTGATAATGTTGCTTATTGATGCTACAGAAGAGAATATAATTATTATGTGCTGTAAACCAGAGATTCTCAGTTATTACAACTTTATTTTTAAAGGAATGATCACACTATTATTTTCACTTGTGCAGCACTTTTCCAAAAAACATAAACATAAACAAAAAAACAATTGGGAATTGTTCAGTTTTCATTGAAATCACAAATCCAGAAATATTAAAGCATAGAAGTCAATAAATAAATAATACAACATTTCATGTTATTGTAATATTAAGTGGTTAATGTTTTACTAATTTATTAGATTAGACATGCTTTTACATTATTAAAATGTAATTAAAAAATCGAAAAGATTTAATAGGGCCCTAAATATACAACTTTTGTTAAACTTTTAATTAATTGTTGTTAAATTGTATATGTTTGTGCTCTCAATCGAATAGACATGCTTTTTTATTACTACTATTTAATTTAACCATGCATGTGCATAATCACTGTTATAATTATGAGGGTGTCCCCTATAAGGCCCCAAAAAGTTTGAGAACCCCTGCTATAAACAGTCAGATTTGAATTATAAAAATACCCATAACTTTAGTCTAAAATGTACAAATTATCTGACAGATTGTCTTAACTAATTCTAACAGACATGTGCTTGCACACCACAGAATTTCACCCGCCATACTGTGTATGTTTGCACCATTTATAGGAAGCTGTACAGAAAATGCTGGATCAAGCAGAGAGTCAGGTAACCTCTTGCTTTCCATGTCAAATGTAAGCTGGAAAATGCAGTTTTTTATAATAATGAAATCATGCAACGTCTCCATTATTTTATTGCAATTAGCTGGAAAATGGTGGTCCTTGGAAAAACCCTGATGCCCCAAAGGATTTTGGAACTGAAAAGGACAAGGCAAACTGCCCCTTCTTCTTAAAGGGTGCTTGTAGGTTTGGAGACCGGTACGTATTTATTAAGCTGCTGTTTCCAAGGAGTCTGTCACAGGGTTTTGACAGTCGAAATTAAATTTCTGATCAGGTTTTTGTTTTTAATAATTTTGTATTTTTTTTAACAGGTGCTCCCGAAAGCATGAGCACCTAACATCCAGCACCACTCTGATGGTGAGGGGGATGTTTGTGACATTCGGGATGGAGCAGAGCAGACGGGATGACTACGACACTGATGCCAGTCTGGAGTACAGCGAGGAGGAAATGCACCAGCAGTTCCTGGATTTCTATGAAGATGCTCTGCCAGAGTTCAAGAACGCAGGAAGAGTGGTGCAGTTCAAGGTCATTTTAATGAAAGACCCTCAAAATCATCAACATAATGGAAACAATAAATTAAAATAAAATATAATGTTTAAATCAGTGTTATTATAGCCAACTAAAACTGAAACTAAAATTAAAACCATCCCAAAAAATAAATAAATAAATAAAAATCATCTGAAATAAACTATATTTAAAAAAAAAAAAAAATATTTCAGCTAGTTGCCAAGGCAACATTTCTCATTTTCACATAGTTTAACTTAAATTGGTGTAAAATAACTCAAACTAAAACTGAAATAAAATGTAATAAAAATTATATAGACATAGACAAAACACAAAATTACTTACAATTTTAACTAAAAGGAAATTAAATGAACTGACTCAAAATTATAGCATCTCAGTGGTGCTTACCCTGGTAAATGAATTTAGGTTATATTAAATTAAATAAATGTAATATAGTTTTTCTAATTGCATGCTGAAATCAAATTCATAAATAAACAAAAATTTAATTAACAATCATTATTTTCCCATATTTTAATAGGTGAGCTGCAACTTTGAACCTCACTTGAGAGGGAACGTTTACGTTCAGTAGACACGTAAGTCCGGTGTTATTATATTAAAGACATTGCTGCAGAGGAGAAATTACAATTGTTGTATTTTATTTTGATATGTCTGTTTATATGCCTGCAGAGAGGAGCAATGTAGAGAAGCGTTCATGATGTTTAATGGCCGCTGGTACGCTGGAAGACAACTGCAATGTGAATTCTCCCCAGTAACTAGATGGAAAACAGCCATATGTGGTAAGGAAATCTAAATAGTCAGTCTAAATAAAAAAACTATATTTCTCAATGTTTAAATAGTAGAACTTTCTTCATTTTATCATTATTTTTGGCCTTTCTTTATATATGACTTATACGGTTATATTCTTTTTTTTACGTTCTCAGGTCTTTTCGACAGACGGAAATGTCCAAAGGGGAAACACTGCAACTTCCTCCATGTGTTCAGGAACCCAGACAATGAGTTCTGGGAGGCGGACCGTGACCTTCATATGTCCCCTGATCGCAGTGGAGGCTTTTCTAGTCGCCATCTGGGCAGCAGAGATGGAGCGTGGTTCCAGCGTGGAAACAGTCCTGTGCACTTATCCCAGCGCAGGAGGACAGATCGAAGGAGCCACAGCCGTGAGCGGTACAGTTACAGGGGAAGACGGAGTCGTAGCCGGGAGAGGCGGAGTCACAGCAGGGAGAGGCGGAGTCACAGCAGGGAGAGGCGGAGTCACAGCAGAGAGAGGCGGAGTCGAAACAGGGAAAAGCGGAGTCGTAGCAGAAGCAGAGAGAGAAGGAAATCACAGCAATCAATGACAAGAAGATCAGCATCTCAGAGAGAGCAATCCAGAAGGAGCAGGAGCCGATCCCACAGCAGAGACCGGTTAAAGCAAGGCGAATGTACATCAGGAGACTCGAGAAGACGGATGTCAAAATCAAACAGCCCAGAACATGTGTCCAAAAACGGATCTGTGAAACGGAGGAGTCGCAGGAGGGAAAGCCAAAGCCCAGAAAACTCTGATCGAATGGATGCACATCACCACAAGCACTCTAAAAAGAGCAAGAAGAAGAAAAAGGGCAAAAAGAAAAACAAACGAAAGAAGAGTAAATCACGCAGCTCAAGCTCGGAGTCTGGCGAAGACTCCCGGAATAAGGAGTGTGATGAGATGCCGTCTAAATCAGAAACTCCTGCCGAAGAACGTACAGCCGTGTTATCCAGCACAGGTTCACCAGTAGATAAAGTAGAGACCACAAATTTGGAGGGTTGTCATCCAGAAGAGGACATCCATTGTGTGCTAGATGCTACCAAATCTGATAGCACCACACAGTCTGGATAGATACATAAAAATACATAAACTGTGTTTCTGTTGTCAGAAAGCAGCTGTTGTTATTTTAGTTTGCATGACAAAATGCCTAGATTTCTTGATTTTGCTGATGAATACATTGCCTGTACATTTGTAATTAAATCTAGTGTTTTCTAAAACCTTGTGAAAAAGCGTTGATTATAGAAATTATATTTTGTTCTTTTTCACTGAGATGCTCAAAGACATTATGTGGGTGAGCGGTAAGGCCATGACATAACGTAAGTAGCAGCAGATATTTACTTCCATGTTGTGACGTTCATCAGAATGAAACAGATTATTGACAAAGAAAAAAAAAATGTACAGTGTGGACTTGGTTCTATCCATCAGTTGTGGATTCCACAAATCGCAGTAGATGTTGAGTATTAAAAAAAAGTCTAAAGCAGAAATGATTGGAGAAGTCTTGCATACGTCACCAGAAAGACATCTGACGTTCCAATTATGACATTTTTATTAAAAAGTATGAGCTCAAAAAGTACATTTAAAATTAAATGTTTGCATTCATTAATTGTTCACAATAAGGTAATTAAAGGGATAGTTCCCCCCAAAATGAAAATTCTGTCATTTACTCAATAATTACTCAATTTACTCATTATTTTCAATAATGCTGGTAACCAAACAATTGTTGAGCCCCATTAACTTCCACAGTAAGGAAAAATACTATGGAAGTCAATGGGGACTAGGAACTGTTTGGTTACTAGTTTTCTTAAAAATGTCTTCTTTTGTGTTAACCAGAAAAAAGAAAAGCATAGAGGCTTGGAACAAATAGAACTTGATTTTGGGGTAAACTATCAGTTTAAGATGCATTTAGGGTTAATCTCCATTTCATGATGAGTATACAGTACATACCAAATTATGTTGTCATAAGTAAAAACTCATCAAAGATTTGCACATCATATTGCAATATCTGATTTTTATTCTTTTGTTTTGATGAAGCTTCAAAGGACATGTTTTCAAGAGGAAGTCAGAAAATCAAAGTCCAATACAAAAGCATACAAAGATGCTTTTAAGGAAAAAAAGGCATGAGGATGGTGGAGAAGATTCTTTGGCATTGGGAAAAAAAAACGTTTAGCTGTTGAATGGCAAATGCCTGATATGCCTGAACCAATTATGTGTATACAGTGATTCTGGTCAAGAATTGACTAATACTGATGTTTACTTGTGCCTTAATTAATACAATCTATGAATTTAAGCCAAAAATTCTGAATGTTGATCTTACATTATCTATTTCCCCCCTTTGGAGCTGAATAAAAGTGTTTGGTCCGTAACACTTCAGCAAGTCTTGGTCTTGAACAGTAATAACCCATTGACTCGGATCTACTGAGAGTTGCATAAGATACTGGCAAACGGCGTGAGCTGGAAAGGAGTGTTTTAAGGCAGCTAAAGGTGAGAGGTAATGCTTAAAATCTACAGAGAAGTGTGGGGATGTTGACACTAAACTTTGCTACACATGTACTGATCCAAACCTGAATCCAAACAGCCGAGCACTATGGGAAATTTGCAGAAAACTACTAAGATGACAACTTCAGCGTGCTGGATTCCCTCGGATGTTTGGCAGTAGAAATACAAACGTCAGTATCGAACTGTTTATGCAGGAAGTGCTGACCATTTCAAACACTACTTTTGCCTGCAATGCTAACCTAAAATACAAATGTAGAGAAAATGCCCACAGGAAAAAAAAAAAAAAGAAAAGAAAGGAAGATGGGTGTAAGTGTTTGGGTAGGATGAGTTCTCATCATTCATGTCAGTCCGATCTCCTCCAGAACGCTACGTGGTGCCTCGGCTTCCTGTTAGAGGCAAGAATAAGAGAAAACTCATTCAAAAACTTAAAAATTGACAAATTTCACTTCACATACTAAAAAAAACCTCACCTCCTGCAGCATGTCAGCCTGCTCTATGGCCTTCAGCACGTTCTTCTTCGATGTCTCCTGGGCTTCACCACCCAGTATGAACTCATCCAGAATGTAATAGGCTTTCTCAAAGTTGAAGATAATGTCCAGTTCACACACCTGGTGTTCAAACACAGAGAGTTTCACAATGAGCGATTGCAGTTTAAATATAGCAACATATTGCCATTGGTTTAATACGGCATCACAATAATGGGTAAACAGTTAATCACGATTATTTTGCTCAAAAATATAAATCACGATTATTAATCACAGCTAATGTGATTCTTTTTCTTTTTTCTTTTTTTGCATTTCATCAGAATCTTTGCACTTTCACATGAGCGTGAAATCAACTCAGATTTAGTCGCAGCAAAGCGAACAAATGACCATATGAAAGAAAACAGACTGGCTGCATTAGACTTTTATTTGAGCTGAATATTTTAATAAAGATCGCTAAACTCCAACTTATGCTTGCCGGTGTTTTCAGCACTTTTTTTTCCTGTAATGTATAGAAATCATGTGTGCATGGTTGCCAGGTTGGGAAAATTAAATAAACCACTGGGAAGAAAATGTATTCATTTATGAAGAAGCTCTGATTGGGGGATTTAAACACTTGATATCTGGCAACCACAACCATGAAAGCTTATAGAGGCTTGTAAACAGTGTTAGATAAAGCAGGTGCCACATTAAAATGAAACTTTTCAGTATAAATATCCAGTTGGCAAATATCACAGACAATTATATGCTTAACAAATTAAGAGAAGAAGAAATCGTGATCATGATTAAAATACGATTTATCATGCAGCACTACTTTATTTAATTTTTTGTGCTTTGTCATTGTCATAAAGGTTTGGAACAATGAAAGGACAGTAAATTGTGAAAGAGCTGCAACTGCTGACATAAAACTCACACTGCCAAAATATTTGTCCAGCAGCTCCACGTATCTGTGGATGATTTCCAGGGTTATCAACTCATTCTCCTGGTCCTCCACAGCACAGCAAAAATACAGGCTGGCATATCTGAAACGCAAAATAAGCTCACCATGTAACAGTACAAAGAAAATGAAACACTTTTCTCTGTTCCTCTTTCGGTCTGGCCACAGTGCAAAGCTACACAGTATTACAAACCACCAAAAACAGGATAATTTTGTCCTGAGCAGTCGTTCTCATCTGCCTTGTTGAAAATAAAGGCAATAATGACTCTGATTAAAATAAAACAGGGCAGTAAAATAGACCAAAAGTTGAGAATTGACAGTGAAAACTTACATTTACGTTTAAAAAAAACCCTCAACTGTACTCAAATATAACATGACAATACGCTATTATAATACAAAGAGCAGAAGTCAGATTGTGGAAGTAAAAATACACATCATTTTCTCATCAGGGAAACTGATTTTTAACATTAAATTTAAACATGTAAAATCAGATCTACGAGGTTGTTAATTAATGGTATATGCTTTTGTTGAAGCCATCAGCCCACTTTATTTAAACTCATTTTTAAAATAATCATGTTTAAGAGTGAAATCCGTGGTGAGAGACTAGGATTTAATGTCATTTGCATCATGATTCACGGGATTGTGTTTTTCCCCTCATTGAATACACAGTCTAGTCTGATTTTCAATTACTTTGTGCGTCAAATTGAAGTTGTGATTCTCCTCGTAGCTGGTCGGTTTGGTTCATAGTTTGTAACTCTTTTTTTTTTTTAAATCCCTATGGAAATATAAATAGGAAAAAATACTTCCGGAACCAATGCACTTGCAATAATAAAGCAATAATTAAAATGAGTTATTAAAGGAATAGTTCACCTTCAGTTGCTGGTCTCTATTGACTTTCATAGTATGGGGGGAAAAAACATGCAAGTCAATGGAGACCAGCAACTGAAGGTGAACTATCCCTTTAATGAAATACTTAATTACTACAATGAATTCAACATGTCAAAGGTAACATTATTGATATTTTAAAATGCTGAGTACAGTTGAGAAGGTCTAGACTAGTCTAGAGCATAGACTGTATAAAAACTCTAATGTGGGACAGACCATGTTCAACATTTTAAGGGGGTGATACAACTATTTAAGGTGTTTAAAACTAGCTACTACCAGCTTTTCTTATTGGGTTAGTCAGATAACAGTTTATCAGACATATAGAATATGTCTCAAAACACACACGCACAAAATAAAGCATGGGATTTGTGCCCATAATCCCTTTTTTTTTTTTTTTTTTTTATTAAAGTCTGGGAACACCCAAGTCTACCATATTTATGGAAAGTGCCGAACACAATGGATCTGTAGTTCCTTCCATGCAGTAGCTACACATCATTTAGTATGGTTTTCTAACCTTTTGTAGACTATTTTCATATCCCTCCATTCCAGGAAGCTGCACATCTTGGGTTTGCGAGCCAGCACCATCTGAATGACCTCCCGGGAGATCTTCTTCTTCTGGGTGTCCGACAGAGGCACGTACCATTTCTGCAGCCGCAGCTTTCCCTGCCTGCTGAAGAGCAGCATAAACTGCATCTGAATAGAGCGAGAAACAGAAAAGAGACTTACACCTAGACTCGCCGTGTTTGTGCATCATATGCGCCTTCAAGTCAAAACAAAACAGTGTTCAGCATTTCCAGTCATAAAGCCTGGAAAAGTTCGTCATGTCGGCTATTAAAAAAACCAGTCCGTTCATAACCAAACGGAAGCGTTGTCGTTTTGGGTGAACTGCTTCTGTTTGTTGCCACAAAGAGGAAGGATCGCGTTAGCTAGAAGCCTGCGACCGTGTAACGTTACATGTTAAAGATATGAACTATCCACACTATTCAACCACGAGTGATTGCTCGAGCGAGTCCAAATAAAGACCATAAATGCGTGAGATAAAATGTCGCTTTTACCTTGAAGTTTATATTACACTCGATTCCGTGAGCATGAGCTATGTGTCTGATGGCAGTAAACGCAGATGTGAGGAATCCCGTTACATGGACGCGTCTTCCTTTCGCAAAATCAAGAGACTCCTGTCCTCTCATTGGCTCCGATTCTCACCGATGACACTCGGTATTGGTTCAGACTAGAACAGGTTGGGTGAAGCTCCCATTCGGCCAAAAAAAAATAAAAAAAAATTATAATAACTACTTCACACACACATGCATGCATACATACATACATACATACATACATACATACATTATATATATATATACACAAAAATATATTTATGTAAATATTTTCTGCCAAACGTATTTTTGTATATTTTTTAAAATGTATATTTTTAAAAGCATTTAAAACTAAATTTTACCCTTCATAGATTTCAATCCAAGAAAATACATTCACGTCACATGTAAAGAAAACCTTCATTTGTTGTCTATAACGTGTGATCATATTACACATTTGAATAAAAATCAGCCAGGAACATACTTGATACATACTGTAGTGGCCAAAAGTGATGCCAGGAGAGGATATTTGCACAATATTTGCTTTTAATGACACTTCATGTTCAGTTAAACAATCAAAATATGAGAATTATGTTATATTGGGAAGAACACACTAAATAAAACAAGTTATTGACAAGTTAAAACAAGTTTTTAAACGGACAAAATGATTTGGCAAGAAAGGCAAACCACAACATGTCATGGATAGATTTTATAGTATTATGCAAAATAATGATAATAAAGAAAATGAATAAATAATAATAATAATAATAAAAGCTCACAGAAGATAAAGCATACACTGACTGCAATGTAATCAGTATTTGTTGGTTCTTCTTCTTCTTCCACTTATCCAGGACCGGGTCGCGGGGGCAGCAGTCTAAGCAGAGACGCCCAGACTTCCCCTCTCCCTAGACACTTCCTCCAGCTCTTCCGGCGGGATACACTTCCCTGGGAAGGCGTCCAGGAGGCATCTGGAACAGATGCCCGAGCCACCTCAGCTGGCTCCTCTCGATGTGGAGCTCTTCCCGAGTGGCTGAGCTCCTCACCCTATCTCTAAGGGAGCGCCCAGCCACCCTACGGAGAAAGCTCATTTTGGCCTCCTGTATCTGGGATCTTGTCCTTTCGGTCATGACCCACAGCTCATAACCATAGGTGAGAGTAGGAACGTAGATCGACCGGTAAATCGAGAGCTTCGCCTTGCAGCTCAGCTCCTTCTTTACCATGACAGACCGGTACATCGACCGCATCACTGCAGAAGCTGCACCTATCCGCCCGTCAATTTCCCGCTCCATCCTTCCCTCTATCGTGAACAAGAGCCCAAGACACTTGAACTCTTCCACTTGAGGCAGGAGCTCTCCACCAACCTGAAGGGGGCAAACCACCCTTTTTTGGCTGAGAACCATGGCCTCGGACTTAGAGGTGCTGATTCTCATCCCAGCCGCTTCACACTCGGCTGCAAACCGTCCCAGCACACACTGAAGGTCCTGGCTTGATGAAGCATCATCTGCAAAAAGCAGAGACAAAATCATGTGGTACCCAAAACCCAATAATGAACAGGACCGGTGATGAAGGGCAGCAATGCCGGAGGCCAACATGCACAAGTCTGACTTACTGCCGGCAATGCGAACCAAGCTCCTGCTCCGGTTGTACAGGGATGGGACAGCCCTTAGCAGAGGGCCCTGGACCCGATACTCCCAGAGCACCCCCCACAGGATGCTGCGAGGGACATGGTCGAATGCCTTTTCCAAATCCACAAAGCACATGTGGATTGGTTGGGCAAACTCCCATGAACCCTCCAGCACCCTGGAGAGGGTATAGAGCTGGTCCAGTGTTCCATGACCGGGACAAAAACTGCATTGTTCCACCTGAATCCAAGGTTCGAATATCGGATGAATTCTCCTCTCCAGTACCCTGGCATAGACTTGCCCGGGGAGGCTGAGGAGTGTGATCCCCCTGTAGTTGGAACACACCCTCCGGTCCCCCTTCTTGAAAAGAGGGACCACCACCCCGGTCTGCCATTCCAGAGGCACTGTCGATGCTACGGAGGCTATTCAACTAAGACAGCCCCACAACATCCAGGGACCTGATGTACTCAGGGCGGATCTCATCCACCCCCGGTGCCTTGCCAGCGAGAAGCTTTTTAACTACCTCTGTGACTTCAGCTTGGATGATGGACGAATCCCACTAACCCACCTCCGAGCCCTCAGCCTCTGCATTCTCAAAGGATGACATGTCAGTGGGTTTGAGGAGATCCTCAAAGTATTCCTTCCAACGTCTTTTCTTTTTTGAAAAGAACCAAAACCATAAGCAATTTCTAAGTTTCAGTTCCGAAAACGGTTCTGGTGTGACACGTAACCAAACGCTGTGAGCAGCCTTGCACCAGCGTTTCCCATAAAGGATGTCACAAACCAAATAACAGAAATGCCTCTTTAATTACTGAGCACATTGTTTCCAATGATGCACAGTCCACAGACGCTGCTGAACATACGTTTTGCACGACTGTACACACACTTGTGCCTGTTATAACTGTGCACGTTGTTTTGTCTGACTGTACATGTACTGGCAGCGCTTAGTACCTGCCGCCAATAAATTACATTATACACTCACCTAAAGGATTATTAGGAACACCATACTAATACTGTGTTTGACCCCCTCCCTTTCGCCTTCAGAACTGCCTTAATTCTACGTGGCATTGATTCAACAAGGTGCTGAAAGCATTTTTTAGAAATGTTGGCCCATATTGATAGGATAGCATCTTGCAGTTGATGGAGATTTGTGGGATGCACATCCAGGGCACGAAGCTCCCATTCCACCACATCCCAAAGATGCTCTATTGCAGGGGTAGGCAAGTTCGGTCCTGGAGAGCCGCAGTCCTGCAGAGTTCAGCTCTAACCCTGAAAAAAAAACCTCACTTGCCTGTAGCCTTAGTAATCCTGAAGACATTGATGAGCTTGTTCAGGTGTGTTTGGCCTGCAAAACTGTGGGGGAAAACATCCTTTGAACCCCCCGCCTGCGAAACTGTGTGGGACTGCTCTATTGGGTTGAGATCTGGTGACTGTGGGGGCCATTTTAGTACAGCAAACTCATTGTCATGTTCAAGAAACCAATTTGAAATGATTCGAGCTTTGTGACGGTGCATTATCCTGCTGGAAGTAGCCATCAGAGGATGGGTACATGGTGGTCATAAAGGGATGGACATGGTCAGAAACAATGCTCAGGTAGGCCGTGGCATTTAAACGATGCCCAGGACTGCCGCATACTGGATGTTTTTTTCCCTTTTCACACCATTCTTTGTAAACCCTAGAAATGTTTGTGCGTGAAAATCCCAGTAACTGAGCAGATTGTGAAATACTCAGACCGGCCTGTCTGGCACCAACAACCATGCCATGCTCAAAATTGCTTAAAGCTTTCTTTTCCCATTCTGACATTCAGTTTGGAGTTCAGGAGATTGTCTTGACCAGGACCACACCCCTAAATGCATTGAAGCAACTGCCATTGGTTGATTAGATAATTGCATTAGTGAGAAATTGAACAGGTGTTCCTAATAATCCTTTATTGAGAGTATTTGTCCCATATTGTCATTAATATACATACTGACTTCAACTTGGACCACTAAATAAATAGACTGCTATTGTTATGCAAGTATGAGGGTTAGATTATTTAGTGTACAGGTGGAAAAATGTGGAAACTACTCATTGCATCACACCATCTCCCTGACTACATTATTATTTGTAAATAGGGGCTTTATGGAGTGTGTGTATACATGGCCCTCTCTGAGCTTGATGTAGGAACAGGAGCCTTCTCTGGGCTAGAATTGGGGACAGGAGCCCTCTCTGGGCTTGACGTGGGAAGCCCAGAAGTCCTCCTGTGACTCCTCCTTTGGGCAGAGGTGAAAAGGAGTGCTGCGGTGTTATTAGTTTCAGAGTTTGTTCCACGCTTTTGGGCAGGCTCATAGACTGAAGCAGACTTGGAATCAGCGGCCATGATAGGTGTTGACTTCAACAAAGGACTGGATGGAGTGGCTATCAGGACAGAAATAATCTTTAGAGGGGAGTCTAAGGATGTGGAGGATTCAGGTGGGGGCTTTGAGTCAGCTGGAGCAATCCATCTGCCACAGGATGGAACTGGAGAGACATCATGTGAGTTCTCGTCCGCTTCAACAACACAGAAACTTGAACCCATTACTTCGAGGACACGATTAATGAAATCCACCAGAGACCACTCATAAACATCCTGAAGCATAAGGATGATTAGCAGAGTCGTCATTCATCCCATTCAGCAAAATGTGATTCAGAAAGGAATCACTCCAACTCACCTGATGGACATGTTCCACAAAGTCCTTCACATAACTCTCCAGAGAATGGCCATCTTGACAGAGATGGAGGAGTAGATACTCCACGGGAGAGTCATTATTATAATCCATATTGGTGGCTGGTCTTCTGTCAGCAACACATACAAACAGGGAACACATAGGTGAGTGGCAAAATAACAATTGGCTTTATTTCTGAAGAGCAATAGAATAAAGTCAACAGGAGAAGGTGAGTATCAACAAGTCCAGAAATGCAGGTAAATATAACTTAGCTTAGTGAACGATCAGAGGCCTTATATTTCAGATGGCGATAGAGCACTGGAATCGTAGGATCACTGGATAACAATGACTGGAGTGCAGGTAAAGTAAAAGAGTCTGGTAAGAGTCCTGTTGTAACCTTACCTGACCAGATAAAGATACTGGGGAGTGGTGTGAGTGGCTTTATGGCAGGGATAGGCAACTTCGGTCCTGGAAGGGTCCCTGTCCTGCAGAGTTTAGCTCCAACCCTAAGTTAAACACCCTGAATCAAGGCAATCAGTGTTTCTCATGGTACTGGTCCATTTTCAAAGGCTTTATAGATCTTTTGTTCTTTCCACCCCTGCTGCAGACATGCATCCCCGTTCCATTATGTTTTTCCTGCCGTCCTAATTGGGCCATACATGCATTTGTTATTAAAACACTTCAGTCATCTCCTACGAACATACCTGACACCAGGTTGTAAAAATTTTAACTTGTCGGACTGCAGAAACAGTCTCTGATCTTTCATACTCCAATGCTTATTTTCATTGGCTAATGCAAAGTGTCTTTATAAAATAAAAACTAATACAAAATCTTAACTATAAAAATAAAATAAAAAAATAAATAGCTAATAAAATACAAAAAAAAAAAAAAAAATAACAAAAATAAAAAAAAAAAAAAAAAAAAAAAAAAAAAATAAAAAAAAAACTCTTTTAAATATAACAAAGTAGTAACATTTAATAAATGGTTTTCGTTACTGGTTACACTCACCTCTAATCCAGCCATCTTGTAGCTGGTTGCGCTGAGTTCAAGATGAAATTGGAAGTTCCTCGCAATTGCATGTCTCATGCAGGTCCTTAGCAAGTGTGTTTTGAGTGTGGTTCCACATTCACGATGATTTTCACTCCTTTCTGTCAAAAGTCTCACTATAGTCTTCCTTGACCAGCCACAGCACTTTACATTCTAGCATTATGGTCATACTGTAGCTTTGTTGAAATGATTATGTGGCCCTTGATACCATTCACACCCCACCCCTTCCATTTGAGCAAAATCAGATCTCTCACTAATGCAAAAACTGGCACTAGTAATCAAGTGCCGTACTTTTACATTCAATAAACTCCTTGATTGAGTGATATGTACCCGGCCCTACAATGACCTGGCGTGGGGGGGGGGGGTGGGCTTGCATAGAGTTTGCACTACAAAGCCACAAAATATCATCTAATAATAGTAGTTGTGTGACCAAACTAAAGTGCCCTGTCGGTCCCCAATACGTTTGCTCCCAGATTACCACGATTTTGTACTAAAGGGGAGACATAATATGATCTGTTACAATGCCCACTCTAGTGGTTTAGTTGAATTTGGCTGGAAACGAATGACTTGAAGCTTGGTATGACTGCTTGGGGGCCAAAAAACGGCATCCACGCAATTTGGTATGTTTCAGTGTATTTCAGTGATTCCTTGCATTCTTAAGAAGGACATCATTTCTTTACAAAAGTTTTGTCTTCCACTTCCAAGTCTGACTGTTCTATAATGAATTTAACCATTACATGTTTGCACTAGGCAAACATCACATAAAGATACCTCAGGCGCTTCAAATACAAAACATTTATTAATTATGGTACAACATATATTGATTAGTCTAGTCACATCAGAGCGGTTGAGTTTGACTGGGCTTGGGGTTCAAATCCGGAATAATTTGCTGACACGGCCCCCTTTTCCC
Source organism: Cyprinus carpio (assembly GCF_018340385.1). Lineage (NCBI taxonomy): Eukaryota > Metazoa > Chordata > Actinopteri > Cypriniformes > Cyprinidae > Cyprinus > Cyprinus carpio. Next base: position 7,789,815 of record NC_056582.1, on the reverse strand, counting down.
CGCTTGCTTTCCTGTTTGTCCGCTACTGTCCTAAAGCCCAAGACAAGGCCAAAAAATAGGTGAGGTAAGTGAACAGGTACGTTAAATTATTAGAAAATTGTCAAATTGATATTCATTTTTTTTATTGTGTTTGTGTGTAGTTCTTTGACTGATGGCGTATCATCAGATCCACAGCTGTTCGCTGACAGGGACTGATCCCATTTCCCCTTTCTGTCCTCTACTGTCCTTAGTCCAAAACAAGAGCCAAAAACGGTGAAGAACTGAGCGATCAGGTAAATATAATTTCAAGCATTCCCATAACTGATACAAGAAAGAGGTGTTTATTGTGATATCTGTTTGTCATTCATTATCGTATGGTGAGTTTACTAATCAGATTCAAAAGATTCTTCTCTGATGCAGGAGAGAGAAAGGAGTGTCAGCTCCTCAAAGAGACAATAAAGAGACTAAACCATAAACTGAGTGGTTTTTTGCTGAGTGATGAATAATTATTGAATAGCCTATACAATTGGAGGTAGTGTCCTCATGTTGAATCGGACAGGCTTGGCATTATTTTTTGTTTTTCTTTTTTTGTTGACACCATAATAATCATTAGAGTATAAATATACACAGTCTCTTATTGCTCACCAATGCTGCATTTATTTGATCAAAAATAGAGTAATACTGTGGTATTTTATTACATTTTAAAATTTATGTTATCTATATAAATGTTTTCAAATGATGAATTCATTCTTGTGATGCAAAGCTGCATTTTCTCAGTTTTTTCTTCTGATTTTTTTTTAATAATCCACTCTTCAGTGGTCATGATCATTCAGAAACATTCTAATAGTTGTTCTATATTCATAAAATTTTCGTGTGTTTATATTCGTTATTTTTCTGTATATTCATAGTAAAGTGGTTGTGAGATACAGAGTGCTTTAATGTATACCTTCTGTAATCATTATTTTCCTCTTAACTTTAGTGAAGTGAATGAACAAGTAGCTGTGATGAATGGACTGAATAAAACTATTTAACCCTATGTAACTTGCACATTCTCCAAACAGTGTTTTTTTTTTTTATCATTGAAAGGGATAGATTCACGACCAAAAATGGAAAATCTTGTCATCTTACCTCACGCCTCTGGGTTTTTTGAAACCTGTCTCTGCCCTATGAATACATCGGCCAAGCTCTTCGCTCTTCAGAGGGGGTTACTATGATTCATAGACACCGAAGGGGCTGCTGTGAGCAAACTCGATTCAGTTTTTAGAGTGTTAAAATAAATCACTGATTTTATCAGGGCAGTTGCTTTACATGAATGCGCGTATCTTAGTGACACAACTACTAGGTGTGGTGGTAAAAAAAAGTACTTTTGTGAGTCCAATTAAAATTATGTTCAAACATTTATAAAAAGTACAGTTTTGATGATTGTTGGAGAGTAAGCATTGTAAACGTTCCAGGACTTGTGAAAATGTAACAAGTTTAAAAAACTAATTCTGCTGTGCTGCACTATGAGGGCGCAGTGAGCACTAGATAAGAGATTGTGAAAATGTATAAGCATTTTTTTATTTTCTGGATATTCCCTGATTTTGTTAATGCTCTAGGCCTTCAGTGTCAAAATCATTTTGAATCTTTATTGTTATATTCATTATTTTTTTCTGTATTTATATTTGTTATTTTTCTAAACACAGTAAATTAGTGTTTATATGCTTTTAATCTATACATTTGTAGGCCTAATCATTTTTTCTCTCTACTTCCCAGTGAAGTGAATGAACATGTATGTGCTTATGATGGACTGGAATAAAACTAGCTGACTTATGCAATCCTGCACATTCTCCAAGCAAACGGTGCTTTTTTTAATTATTAAAGGATAGTTCACTCAAAAAATGAAAATTCGACATCTACTCACCTCTGGGTTTTTGGAGAAACCTGCTCCTGCCCCTCTGACATGCAAGTAAGCTCTTCGGGCTTCTTCAGATGGGGTTATATGATTCATACATCAGAGGGCGCTTTTGAGCCAACGAGATTCAATGTTAGATGTTAAAATATATCAACGGTTTTAGGCAAGGCAATTACTTCACATGAATGGCGATTCAGATGAAAAATCGATTAGGTGTGGTCGATTAAAAATTATGTTGAAACATTTTATAAAAGCACAGTTTTGATGTGATCTTTGTAAACGCATTCAAAGTGACGGTGAAAATGCAATGCTTAAAACTAATTTCTGCTGTGCTGCACTCAGAGGGCGCAGTGAGCACTAGATTGCGGCAGCCGCTGATGCTCACAAAATGATTATATTTTCTCCCGAGTCAGAAATCTTCACTTCACCAAACTTTACAGTTTTATTCCTATATAAATACTCTGAAGGATTTACAGAGGGGTTTGGTCATATATAATTTTCCTGACTGATTTTACACAACATTTTAACCCTAAAGAGATTGTGAAAATGTATAAATTTTTATTTTCTGGATTTTCCCCTCCGATTTTGTTAATGCTCTATTCTTCTGTCAAAATCAATTTTGAATCTTTTTGTTATAATTCATTACTTTTTCTGTATTTATATTGTTTTTTTTGGTTTTTTATTTTTCTAAACATCCCAGTAATTCAGTGTTTTGAGATGAAGTCTTTAATCTATACATTTGGAGGCTAATCATTTTTCTCTCCTCCGTAAAGTGAATGAACAGTATGTGCTATGATGGACTGGAATACAACTACTGACCTATTGTAACTGCACATATCTCCAAACGTGCTTTTTTAATTATTAAAGATATGCACGCAAAATTAAATCTTGTCATCTCTTTCCCCTCTGGGTTTTTGACCTGTCCCTGCCCCCTGAATAGCGGCAAGTTTTCCCCTGCTCTTCAGATGGGGTTACATGATTCATACACTAGAGGGCGCTGTGAGCAAAAATAGATCTGGGGCCGTTAGATGTTAAAATATATCAACGGTTTTAGGCAAGGCAATTACTTGACATGAATGGCGTATCTAGATGAAAATCGATTAGGTGCGGTCGATTAAAAATTATGTTGAAACATTTTATAAAAGCACAGTTTTGATGATCTTGTAAACGTACCAGTGACTTGTGAAAATGTAACAAGTTTAAAAACTACACTCTGCTGTGCTGCACCAGAGGGGCGCAGTGAGCACTAGATTGAGTAGCAGCGCTGGTGCTCGCAGCCTCGCCGGGTGCAGTGGCGCACTTCTGTAATCCAAGCTGCTGGGAGGCTGAGGCTTTCTGGCGGATCGCCATGGAGTTCAGGGGTTCTGGGCTGCAGTGACTGGCGTCGATCGGGTGTCCGCTAAGTTCCTGGTATCGAGTATGGTGCGCCCTGGGGGAGCTCGGGACCACCAGGTCGCCTATGAGGGGGTGAACCGCCCAGGTCGGAGAGACGAGCAGGTCAAAGCCCCCTGCGTCGACCAGCAGTGGGGGTCGCATCTGTGAATAGAGACACTGCAGTGCAGCCTACTGAGCCGGTACAGCTTAGACTCAGACTATGCTTTCATTTTAAAAAGCCAGACACTCACAGGCAAAAATCATGTTTTTTCATGCATTGATCAGTTTTGATTTTATTTTTTATTTATTTATTTTTTTATTTGTAGATAAAGTAGTTTTTTTTCAGACTCAGACGATTCCAGAAAGAAAACATTCAAAATTCACCGCTAGGGTGTTACTTTTCACTTCATCTCTTTGCATCTGTAGATTTCCCAGTTGCAGTGCATATTGTTTTCACAGAATGATTATATTTTCTCTCCCGAAGTCAGAAATCTTCACTTCACCAAACTTTTACAGTTTTATTCCTATATCAATACTCTGAAGGATTTTACAGAGGGGTTTGTTCATATATAATTTCTGCCTGGACTGATTTTACACAACATTTTTGTCCTTCTTAAATAGATGGTGAAAATGTATTTTATGCTTTTATATTCTGATATTCCTTGATTTTGTTAATGCTCCAGTCTTCGGTGTCATAATCATGCTGAATCATTATTGGGTATATTCATTAATTATTCTGTATTTATATCTGTTATTTTTCTAAACATCATAGTAAATTAGTGTTTTAGATGAAGTGCTTGTTAACGAGGCTATACATTCTAAGGCCTTATCATTTTTCTCTCTTTACTAGTGAAGTGAATGAACATGTAAGTGCGATGATGGACTGGAATAAAACTAGCTGACCCTATGTAACTTGCACATTCTACAAACTGTGTTTTTTTAATTATTAAAGGGATAGTTCACTCAAAAATTGAAAATCTTGTCATCTTTACTCATCCTCAAAATTTTCCAAACCTGTCTCTGCCTCTGAATAGCGGCAAGCTCTCCTCACGGTCAGATGAAATACATGCATACACTAGAAGGCGCTGTGAGCAAAACTAGATTCAATGTTAAATGTTAAAATAAATCAACGGTTTTTATGCAAGGCAATAATTTCATACTAAGTTTAACAATCATAAATGTATAATAGCTATTCATCGTGGAAGGGAGGTAGTGAAATGAAAATCTAATTGCAACAAAAAAAACTTTTACAATATCTTGATTGGAAAGATGCACAACATTCAAATT